>NW_027611850.1:0-328129 GCF_964261635.1 Lissotriton helveticus
TCTCTCTCTCTCTCTCTCTCTCTCTCTCTCTCTCTCTCTCTCTCTCTCTCTCTCTCTCTCTCTCTCTCTCTCTCGATAATATAGTGGGAGAAAGGAAGTAACTGAGCAAAATGTCTATGTAACCTAAAAAAGTTGCACAGTATACTACAAGTCTCACTTTATATTATATTCATTTTGGTACTATTTCATGAATTTCATATAAAAATGAATAATGTGTCAAACAATTTTTAATTATTAATTTTAAATTTATTGTTGAGCTTGTTCATAATTTAATAACACTTCGAACATTACTTCATCCGGAATGTCCTCCAAATTTGTCCTCCAAATTTGTATTGCATGATTCCATATTTTCTAAACAGTCAATGAATTCTTGGTCATGCGACTCATCCATGAAGTCAAGAAAATCTTCTTGAGGAATCTCCTCAATGGTAATTTCGAAAGAAATATTGGAGGTCTGTTGTGTAACATCCATTTTCTTGCTGTAAATTGCATAAAAAATAACTAGATCAGTAGAGTTCGGGCACTGTTGGGTTTAAGTTCAGACAGGTACTTCTGAATTTTTAACAGTCAAGTTATCTTTGGGCAGTGTATGGTATCGGGCAGGAATTATAAATATAAAAAAGTGCATGTGATGAAGCCTAAGTAAATTCATAATTATACCAGAGAAGCCCAACTTAAACCATAAATATAACAGAGAAGCCTATCTCAATGTATAACTATAACAGAGGGACAGTAAATAACTATCAGAAAAGTTTTTACAAATTAACTTAAAGTGCCCCTTACAAATTAAGAACTTACCTGACAGAAAGGTGAAGAAGAAAAATGAGAAAATCCTCTCAAGATGTACTTCAGGTAGTTGTAGTCAAAATGGTAGTGTTTCTCTCATTTTTCATTTATATTCATGTACATAACCAATCAAGTGTCAGGAAATAGTAGTAGAAAATGAAAGTAACATTTTAATTGGTTGTAAATTCCAACACTTCATATGTGTTTTGGTCATGTAATTTACCTCAGGATATTTAGACAGGGCTACAGGCCAAATGGCTCAATGGAATTCCACCAAATTTGGGAAAATGGAAGGGACTGGTATGTAGTATGGCCTATTCTATATTTGGTGAAAGTGTCTCCAGTGGTTTTTATGTAAATTCACTTTTAAAATTTTGGGGGAGCGCTTCCCGGTGCGCGCCCTGGTACGCATACCGGCAGCGCTACGGGAGTCCTCCATTTTGTGTTTCAGTCGATTGGAGACAGAAAATGGAGGACAAACAACGTTGGGAATGGGTATAAGGGGGCACGGTAGGCACCGGGGAGCGTACTTTGGTGAAAAATAGTGAAAAAATGTAGAAAAAGATAATGATTTGGAGTGATCAGAGGTAGGGTAGCCCTGAAAAGAGCTTTTGGGTTCTGTGGCTGATTTAGGTACCTACAAGTAGGTACCAATGCACAGTCTTAAATTCAGGAGGAATATTCCATTCCCCTCATCTGAGAAGTGCAAACAATCTGCTCTGTAGATATCTTGCATGTTGTAACGCAAGTTGTTGTTGTATATTGAATCCATTCCATAGTCTCATGTAAGCAGAAACAGATTTATTCACATGTTTCCGTGCTTTCTCAGATTGTGGACAAAATTGGTTGGACCACTTCAATTTCTGTCTTTGGCATATATTGGAATATACCAAGGTAGTTTGTGGAAAAAGTGTCATCAATTGCCCAAAGGTGTCGTTTAAAAGCATCTCCAGACCTACCTCAGTCAAAGTGCCTAGGTCATTTCCACCACAGTGCAAAATTATGAGGTTAGGGTGTGGCAGATGGTAAAAGGTTTTCACCAATGGTATCAATTGATGACATCTCAATCCTCGTTGGCCAATCCATTTTATGTGCACATTTGGTAAATCAAGGTTGTGAAAATTTCTGGTAGCTGCATACCTTTGAGACCAGTGAATGTAGCTATGTCCAATAATCCAGACAGAGTACATGGTGAGAGGAGGTTCTGGTGCAGTCAGATGAAGTGTAGGAATGAAATGGCAGTTGGAACAGTAGTAGTTTGCAAAAACAAAACTGGAGTTTCAGTGCTCTTGAATGATAAGCAATGATTGGTGGATTCAGATAGTTGAAAACTGAAAGTTAGGGTGCATGGTTCTGTTGTGTGAAAGAAGTCATTTGAATGGTTAAAAAAAAGTAATTTAAAGAAAGATTGCAGTGGATAAGCTGGTGTATTGAGAGGTCAAATATGCTTGCTGATTTGCAACATTGTAGAATAAACTTTTAACCCTGGGAGCTCAGTGAGGAGGGAGTTGCTATGGTACCAGGTAGAAAGGGCTGAGGGGGGAAATGGTGTTGATTTGAAAATAGAGAGGGAAGAGTTTTGATTGGTTACCATGAGGAATATGTGTGTAGAATTAGAGGTTTTCTGTGCCATTAATGGTTGCAGTGCCTGGAGAACATACCTTTTGCTCTGCTAAAGAAATATTGGTGTGTGTATCGGACACTGTTCTGAATCTCCTTAAGCATTTGTAAAGGTGAGTTACGATTCATTTAGATAGAGAGTTCAGATTAAGAAGCACATTGATTTTCTTTGCTGTTGGTTTGTGTGATGCTTTTTGAAAATGCATGGTTTCTATATTTGTAAAATAGAGGATTTGTATTTTGTGAAATAGTGATGTTTCAGTAGTGAAGTTGAATGGTTGTACATAGGACTTGCACTCTATCTAAAATGTTGTTTTAAAAATCAATTTTAGGGTAAATCAATGGGTTTCAGTAGTGAAAATGAATGCTTGTATATAGGATCTGTGCTCTGTTTCTAAAATGGTAATTGAAAAACGATTTTAGTGCAAATCCATGGCTTTAACATTTTTAAGAAGGAATAAATAGTGTGTGCTTAATTACATAAAAATATTTGAATCTTTTACAAACATGTTACCTGTTTTACCTCAGATTGGGAAGCAGATTGAGTTTCTTTGCTGTTGGTTTGCTTAATTTTTTGGGTAATGCCTGGTAGGAATGTTTGCAAGAGATAGGAAATGTATTTTGTAAAATAGTGACTTTTCAGTACTGAAATGGAATGATTGTACATAGGACTTGCACTTTGTTTCTAAAATGTTATTGAAAAATCGATTTTGGGGCAAATTAATAGCTTTTACATTTTTGAGAAAAAAAAAAATGTGCATGATTAAGTAAAATAATTTGAAACTTTCATAATCATATCACCTGTGTTACCTCAGATTAGGAAGCACACAGAGCTTTATTTATGAAAACAGTGATGCATCACTTTTCACTGTGCACTCCTTGTGACACCAATGATGCATTATATTTAATGTATGACGCATCATGTTTCTAGGACTTACAGATAAGTCAGTATTTGTGATGTATCTGTAAGCGCAAAAGTGACGAATTGCTGGAGTGTGTCACAAAAATGACGCAACTCCAGCAATGCATACTTTCACATGGGGAAAGCCCCATGTGAAAGCGTTTGCCTCAGTCTTACGCCTGCTGTTAGTCAGGTGCAAGATTTTGACGTAACAGTGTCCTAAAAGTGACTCAGTGAAATCTCATAGATTTCACTGCGTCACTATTACGAGGCTTTTTGCGGTGGAATGCCCCCTCTGTGTACATTACAGCTGATAGAGGTATAATGTGGCGCAGAGGTTTAAAAAGTGACGCATCTACCTACATGCGTCACTTTTTAAATATGGCGCAACAAGGCACATGTTTTATGCCGCCGAAGCGTCACAAAAAGTGACGCATCAGCAGTGGAAAACTGATGCAGGGCTTTATAAATAAGGTTCATCTTTATTTGCACACTACTCCAGTTTAGTCCTGTCCACTGCACTATTGGACACAAGCCTCACCTTTTGTGCTCCCCTGGACAGGCTTCATTACATCTGCACTCCTGCTTAGGCCTCATAATCTTTTTTTAGAATAACATTTGAAAAACAGAGAAAAGGTTATATGTATAAGCTTTTCATTACACTACTGAAACATTTTTGGGGCAAATTAATGTCTTTTACATTTGTGAGAAAGAATAAATAGTGTGTGAATGATTACATAAAAAAATTTGACCTTTTCACAATCATGTCACCTGTGTTACCTCAGATTAGGAAGTAGATTGTGCAGATGAGGTGAGGAATGTCCAGAGGGACAGAGGTGAGGCCTGTGTTCAAGACTGTAGTGGGAGAGAGGCTTTTCTTGGAGAGCGTAGGTGGTGAGACCTGTGTATAAGAGTCGGTGGACTAGGCTTCATGAAGCCTATCCCCCACTGCACTCTTAGACACAGGTCTCAAATTATTTGCACCCGTGGACAGATCTCTTCTACTACACTCTTCAATAGAGGCCATACCTCTTGAGCACCCCTAGACAATCCTTACCTCATCTGCAACCCTGAATAGACTTCAACTAATTGGCATGCTTAGACAAGCCTCAGCTTATTTACACCCTTGGACATGCGTCACCTCATCTGCACCTACTTACTATCAATTATACTCAATACATTGAGGCCTGTTCAGAGGACAGAGAGGAGGTAAGGCTTGTCCAAGGATGAGAGGAGGTTAGTCCTCTCCACTGTGGCCATGGACACTGAATGCTTGTACATAGGACCTGCACTGTGTGTCTAAAATGTTATTTAAAAAACGATTTTAGTGAAAATCAATGACTTAGTTTTTTGAGAAGGAATACATAGTGTCTGCATGATTAAATACATATATGTCATCCTTTCATAAAAATGTCACCTGTGTTACCTTAGATTAGGAAGTAGATTGTGTAGATGAGGTGAGGCATGTCCAGAGGGAAAGACGAGGTGAGGCCTGTGTTCAAGACTGTAGTGGGAGAGAGGCCTTTCCTGGAGAACATAAGTGGTGAAGCCTGTGTGTAAGAGTGCAGTGGACTAGACTTCATGAAGCTTACCTACTACTGCACTCGTAGACACAGGTCTCACTTTCTTTGTACCTGTGGACATACCTCTCTTCCACTACACTCTTCAATGCATGTCTCACCTCTTCTGCACCGCTGGAGAATCCTCACTTTATCTGTAACCCTGAATAGATGGTTTGCTTTGTGGTTTGATAATAGTGGTCTATAATGTGCTATTTTTTTCTTTAACACAGATTGAAAACAAGATTTCAAGAGTAAGGAAAGATGCCCTCAAGGCAAAGAACAAGAAAATTTGAAATACGGTTACAAACAAAAACAGCATCGAAATTACAACAGTCCTCCACAACAAAGACTTCAAAAAACAGGAATGAAGCTCCTGGTAAGATAACTAAGTCTTTCTTACGGAACATATGTAGAACAAAACAACATTTTGGAAAGCATGTAGAAAAAGAGAAGGAGAGTGTAAGTTTGAAAAGGAAGGAGAGGCCCTCAAAATTTTACTACTGGAGCAGGAGAGAATAATATGTATCGGAATAGAAGGCAGAATCAGTTTAGAAACATTCGTAAACGAATGTTTCGCAATAGGGTGGTTTTAAATTTGTTAAAAAACATTAGGAAAGGCAAACAGAGAGCTGCTTTTTATAAGAAAAAGAAAAATGTAGAGAAGATTGTTGATCAGGCTTTTGAAGTTAAGAAAAAATTATTTATTTTAATAATCAATAGAATTAGGACACTTAACAAGACAATTGATGTTTTTAAATCAAACAGTAAATGGAAAAGAGTAATTAATCGGACTCATTTTTGTAAAGTTTTCAGGAGAATGGATGCACAGTTCAAGTTGTGAGCCATTTTTTATTGAGGAGAGTTACTTTCAGGAGAATGATTTAGTGCATGCAGTTGACACCAGTGGTCGAGCATATGAGGTAAAAGACGGTTGTCCGATCGAAAAAGAAAAACGTGTGCCTAGAGAACCAGAAGAGGTGTTAACTGATGAAGTTTTAGGGAAACGTACTAAGGGTCCAGTGTACACTTGGAAGTGTAGTCGTATTTGTAGTGTGCGACAGGAATCAATTGATTTGTTTTGTAATTTCTTACGTACATATAGTAAGAAAAGTCTGAAGCAGAAAATGAAGTTGTTGCAAGATTTAGATCCTTGCAGACAGAGAAAAGACAGGTTTGCAAGGCCATTCACTGGCTTGTCTTTCTAGAAAAGTCTGTCAAAGTGTTTTTCATCATTTTAGGATGTTAGCAGTGCATCATACAAAAATGAGGAAATTAGTGAGAATGTTGTATTATGCAAAAAGTCCAGCACTTAAGCTTAAACAATTAAACAGTGCTCTTTTGCATGGAGCTGAATTAGATGTGAAGATTTGTGAAGAAATTGAGATTTCTTATTTGTGAAAAAGAGGACAGTGTAGAAATTGACACAGAAATTCAAGGTAATGTGGAAGACAATGTACAGATTTCAAGTACAGAAAAGTTTGACCAGGAAATTAACAGGTTTAAGGTGAAATCAAGTGAAAGGCCGAATTTTACTTGTGTGTGTTGTTGACGAACTCATTATAAGCATCAAACTAGATTAGTTGATTTATACGTAAAAAGTGAAAAGATAAATAATTATGAGTGGAAGGATTTTGCTACTTATTTGTGGGTGGAGAATTGTTTTGATTTGAGTTCTGATCAGCGTATTTGTAAATATTGTTATGATACATTAAATAAATCAAAACAGAATGCCTGCTAGAGCTGTTCATAATAATCTGGAGTTGGTAGACATTCCTCCTTAATTGATGGATTTAAATACATATGAGTCTATTTTGATTCAATGTGTCCATCCTTTTCAGGCTATTGTTCGCATGGAGCCTAAGATAGGGAAATTGCCTCCTTCAGATTTACAGAGAGGATTAAAGGAAGAGTTGTTTATTTGCCTCTAGATTTCAAGAAAAATATGGATACCATTGGTGTAGAGAAAGTGGAAGAGGAACCTCTGGTTATTGTAGTTAATGGGGTTCCGACAAAGAGTAAGAAAATCTGGCAAGATTTAGTGGATGTTAGGAAAGTCAAAAAGGCAACGTTGTATTTGGTCAAAAACAATGAGTACTACAAACCTGTATGTGTTGAAGCAGAGTAAACAGCTGCAGATGAAGACCGTGATTGTTCAGCTGGCCAAATTGAAAAAGTTGATGTATCAAGAAGTAAAGAAATATATCAACATTATACTGTTCATCCTTTGCATTCCAAAGAAGTGATGGGGAATGCAATTGACTTGTTTCAAATGAAAGCAGCAAAAGGAAGTCCCATTAGTGTATGGGAAGAAAGTTTGGAAGCTCGTTGTTTTCCACATTTATTTCCAACAGGTCGAGGTGGACGATATGACGATCGACCACTACAAATACCTGCATCTGAATACCGAACTGTAAGATTATATGCTGAAGATCCAAGGTTTCGTCAATGCATTCCCTATTTGTTTTATCTACTGTATGAAAGTGACTTGTCTGGGCTTTCTTATGCAGTAAACCATATACTGAAAAGTGGAACACATTTGCAAAATGTTTCGGCGAGGGACTTTGGAGAAAGTGAATCTGCAAGATAATATTTTGGAATCCCATTTAATCAATCTCATGGCTTGTCAGCGTGGTACAAACGAGTATCAGTTCAGTCGTCATGGGGAATTGAAATGTATGCTAAGAAACTTAGGAACTCCTACATGGTTCCTCACTCTTAGCTGTGCCGAGTATGCATGGGACGACTTACTTCAATTTCTACGAGAGGCAAATGCAAATATTCAAAATATAGAATTCAAAACTGCTGGAGAACTGTGTTCTTTGGATCCAGTGAATGTATGCAGATATTTCAATCATAGATTTGAAGCTATGATGTCTTTTATTACCAACAACAACAAAAAATCCTCCCCTTGTAGGTTTTGGATTTCTTTTGGAGAAAGGAGTATCAAGCGAGAGGTGCTCCTCATATACATATGTTGTTGTGGATTAAAGATGCACCCAAATTTGGAAGAGATTCAGATGAGACCGTGATGAGCTTCATTGAAGAGTATTCAACATGTGCTGTTCCGAAAACTACGGAAGAAAACAGTTTAAGGCAAAAAGTTTTACGCTTTCAATCCCATCGTTGTGGAAAGTACTGTCGTCGAAAATTCAGAAACAAGGACAAGTTCTACACAAAATGTCGTTTCGGCTTTCCACGACCAGTGATTTCTAAAGGAAGAGTAAATAATTTGATGTCTTCTCTGCGACATACTGTGACGAGGAAGTCACCAAAAAATACATACAATTTAAAAAGAAACGAAGACTCCAAGTACATCAACGACTACAACCCAGTGATTTTGTCCATGTGGAATGCTAACATGGATATTCAATTCGTTGCTGACAACTCTATTGCTGTGGCTCGATATGTGACGTCTTACATCACACAAAAAGAAAAGACAGAACTGAAGGAAATGTGGGAGGACATTTCACATGAAAAGAGTCTAAGCAAAAAATTATATAGTTACAGTCTGAAGATGTTGTCGCATCGAGAAATTGGAGCATATGAATGTTCTGATCGATTGTCATCAGCAAGTCTCTATGCCAAATCTAGAACCATCATTTGGATAAGTCTAGGTCTTGCTGCAACACGAAACCGAGTTTTGAAATCTGTACAAGAGATAGAGTATTTGGCAGAGAAAGAACCAGAAAGCACAGATATTTTGAAGACAAACATGTTGGATACATACTATCCAAACAGAAGTCCTCACCTTGAGAACGCTTGTCTCTATGAAGTTCTGCAAAGATATATTTATAAGAGGAACATCAGAGATGATATCAATAATGGAATATATGCGGTCATTGGATGTGAAGGATGTTTAGTGAAACAAGAAAAAGGTCATTTGATTAATCATCGAAAATTGAGTTGTGAAAATCCAGATAAAAGAGAATTTATCTATTTGGCTCTTTTGCAACTCTTTAAACCATGGCGTAAAGAAGAGGAACTACTTGGAGATTTTCTCTGTTATGAAGACGCTTTTAATGCAACCAAGGATACCATAGAATGTCCTGTTTCTCCAAATTATCTGCAAATGTTGAATGAAGAAATAGAGCAAGAAGCAATAATTGCTGCAGAGATTGCGATAGACAGTTCTCAAGACAGTCAGAGTTCTGCTTCAATGAGTCAGGATCCACTAGGAGGACCAATTATCCAAAATGAAGCTGCCACTGCCATGGATGAGGTGGAAAGAGCTATGGAGCAAGCTCAAGAGGATATAATTAATTTAGAACATTTGGTGAAACAATTAAACCTTGAGCAGAAACAGATATATGATGAAGTCACAGAAGAGGTTGAACATGGATTCAGTCATGAGAAGAAAGAGTGCTCATGTACATCATTTAAGCCTGTCCGACTGTACGTGAGTGGAGAAGCGGGAACTGGAAAAAGTTTTCCGGTTAAAGCAATTGCAAATTATCTGCAGAAAAGGACTGAATCACCGCTGTCTTGTGTTGTTACCGCTCCAACTGGGCTGGCAGTACATAATATTAAAGGGATTACTTTACATCGTTTACTGATGCTGCCAGTGGAGCATGATAACAAATTGCAATACCACAAGCTATCTGGAGATGCGTGTTGTGAAGTTTCGAGAATCCTGAAGAAAATGAAACTTCTTATCATTGATGAAGTAAGCATGGTCTCAAATGTAATGCTTGCTTTTGTGCATTTGAGAATGCAAGAAATTCTTAGAACAGACTATGATGTCTTATTTGGAGGAAAACACATTATCGTTTTTGGAGATCTACTGCAGTTGACTCCAGTGAAAGGTCAACCAGTGTTTAAAATGGTCACGCATGAAGATACCAAGAAGTGCCTAGGAAGCATTGGAAACGTTAATATATGGTTAAATTTCAAATACGCAGAACTACTCCAAAATATGCGGCAGGCAAAGAATGAAGATTATAAAAATATTCTACAAGATGTAAGAATCGGAAAAATAAGTCCGCATGGGAAAGAAGCTTTACATGGAAGATTAATTTCTAATTTGTACCCAAATGAAAACATTCTTCCAGAGAATATTTTTAAGAAAATTAACGAGAAGAAATCTGCCATATGTTTGATGCCTACTCTGAAAGAATGTTCCATGTTCAACAACAAAATGTTGAAGTTAGAAAATGATGAGATAGTGAAACTGGAAGCTATAGATAAAATAGAGCATATGGGAGCAACAATTATTTTGTCAGAAAATTTGAAAACAAAATTGGATTCATTAGAGAAGACTATATCTAAAACTGCTGGTTTTGAAAAGACTCTGAATGTGTATTTAAATTGTCGTATCATTTTGAGAAGGAATTTAAATGTTGAGAGAGGTCTGGTAAATGGAGCAATGGGTCATGTTGGTTTTGTGAATTACAAAAATAGAGATGGAATTGAAATTTTAAAAATTAAATTTGATGGCATTGACGAAATAGAACAAATTTGTCGTTCAGCTAGATTTTTGCTTGTGAAAGACTTATATGTTCGCCGAAAACAGTTTCCTGTTTGTTTGGCATATGCAGTGACAATTCATAAATCTCAAGGTTTAAGTGTAGATAGTGCTTTGGTGAACATTGGAAGTTAGGTGTTTAAAGAGGGTATGGCATATGTGGCATTATCACGAGTCAGAACTTTATCAGGATTGTACTTGATTGAGTGTGATGAAACAGATTTGTGCAGATCTAGATTGGGTTAAAGAATACAATAGGTTAAGAAGAGAGTATGCTCCACATTTGCCTCAATATCCTCTGTTTGAAAAACGTGTGGTAGGCCGAAAAAGAAGAAATGAGATTAATTGCAGTGAGGTACTAGCAAAAAGGCAAAAAGTAGATAAAACTGTAATTGTAAAGAGAAAGAAAAAGGATTCTGTTGAAGATGTTGGATTTCAGTTTGAAAACAGTTCTGGTGTCAACTGCTATGCTAATGTAGTAGTTAATGTTGTTTTTTTTCTTTAAAAATTACAAAAACAGATTGTCGAAAATCGGGATCAAACATTGTGCTGTTTATTGAATTCTGTGTTAGAGAAATGTAGCAGTGATAGAGCAAAAATAGAAAGTGTTTCAGAAATTAGAAATCTTCTAGACATATGTTCTGGTCAAAATCAATTTTCACAGATAATTCAGCAGGATTGTCAGGAATTTTTAATGTATATGTTTGATGTATTGGAAGATGAAGGAGTAGATATAAAAAATCTTTTTAACCCTTCTTATCAATGGCAACATGACTGTGATAACTGTACTTCATCAAGTACTACTATAATAGACACTGAAATATTTATATATTTTACTTTACCAGACTGCAAATCAGTGTTTTTCAATAATCTAGTTAAAGCAGCTGATCACAATATGGTGTGTACCCAATGTAAGTCTGCAATGCTGTCCACATTATTTCTACAAATTTATTGTCACTATGTCATTTTAATGTTCCAACGATGTAGACCTGATGGAACGAAATTGACAACTTCTATTAAAAATTTTGTGGCTTCTCAGTTATCAATTTCAGGAAGAACGTTTGGAACTGTAGCTATTATTTATCATGACGGTCCTTGTAGTGTGCGCGTTAACCAAGAAACGGGGCTCACATGCGCGTTGATACACATCTTCCCTCTAGGCATGCGCGTTGATCAACATATGAGTGCGCATGAGCAAACACAGTAGCTTCGTTTTGCTCATGTGCAGTTGAATAACGCTGTTCAGATGGCATGCGCATGGTTTATGCAGATACGCACTACCCGTGGCTCGGCACATGCGCTCTGTAGACTTAGAAACGAGTAGCGTATCTAAGGAGCATGCGCTAATTGAGAAAACGGCGATTCATGTGGCTAATTGGCCGGTTCTAAGAGCTAATTCGACCAATTAGCACCAGTATAAATACGGAATAGGCTGTCCGTTCGGTACCTCCACTTCCTCTCGGACGATCGAGAGAAGTACCGGCGGACAGGTGAGTCCCTGGAGTTTAGGTAGCTTTTATCTTATGCCTCCTATGCTCCTTTCTTATAAATGAACAGGCTTTTTTCATCTAAGCTGTAGTTGCCTTGGTTCTATGCTGGACTTTGGCTCTTTTCTATAAAAAAAAAAAACGATATATATTTCTTCCATTCCTAGCATATCTACCAAATTGCCACCCTGTGGTTAGACTAAGTAAGACAGGAGGGGCTGTCACATTTTGCCATTTTTAATCAAAAATTGGCGAAACCACTTAGAACTCCCATTTAGTTAACAGATGTGACCGGAGCTGATCCTGTAAATATCCGGCTCATGATCTGATGGTGTGCTGTCTATTACTTTGTAAATTAGGTTTTTATGCAATCTCAGTAGAGGGTAATACCTCTCTGTGTGAGTAGCATAATACTCTAAAGTTGTTGCCAAGTATAATTTACTTATGCATGTGTGTTGTCTTTACAGTTTGTGTCTCAAGTGGCTATATACACATATATATATATACACATATATATATACATACATATATATACATACATATATATACATACATATATATACATACATATATATACATACATATATACATATACATATACATATATATACATACATATATATATACATATATATATATACATATATATATATACATATATATATACATATATATATATATATATATATATATATATACATATACACATATATATATATACATATACATATACACATACATACACATATATATATACATATACATATACACATACATACACATATACATATATACATACACATATACATACACATATACATACATACATATACATATACATATATAACCTACTGGCGGTCGCCAGTAGGTATATATAGTTAGGATTTTTTCCCTATGGGATTTTTGAAAATTCTATGTCTAATAACTTTGGCGTTTGTGGACGGAATTGGCTGAAATTTTCTGGAAAATGGAACATTTTGTTTCTGAGCAGCCCCTGGAAATTAGGGGGGGTTCGTCAAGGGGGGGCCGAGAAAAAAGGGGGGTCCCAAAACGTGTTTTTAACATTGAGTTTTCCATAGGGCGGTTGGCCTCACTTTTAGCCCGAACGGCTAAATGGATTTCCACGAAACTTGGCAAAATTGTAGGGACTGGTAGCCCGATGTGCCTTTTGTAGGTCTCAATATATGTGCTTCAGTGGATTTTGAGAAATTAACGTTCAAAAAAAGATATATATCTGTAACAGCGGACCAGGCAGCGCTCCGGTTCGCGGACTTTACGCGTAACGGAACTTCGCGTAGCGAAGCTGATTGGCTCTCCGGTGTCTGTCAACATTCTAAACAGTCCGGAGCGGCCGCCATCTTGTCTCTCGGTAGGATTGAGAGACAAGAGGAGGCCAAAACAAAGGGGGAAATGTCCATAAGGGGGCATAGTAGATCCTCCCTGACCCCCCTAGGTTTAATGTGGAGGCTTTAAAAAGGGCCCCGCGGGGCAAAAAAATAAATATTTTTTTTAGTTTTTTTGCGTGGGTAGCGCCCGGTTCGCGAACCAGGATGCGTTCTGGGCAGCGTACTATAAGGAAAAAAGAATGATAGACTTTTCAAATACTGTATGTTAATTGATTGTTGGTTTTGTTGATTATTTTTTAATTTTTTTATTTTTTAAGCAATTATTTATTATTGTGATTGTGTTTCAAAATTTAATAACATTTCTAACATTTAAATAGTTTATGAATTACATATAAAAATGATTAAAGACTCAAACAATTTTTTAATATTACATACAATTTTATTTTTCGGATTGTTTTTCAAAATTTAATAGAACGTCTAGGATTTGACTGTCCGATATGTGTTCTTGTTGAGTGAACACAAGTTCCCACATTTGACCGTCATCATAATGAAGTAAATGATCCACAGATTCTACACATTGAACTAATTCATGGTCCCGTAATTCATCCATGAAATCTGAGTCATCATTGTCCTCAATATCTTTTTCTGTGTTGTTCTCCAGAACAATTTCGAAGGAAACATTCTGCTCACCTTCCATTTTATTGCTGTAATTTGCATAAAAAATAAATATACCAGTAGAGATAGGGCACTGTTGGGTTTAAGTTCACACAGGTACTTGTGAGTTTATAACAGAGAAGTAATCTATGGGCACTGTATGGTTTCAGGCGTGAAGTAGTACTATTAAAAAGTGCCTGTGAAGAAGCCTAAGTAAATTCATAATTATACCACAGAAACCTAAATCAATCCATAATTATAATAAAGAAGCCTTTCTCAATGTCTAACTCTTACAGAGGGATAGTATATAACTATCTGAAAATGTTTTTAAATTTATAAAATAATATCTCACCTTCTAAAAACAAGTTTAAGTTGTGAGTGAAAATGATCTTGCAATGTAGTTCAGGAAGTAGTAGTCAAAATGGCTGTGTTTCTCTCTCTTCCTTTATATATATATTCAGGTACATAACCAATCAAATGTCAGGTAAAAAAAGTAGAAAATGAAAGTAATATTTTAATTGGTTGTCAATTCCAACACTTCAGATGTGTTTTGTGAAGTAATTTACCTCAGGGTATTTAGAGAGGTCTACAGGCTAAATGGTTAAATGGAATTTCAATCAAATTTGTGAAAATGGTAGGCATTGGTATGTAGTATGAGCTAATCTATATTTGGTGAAATGGTCTCCAGTCGCTTTTCTGTAAACTACTTTCCCACCTTTTTTGATGGTGCGCTTCCCAGGGAGCGACCCGGTACGCGAACTGGCGAGCGCCCCGGTTCGCGAACCTTAAGCGTTACGGGAGTCCACCATTTTGTGTTTCGGTCGAAGATACAAGATGGAGGGCAAATAATGTTCAGAATGGGTAGAAGGGGGCACGGTAGACTTATCTTGACCCCCTAGGTTTTCGGAGGGTGGCTGAGGAGGCCCATATGTGCGAAAAAAAACAACATTTTTTAAAAAATTTAGCGAGGTTAGCTCCCGGTTCGCGTACCGGGTAGCGCCCCAGGGAGCGTACTTTGTTGAAAATTAGTGAAAAATGTTAGAGTAAAATAATAATTGTGAGTGATCAGATGTAGGGTAGCTCTGAGAAGAGCTTTTGGGTTTATGGTACATTTAGGTACTTATAAGTAGGTACCAATGCACAGTCTCAAATTCAGAATGAAAATTCTGTTGCCCTCATCTGAGAAGTGAACTCCATCTCCTCTGTAGATATCTTGCATGTAGTAACGCAAGTTATTGTTGTACAGGGAGCCCATTCCATGGTCTCTCATGTAAGCTGAAACAGATTTGTTTACATGCTTCCTCGACTTCTCAATTTGTGGACAAAATTGGTTTGACCACCTCCATTTCTGTCTTTGGCATATATTTGAATATACCAAGGCAGTCTGAGGAAAAAGTGCCATCAATTGCTCAAAGGTGTCCTTTAAAAGCATTTCCAGACCTACCCCAGTCAAAGTGCCCAAGTCATTACCTCCACAGTGCACAATTAACAGGTCAGGTTTTGGCAAATGCATAAAGGTTTTCACCAATGGTATCAATTGGTGACATTTTAATCCTCTGTGGCCAAACCACTTAATTTCCACATCTTGTAAATTGAGGTTAGGTAAATTCCTGTTCTCAGCATACCTCTGAGCCCAATAGATGTAACTATGTCCAACAATCCAGACAGAAAACATGGTGAGAGAAGGTTCTCCTGCAGTCAGATGAAGTGTGGCAATGAAATGGCAGTTGAAAAAATGAGAGTGTAAAATGAAAAAAACTGTGGAGTTTGTGTTAATGAAGCAGTAACAGTGATTGGTGGATTTTGATTGCTGAAAACAGAAAGTTAGGGTGCATGGATGAGTTGTTTGAAAGATGTATTTTGAGTGGTCAAGAAAAAATCATTAAATGAAAGAATGCACTGGATATGAGGTGCACTGAGAGTTCAGAGTTCAATTGCAACATTGTTGTGTGAACTTGCAAACACCAGAGGTCTTCCAAGAGGTGGTTGCCATGCAAAAAAGGAAGAAAGGGCAGAGGGGGGGGAAGGGTTTTCATTTGAAAAAAGTGAGGGAAGAGTTTTGATTGGGTGACATGAGAGATGTGTGAAGAATTACAGCATTTCTGTGCTTTTGATAGCTGCAGACTCTGGAGTGCATACCTTTTGCTCTGCTGAAGACAAATTGGTGTGTTTCTGAGACTGTTTTCAAACTCAAAGTATTTGCTAAGGTGAGAAAAGATTTCTTTAATTTAGATAGAGAATAGTGTGCTTTAAGGAGAAAATTATGAAGAAAGTTGTGTTCTTCAAATGTTGCTTTGTCTCAAGTGTTTTACAAATGGTTTTGTTTCTTTGAGAAAATGTAATTGGAGAAAATGTGAAGTATTAGTACTGACAGGGTGTTATTGTGCATAGGAGCTGTGGAGTCTTTTCAAATTATGACTTGAAAATCGTTTTTGAGGAAAATGAATGGTTATAATATTTATGACAAGGACATACTGGTGTATGCTTCATTATAAGGCAATTGAGTGTCTGATGTTATTTTTCCCATTTTAATGTAAGACCTTTCTCTGTGGAGCAAATTGCTTGTAAATATGCTCCCACCTGTGCATGGCAAATTTAGATTTTGAATGTTTGTGTTACATAGCCATGTTAAAAGTGACCCAACCATGCTGGAAAGGCAATCAAAAAACGCGTTCATGTGTCTTAAGGACATTTTAAGTCATTTCCCTATGTGCAGTGTTTTCAAATTATGATTTGAAAATCGTTTTTGGGGAAAAGGAATGGTTTGTAAATTAATGACAAGGATATAATGGTGTATGCTTCTTTATAAGGCATTTCAGTGTCTCTGATGTCATTTTTCCCATATTACATTAAAAGACCTTTCCCCGTGGGGCACATTCCTTGTAAATATGCTCCCACCTGTGCATGGCAAATTTAGATTTTGAATGTTTGTGTTACATAGCTATGTTAAAAGTGACCCAACCATGCTGGAAAGGCAATCAAAAAACGCTTTCATGTGTCTTAAGGACATTAAGTCATTTCCCTATGTGCAGTGTTTTCAAATTATGATTTGAAAATCGTTTTTGGGGAAAAGGAATGGTTTGTAAATTTATGACAAGGATATAATGGTGTATGCTTCTTTATAAGGCATTTCAGTGTCTCTGATGTAATTTTTCCCATATTACATTAAAAGACCTTTCCCCGTGGGGCACATTCCTTGTAAATATGGTCCCACCTGTGCATGGTAAATTTAGATTTTGACTGTTTGAGTTACATAGCCATGTTAAAAGTGACCCAAAAACTTGCAAAGGCTTTAAAAAAAACACTTTCATGTGTCTTAAGGACATTTTAAGTCATTTCCCCCCGGGTGCAGTGTTTTCAAATTATGACTTGAAAATCGTTTTTGACGTAAAGGAATGTTGTTAAAATGTATGTGCGCCATATGCCCCCAAATTTCTTTTTCAGGGGGTGCAGCAGGGTGTGCTTGAGACACCCATGCACCCTTGGAAAAATTCCTAATTTGCGATGAGCTAATTGCTAATCGCACCTTCATTCCTATGGGCCTCCTGGCCCATGGAAATGAATGGGTAATTTGCAATTAGCAATTTGCTCATCGCAAATTAGGAATGGTAAGGAATCGCTATTTATTCCTTAAAATTTGCTATTTTGGAAATGCAAAATAGTTTGATGATACATATGGCGGTTCATCTCTAACAAGATAAGAAGCTTAGGGATACATTTATGATGACTGGCACAATGAAGTGGACATCACTTACTTCATTGGTAGAGCTTTACATGTATTATCTCCTCTGTATTCTTCATCAAGCGTAACTTTCATCTGCAATCCTGAGTAGGCCTCACCTTAAACAAACCTCTGGATAGGGCACACCTTATCGTCATCCTGAATTAATCATTTAAAATGCTAGGGACAGATTTATGATAGGTGTATGCCTCTTTTGCGCCACTGTGCGTCACTTTTGTGATGCAGCGGCGGTGCAAAAGATTTGCTATGAGGCGACAAAATTACAAATTGATGCATTTAGGCAGATGTGTCATGGTGTAAAAAACACCGTGCCACATGAAACTGATGCAGCAGTGATGCAAAAGATGCACCATGTTGCAAGACAGGCCTCACTTGGGGCCATATGTATGAAGCTAATTAGCATTTGCAAAGGCCTAAATTCTGCGAATTTCAGCCTTTGCGAATGCTAATTAGACAAATGGTATGTATCAAACAGGTTTGATGCAAAATAAGGAATAGCAAAATTTGCTATTCTTTATTTTGCGATTGCACTGAAGGATTTGCAAATTTTGTGATTTCTTAAATGCAATGTATCAAACAAAAAATATGCAAAAAATGCCATTAAGGATTTGCAAATTACCACCAACTTCTAGTTGGTGGTAATTTGCGAATTCTTTTCAAAAAGCTTTTTTTCCAAAAAACAAAAGGTGCCATATGACGCCCATACATGCCCTTAGGGCATGTATGTGCGCCATATGCCCCCAAATTTATTTTTCAGGGGGAGCAGCAGGGTGTTCTTGAGACACCCATGCACCCTTGGAAAAATTCCTAATTTGCGATGAGCTAATTGCTAATCGCAAATTGCACCTTCATTCCTATGGGCCTCCTGGCCCATGAAAATGAATGGGTAATTTGCAATTAGCAATTTGCTCATTGCAAATTAGGAATGGTAAAGAATCGCTATTTATTCCTTAAAATTCGCTATTTAGGAAATGCAAAATAGTTTGATGATACATATGGCGGTTCATCTCTAACAAGATAAGAAGCAGAGGGATAGATTTATGATGACTGGCGCATCACCAGGGATGTGCCAGTCATCCTGCGCCGCTGTTCCGCCACCCATGGTGTGCTGCATTTACAATGCGGCGCAGCATGGGGCAAAAATGGCACAGATGCGTGACGCATCTGTGCCGTAAAGGTGGCGCATTGCTGGAGTTGTATCGCAAGTGCGATGCAGCTCCAGCAAGGCTCAGGGGTGCCCCATCTCCACAATGTTGCGTCAAGACCTATGCCTGCTTAAAGCAGGCGCAGGGTTTTGACGCAGCTTTTTCCTATCGGATTGTAAATGCGGCACACCATGGGTGGCAGAGCAGTGGTGCACGTTAACTGGTGCATGCCTGGGGATGTGCCATTTAACATAAATCTGCCCCTTTACATTTAAGTATGTGCAGGGGACACAGAGTCGGTGAGGCTTATCCAAGGTTAAGAAGAGATGAGTCCTGTTCACTGAAAAATTAGACATAGGCTTCACCTGCTCAGCATCGCTGGACATGGCTAAATAATAGCTGCAAAATGTTACTCTTGTTAAACAATTTTACTATTATAATCTCTGAGATTTGTCTCTTACTCTGCAACATCTCATTGTTGTTATCTTTCTTTAAAGATAAAGACAACATCAACATGAGCGACAATCAGCAATCAGTTGATTTTGACCTCATCATTGAACTCGTAATTGAAACATCAGTGGATGTTGATCCCTTGGATGATTTAAATCCTGAGGATGAAGAAGAACGTGATGAGGATGCAGATTTGTCCGAATTATATGACATAGGGTGGGAAGCTGACCTGCTTGAGTCTATGGAACTATAAACATTTATTTTTAAAATTTATAATAAATAAAAAGTAAAAATGTAAACCGTTTAATTTAAAAATAAAGACACCTTCAAAAACAGGTTATGTGTAGTGTCTTCAATAAAATATTAAAATATGCTCATAAAATTAGATCAGATTCACATATAAAATAGCACAGGTAACATGAATATAAATTCCATTTCTTTTCTGCTATTTTTGTATTCTAAATTTGCCAAGCACTAAAAAATCTTCTATGTAAAAATGTCAAGTAGTGTTTTAAGTTTTTGATTACTGTTATTGATGTACTGTTGGGTAATAGTGGTTAATAACATTTTTTAATATATTTTACCACAGATTCAACTGCAGATCAGTTCAACATTTCACCATGCCAACGAAAGAAAGACTGAGAAAGGCTGCAAAACGTCAAAGACAGCAGGTGAATGAAAAAAAGCAGCAGTCCTCTAACAAAAAGATTTGTAAAGTCACCAAGAAAGCACCGGGTAAGAGTACAAAAACATTCATAAGAAATATTTGTAGTAAAAAAATATTACTACAGAAAATGTTTCAGTCCAGAAAAAGAGAAGCAATTCAAACGGAAAGGAAAGGCCAATCAAAAATGTTACTGCTAGAGCAAGAGATAACTCTGTGCATGATAGTAGAAGGAAACAACAGTTTAGGGACATTCGTAAACGAATGTTCCGCAACAGGATAATTGGCAATTTGTTAAAAAATATTAAGAAAGGTCAACAGAAAGTGCTTTTTTATAAGAGAAAAAAAAAAGTTGAGAAAGTTATTGATCAGGCATTTGAAATTAAACGTAAGTTATTTATTTTGATAATCAATAGAATTAGGAAGCTAAACAAGGCAATTTATGATTTCAAAAGAAATAGTAGATGGAAGAGAATAGTTAATCGTAGTAATTTTTGTGAAGTTTTTTCTGGAGAATGGATGCATAGTTCAAGCTGTGAGGCATTTTTTAATGAGGAGAGTTATTTCCAGGATAATGATTTGGTGCATGCAGTTGACACCAGTGGTCGTGCTTATGAAGTGAAAGATGGTTGTCCAGTTGAAAAAGAAAAACTTGTGACAACAGAGGCAGAAGAGGTGTTCGGTAATGAGGTTTTAGGAAGACGTGCTAAGGGTCCTGTGTACACCTGGAAGTGTAGTAGTATTTGCAGTGTGCGACAGGATTCCATCAATTTGCTTTGTGATTTTGTACGGTCATTTAATAAGAAAAGTTTGAAGCAGAAAATGAGGTTGTTGCAAGAATTAGATCCTTGCAGAGTGAGAGAAGTGACAGGTTTGCATGGTCATTCACTGGCTTGTCTTTCCAGGAGAGTATGCCAGAGTGTTTTTCATCATTTCAGGATGCTAGCAGTGCATCATAATAAAGTGAGGAAATTAGTTAGAATGTTGTATTATGCTAAGAGTCCAGCAATTATGCTTAAACAATTATGCGCTGCTCTTTTGCATGGTTCTGAAATAGATGTGAAGAATATATGTGAAGAAATTGAGTTTTGTTACTTTGGAAGTAAAGAGGAGAATGTTGAAATTGACCAAGAAGAAGCGGGTAATGTGGAAGATAGTGTACAGGTTTCCAGTACAGATAATTTCCAGAGGGAAATTGCGACGTTTCAGGTCAAATCAAGTGAGAGGCCAAATTTCACTTGTGTGTGTTGTCGACGCACTTATTATAAGAATCAGACTAAGTTAGTGGATTTATATGCAAAAAGTGAAAGGGAAAATAATAGTGAATGGAAGGATTTCACAACATACTTGATGGTAGAAAATTGTTTTGATTTGGGATTGGATCAACGTGTGTGTACTTATTGTTGTTGCAAATTAAATCAAAACCAGATGCCTGCTAGAGCAGTTCATAATAATCTGGAATTGGTTGAGATTCCTTCTGAATTGAAGGATTTAAATACTTATGAATCTATTTTGATTCAAAGTATCCATCCCTTTCAGGCTATTGTAAGAATGGAGCCAAAGACAGGGAAATTGCCTCCATCAGATTTACAGAGAGGATTAAAGGGAAGAGTTGTTTATTTGCCTCTAGATTTGAAGAAAAACATTAACACAATTGGAGTAGAAAAAGTGGAAGAGGAACCTCTGGTTATCTTAGTTAATGGGGTTCCGACAAAGAATAAGAAAATATGGCAAGATTTAGTGGATGTTAGGAAAGTTAAAAAGGCAACATTGTATTTGAAAAAAAATAATAAATACTATAAGAATGTATATGTTGCAGAAGAGTAAGTAAGTGAGGAAGAGGATAGCGATTTGTGTGCTGGTCAAATTGAGAAAGTAGAACCCTCTACTAGTGAAGAAATATATGAACATTATAGTGTTCATCCTTTGCATTCCAAGGAAGTCATGGGGAATGCTATTGAGTTGTTTCAAATGAAACAAGCCAAAGGGAGTCCCATTAGTGTTTGGGAGGAAAGTTTGGAAGCTCGGTGTTTCCCACAGCTTTTTCCAACAGGTCAGGGAGGAAGATATGATGAGCGACCTCATCAAATTCCTGCTTCTGAATACCGGACTTTGCGATTGTATGCAGGAGATGCTAGGTTTTGACAATGCATGCCTTATTTGTTTCATCTCCTGTTTGAAAGCGATCTGTCTGGACTGTCATATGCAGTGAACCACATCTTGAAAAGTGGTATACACATGCAAAACATCTCGGCAAGTGACTTTATGGATAAAGTCAATGTCCAAGACAGTATTTTGAATTCTCACCTGATTAATCTCATGGCGTGTCAGCGTGGTACTAATGAGTACTGGTACCGTCGTCATGGTGATTTAAAATGTATGCTGAGGAACTTAGGAACTCCCACATGGTTCCTCACTCTGAGCTGTGCCGAGTATGGCTGGGAAGACTTACTTGAATTTCTACGAGAGGCAAATGCTAACGTAGAAAACATCGAATTCAAGACACCTGGAGAACTGTGCTCTTTGGATCCAGTCAATGTATGTAGGTACTTCAATCATAGATTTGAAGCTATGATGTCTTTCATCATGAATAAGAAGAATCCACCTCTTGGAGAGGTGTTGGATTTCTTCTGGAAAAAGGAGTACCAAGCAAGAGGTGCTCCTCATATACATATGTTGCTGTGGATCAAGGATGCACCTAAATTTGGAACGGATCCAGAAGACTCAGTGATGAGTTTTATACAACAGTATTCTACGTGTGCTGTTCCAAACGCAAAGGAGAAGAAAAGCCTAAGAGAAAAAGTTCTGCGTTTCCAAAGCCATCGATGTGGAAAGTACTGTCGTCATAAATTCCGAAACAAAGACAAGTTCTACACCAAATGTCGTTTCGGCTTTCCACGACCGGTGATTTCTAAAGGAAGAGTAAACCGTTTGATGTCTTCGCTGCGACATAATGTGATGAAGAAATCACCTAAAAACACATACAATTTGAAGAGGAACGAAGAGTCCAAGTACATCAACGACTACAACCCGGTGATTTTGTCCATGTGGAATGCTAACATGGATATACAGTTTGTGGCTGATAACTGTATGGCTGTGGCTCGGTATGTGACGTTTTACATCACCAAAAAAGAGAAGATAGAATTGAAGGATATGTGGGAGGACATTTCCCATGAAAAGAGCCTCAGCAAGAAGTTGTACAGTTTCAGTCTGAAGATGTCGCAGCGAGAAATTGGAGCGTACAAATGTTCGGACCGGTTGTCTTCAGCAAGTCTCTATGCCAAGTCCAGGAGTATCGTTTGGGCGAGTCTTGGTCTTGCTGCAACGCGTAATCGAGTTCTCAAACCTGTGCGGGAAATTGAGTATTTGGCGGAAAAGGAGCCAAACAGTACCGACATTTTGAAGACCAACATGTTGGATACATATTATCCAAATCGAAGCATTCACCTCGAGAATGTTTGTTTATATGAGGTTCTTCAAAATTACATATTCAAGAGGAACATCAAAGAAGATACTGAGAAAGGAGTGTATGCTGTAATAGGAAGTGAGGGATGTCTGGTCAAGCAAAGAAAATGCCACTTGGTAAACCATCGAAAATTGAGTTGCGAATCTCCTGAAAAAAAGGAGTTTTTCTATTTAGCACTTTTGCAACTTTTCAAGCCTTGGCGTGCAGAAGAGGAACTGCTTGGAGATTTTCTCTGTTACGAAGACTCTTTCAATGCCGCCAAGGAGACCATAGAATGTCCTCCTTTTCCCAAATATGTAGAAATGTTGAATGCGGAAATTGAGCAGGAAGCAATGATTGCAGCCGAGCTTGCCAGAGACAGTTCTCAGGACAGTCAGAGTTCTGCTTCATTGAGTCAGGATCCACTAGGAGGACCCGTTATCGAAAATGAAGCTGCCACTGCTATGAATGAAGTGGAAAGAGCCATGGCACATGCTCAGGAGGATGCGGTTAACTTAGAAGAGTTGGAAAGACAACTCAACGTTGAGCAGAGGAAAATATATGACGAAGTTACCATGCAAATTGATCATGGATTAAGTCATGACAAGAAAGAGTGCTCATGTACGTCGTTGAAGCCTGTCCGACTGTACGTGAGTGGAGAAGCGGGAACTGGAAAAAGTTTCCTTATTAAAGCAATTTCATGTTATTTGCAGGAAAGGACAGAGTCATCGCTGTCTTGTGTTGTCACCGCTCCAACTGGACTGGCAGCACATAACATTAAAGGGATTACTTTACATCGTTTACTGATGCTGCCAGTGGAGCATGACAACAAATTACAATATCACAAGCTATCTGGAGATGCTTGTTTTGAAGTTTCAAGAATCTTGAGGAAAATGAAACTTCTTATCATTGACGAAGTAAGCATGGTTTCCAATGTCATGCTTGCCTTTGTGCATTTGAGAATGCAAGAAGTTCTCAAAACAGAGTATGATGTGTTATTTGGTGGCAAACACATCATTGTTTTCGGAGATCTTCTGCAGCTGACACCAGTGAAAGGGCAACCTGTGTTCAAAATGCTCACGCATGAAGATACCAGGAAGTGCCTAGGCAGCATTGGCAACGTCAATATATGGTTAAACTTCAATTATGCTGAACTGCATGAAAATATGCGTCAGGCGAAGGATGAAGTTTACAAGACTATTCTACAAGATGTTAGAATTGGAAAAGTGACCGAGCATGGGAAAGAAGCTTTACATGCACGATTACTGTCAAATTTATATCCAGAACAAGATGTTGTGCCTGAGAATATTTTTCAGAAAATTACTGAGAAGAAATCTGGAATATGTTTGATGCCAACTCTTGCAGAATGTGCCAAATTCAACAACAAAATGTTGCATTTAGAAAAGCAAGAGATTGTGAAACTGGAAGCTATTGACAGAGTAGAGCATATGGGATCAACAATTATTTTGTCTGAGAATCTGAAAACAAAATTGGATTCATTAGAGAAGAGTATATCTAAAACTGCAGGTTTTGAAAAGACTCTGAATGTGTGCTTGAACTGCCGTATAATTTTAAGAAGGAATTTACATGTTGAAAGAGGTCTGGAAAATGGATCAATGGGTAATGTTGTTGATTTTGTAAAATACAGAAATAGAGATGGAATTGAATTTTTAAAAATTAAATTTGATGGCATTGAGGAAGTACAGCTAATTGGTCGTTGTTCTGGTAGATTTTTGCTTGTAAAAGACTTATATGTTCGCCGTAAGCAGTTTCCTGTTTGCTTGGCATATGCGGTGACAATCCATAAATCGCAAGGTTTAAGTGTAGACAGTGCATTGGTGAATATTGGCAGTTCTGTGTTCAAGGAGGGTATGGCATATGTGGCATTGTCACGAGTTAGAACTTTATCGGGATTGTACTTGATTGAGTGTGATGTCACAAGCATTTGTGCGGATCTAGATTGTGTTAAGGAATACAATAGGTTAAGAAGAGTATGCGCCACATTTGCCTCAATATCCTTTGTTTGAGAAACGTGTGGTAGGCCGGAAACGAAGAAATGTGACCAATACTGGGGAGGTTGTAGCAAAAAGACGAAAAGTCGATGAACCTGAAATTATAAGCAGAAAGAAAAAGGATTCTGATGAAGATGTTGTTGGTTTTCAATTTGAAAACAGTTCCGGTGTCAACTGCTATGCTAATGTAGTGGTTAATGTTTTGTTTTCTCTAGAAAATGTAAAAGAAGAGATTGTGGTCAATTCTGATCAAAGATTTTGCAGTTTGTTAAATTCTGTCTTAGAAAAATGTAGCACTGATAGAACAAACATAGAAAGTGTGTCTGAAATTCGAAATCTGTTAGACAGATGTTCAGGCCAAACACAGTTCTCTCAAAATATTCAGCAAGATTGTCAGGAGTTTTTAATGTATATGCTTGATGTATTGCATGCTGAAGGTGTAGATGTAGATCAGCTGTTTGGGCTTTCTTATCAATGGCAGCATGACTGCGAGAACTGTATGGTATCAAGTACTACTAGTGTAGACTCAGAAAGATTTATATATTTAACTTTGCCAGACAGTAAATCAGTCTCCTTTAATAAGCTAGTAAAAGCAGCTGATCACAACATGGTGTAGCCAATGTAAATCTGAAATGATGTCCACATTATTTATACGAACATATGGCCAGTATGTCATTTTAATGTTCCAACGATGTAGGCCTGATGGAACAAAATTGACAACTTTAATTAAAAATGTTGTGGCTTCGCAGTTGTCAATATCAGGAAGGACTTTTGTAACTGCAGCAATTATATATCATGACGGTCCTTCAATAACATCAGGACATTACACAGCTTATTTAAAGTCTAGAAATGGCTGGTCATTCTGCAATGATTCTGTTTTAATTTTCAAAAAAAAATTGCCATATGACCTTAAAAACTCTTACCTGGTGTTTTTAAAACCAAAATTTTAGGGAAAGAATCTCGGGATGTGCTCTGAGGAATTTCAAGAAGTTCTAATGGCTCCTACACGATTTGGCCTTGAGGATAAGTGTAGTTCAGAGACCTAACTTCTAACCACAAGACTGGACGTCATGGAGAAATAAGTGCACTTTCAATGAGTTCAGAAAAACTATTTCTTTTTATAAGCTAATTGAAGCAGCCAATCAAAACATAGAGTAGAGGGAATGTAAATCTGCAATGCTGTCTACTGTTTTACATTGCTTTGTGATTAAAAGTGATGTAGAGAATTAAATAATTGTAGTAGTCATAGAGGTAGTGTAAGTCTGCTTCATAGTAAGCAGTATCAGTGTCATAGGAAATGTAGAACATGACTGAGCAAGAAGGGGAAGATATTACTAGTCCAGGATTGTGAAAATGATCTTCAACATTTTAATTCTGAAAGTTGCGGAAATGCCAAATGACGGGATTGGCTTACAAGAAATCCAAGAGTTATAAATGGCTCTGACAAGATTTGGGCTTGTGGAAACTTGTGGTAGAGAGCAAGAAGTCATTTATTGTATGTAACATGTTTTTCAAAACGATGGAGGTTTTCTTTCAGAAAGTGGCGGGCTGAAAGTAATAACAGCACAACAGAGTGTAAGCTGTTCATAGGACATCCTTTGACGTCATGGAAAGTAAGTTAACTTTAAGGAGTTCTGAATTCTGATTTGTTATGTTGTATGGGTTTTTTTAAACACAATCATTTTGATTGTGTTTTTTTTTCCCCGCTGTTATATGATGAATACCTTCAAGTCACTGTTTTTAGTGAAATTTGATACATTCTGAGAACAGCAAAAATAAACCATTTAACATGTATAATTAATTCTGTACTGTTTCCATTTATGATGTACATTTAGAACTGTGTAGGAGGCATGGAGAAGGAGAGGCTTCTGTAAGTGTCAAAGTTCTTGCATACAGTGCTCATATTCTACGTAGTCTTTCATATGATAGGTATCTCATTGTGGAAATGTAGTCTAAGCAAAGGAAACAGGTCATATGATTGTGGAATGAGCAAAAAAAATTGCATGTTTTTCAATTATATTACCTGTGTTTCCTAACATTACACATCACATTGTGTAGATGAGGTTTAGGCCTGTTCCTGGAGACAGAGGAGGTCTGACATTTGTTCAAGAGTGCAGTGGACATTACTCACTTCGTTGGTAGGCCTCCACATGTATTATGTCCTCTGTTCTCTTCGAACAACTCGAAATTTCATTTGGAACCCTGAGTAGGTCTCACCTCAAACAAACCTCTGGATAGGACACATCTTATTGGCATCCTGAAGCAATCATTTAAAATGTTAGTGTCTTGCGACACTTTTCTGAGACAACAGCAGTGCAAAAGATGCACCATGTTTTAAGATAGGCCTCACTTCATCTGCATCAAGATACTGTTAGTTTAAAATGTATATCTTTAGGACTGTGTAGGGGGCCTGGAGAAGCAGAAGCTTCTGTCAGTGTCAAAGTTGTTGAAAAACTGTTTGTCCTTCAATCTTTTCCCTTGTCTTTTGTAATTTTTAAATACATGTTTTAATATTTTTCAAATGTTTGTTCTCTCTTTCACAGATTGAAAGTATAAAAACAAAAAGTGAGTAATTTAACGACAATTATAAGGTAAATGTTTTGTATTCTTTTCGTTACATTTCTATCACATTCACCTACTATTAGTTCCACAGCTTCATTTCTTTAACCCTCAGTTTCCTGCCTTTGCTACTTTCCTCATTCCTTTCTCTTTTACCTACTTACTCAACTCCTTCCACTCTTTTTCTCAGTCCCTCTCTTCTCATAGTTCCTCACTCTTGTTCACTCACTCCGTCTCTATTACTCTTAGTCTTTGACTGATCACTTTTTCACTACTTGTTCATAATGCTTTCTCTGTGTAGTTGAAGCACACTAAGGGGCATATTATGAACACAGCCAATAAAATTATTGCTGTTTTTATTGGCAGAAAACTGGTGCAAAAGTGGTTTTAGCGGCAGTTTTCTGCCGCAAAAGCGGCTTTGGTGACATATTTCTGCCGATAAAAGCTGCAAAACTTTTATTGCCTATGTTGATGATATGGCTCTATGTTATTTACATTTCTTTGCTGTTTCAATTAATCTTTTTCTGTTATTTTTTGTTTTCGGTTTTCTATTTTTTCTCTCCGTTATTCCCCATGTTTTAATCTTATTTTGAACATTCACTCACATTCTCCAAGAAACTCTTCTTTGTTATTGTTCTACTCTCTTTTTTTTCTTTCACTTCCTTATCTATTTTGTTTTCCACAATTATAACCTCTTCCGTCTTTTCTTCGGTAAATAGATCTATTAAACAGTATCTCTGGTTTACTCCCTATAGCTGTCTTTCTTTTAACATCACTCTGTTTACTTTCCTTATACTTACTCTTCTTTTTTTTTTTTTTTTTTTTTTAATTTTTTTGGTTCGCTCCCGGTTCGCGAACTAAAAGAAATAGAGCTTGCTAGAGTGCTAAACATTCTAGCAATTTTTTTTGAAAGGGGAGGTAGTTCTGAAAAGAACTTTTTTTTATGTTTTTGTTGTTTTATATATTTTTTTTTGGGAACATTTTTTGTTTTTTTTGTATTTTTTGAACAATTTTATATTTTTTTTGGTTTTTTTTGGGGGGGAACAACAAAAAACAGGCATTGAAAAGGGCTCAACAGGAGCAAAAAAATAATTACTGTGTGGGGCGGTTAGGGCAATTATGATTGTTATAAGCCAGGTTGATGGAATTAATACTCATGTTACCACATGATATCAATGCACCGCAGTGCAGACAAGTATATTTCATATGCCCAAAATTCTCCTGGATGTTTGGCACGGTTTCCCGTGCCTCTGCTGCTGTCAATGATATTAACGATGTTGACCTTGCCACAGGAGTTGCTGTTGGGTTTTGTTCCATGTCACGAATTTCCGCCCGGCTGTAATTGAGTGGATGCCACCTGCTCATGTGCCGATGCATGGTATAGTTCCCATAGCTATACTTTTTATCAGTCCCTCTTGATAATTTGTCTTTGCAAATGAGGCAGGTGACATACCTCGCATTCACTTTCTTCTGCCCTGGAGGGAGTGAAAAAAACTGCCAAATGAAACTGGCTTTCCTATGGGAAACCCGGGCACCTCTTCCAAGAACTGTGGTCCTTCTCTCTCCTCTTCCTCTATTTCTTCCTCTTCCTCCTCTGTGTTGGTGATTACCTGGGGAGGTGGTCCTCTTCCCATGAGGAGGTGGAGGTGGGGGTGCACCAGCTGAAGCAAGTACTGAAGCCATTGCTCTACTATGAATAAAGGTCTTCCTCTCACAATGATGAAAGTCAGAGTGAGGAAAGAAGGAGGGGTTTTCATCATTTGGGAAAAAGAATAGTTCTAAACCAATGAAAAGTGTTATTTTTAGGTCACCTGACCTAGCCTTACATGAATATGAAACCAAAAGTTAAATGAACCAATGAAAAGTTTCATTAACAAGTCACATGACCTCTCACGCTTATGTTACGCGCTGCGGAACGCGCCCCGGATCGCTTGCGGTTCGCTGCGCGCCTCGGTTCGCGCTCCGGAGCACTTCCGGGTGCGCTAACGCGGCGCGTCATAAGACGCATTACGCGGCAACGCGATACGTCGCGCTTTCGCGAAGCGCAGCGGATCGCTTCCGGGGAGCTGCGCTTCGCGTCTCAGTTCATGTACCGGAGCACTTCCGGGTGCGCTAACGCGGCGCGTCATAAGACGCATTACGCGACAACGCGATACGTCGCGCTACGCGACGTGTCACGATGTTGACTTCTAACGCGGCAGTTGCGCACACGGAACGTTTACCGGTTCGCGGACCGGGTCGCGGCATCAAATTGAGCTAACGGAAAGCTTCCCAGTTCGCGAACCGGGAGCGAAACAAAAAAAATATTTAAAAAAAAATTAATAAACATAAAATATATTTTTGGATTTAAAGAAGAATACATTTTAAAGCTATAGATATTAGCTTTTAAAAAACCAATGAAATTCACTGAAAAAACCATAGGTTATAGACCATATATAGTTAGGAATTAGCATTTAAAAAACCTTGAAAATTCACTAAAAAAACCATAGGTTATAGACCATATATAGTTAGGAATTAGCATTTAAAAAAAACCTTATTTTACCCACACAAAACCATTGAAATTCCATATATAGTTAGTTGTACTAACTATATATCGCGCACCCGCAATCCACTGCTGATCATGTCAGATATTACATCATTCATGACATGGTCAGTGACATCACTGATGACATCACTGATGACATCACTGATGACATCTCATTTGACATCTCATTTGACATCTCATTTGACATCTCATTTGACATCTCATTTGACATCTCATTTGACATCTCATTTGACATTACTGATCACATCACTGATGACATCATTCATGTGATAATACAATGAACCTCTTCAGACTCTAATATAACCTTAGATACACTCAGTGTAAACATACACTCACAGACTGTCACTCATCCATGGAGTTACTCAGACACCTAGTCAGTCATGCAAAGAATCAATCACACCTCCATTTTCTCAACTATACAGTTATACACACCTTACTTATTCAAACATATACTAAAACATATTTACTCTCTTATACAATCCTGGATACAAGTTCACAATGATGCATACAGCCACTCACACATTCACTGGCTCCTATGCACATTTATTTATATATGTCAACTCTCACATGTACTGTATTTTACATATGTACTTACTTTGACATGTAGCACTGAGATATCCATTCACTCACCAATACACTCATGCACACAGTCAACCGCCCATACAGCTGTTTCCACATGCACTTTTGAACCCATACATCTAGTGAATCAACTGCTCACACATATATGCACAGAGTCATACACCTCCCAGCCACCCACACACACACTCAGTCTCCCATACAAATGCTTGGGCAACCAATCAATAACACATATAGTTACTCATATAGCTACTGATCAACACATGCAGCAGTTTACAGAACAACAGACATAATGATGCACAAATTAAGACAGTTTAGTCACTAACCCATGCATTCAGTGAGACACATTTAATCACTCACTCATACAGTCAGTCACGCACCTACTAAATCCTTCATCCAGACACTTCTACATCTACTCATTCTTCAATATGTAAAACATATTTAAACTTTACAGAAACACACAGTCACTGGATGTTGTCATCAGTGATGTCAGTGATGTCATTTGAGATGTCATCAGTGATGTCACTGACCATGTCATGAATGATGTAATATGTGACATGATCAGCAGTGGATTGCGGGTGCGCGATATATAGTTAGTACAACTAACTATATATGGAATTTCAATGGTTTTGTGTGGGTAAAATAAGGTTTTTTAAATGCTAATTCCTAACTATATATGGTCTATAACCTATGGTTTTTTCAGTGATATATATATATATATATATATATATATATATATATATAGTTAGTTTTTTCCCCTTTTTGTTACAACAGGAAAAGAAAATCTAGTTCTCCTGGACACATTGGGGCTCCAAGGTCCATTGAGATTCCTGTATTGTAAAGTATTAACTTTTCTTCTTTTTTTCACCACACTATGTATAAATTGCCGTAGCTGTTCCACCTCTGGGCCCTGAAGAAAGCTGGACAATTGTCCCATATGGCTGAAACATGTCGACCGATCTGCACAGCGCCACTCTGTAGTTATTAATTTCCACTACAGGGCGTGGTTTTAACTTTGACACTCTAACAATCTCCATTAAACACATTTTTTGTTTGAGTAGTCAATTTTATCCTCACTGTCACTAAAGCACTGCACCCTATCTTTTCCACTCTTCTAGCATTATCTGGGCTAGAGTATCTGTAAATGATCCATACCCGCACCGTCGCCTGGAGGTTCGGGCGGTAATAGGATCAAGTACCAACTCCCACATGACGATACTCCGCCAGTAAGGGTGGTCGGATGGGAATTTCTCAGCCAGATAGGACTCGCTTCATGTAGCATGCTGTCTCTTCTTTCCATAGTTTTCTGTACGACAATACTCTGTTTGACCAGGTATCCCTATTTTGTGATTTGTGATGTCAATTAGGGGAATGGGATACTAGGTCGATAAATTTTCCCCTTGACCCCCTTATATAACTTTTTTTGTGGGTCCTTCAACAACATCTGGGCATTACACATGCTATTTAAAAAGTTGCAAAGGTTGGACCCTTTGTAACGATACGCATTTGACTTTTAAACAACATTTGCCTTTTGACTTAAAAAATTCATATTTAGTGTTTTTAGAACCAAAACTTAAGTAAAGGTAATTGGTGTATGAAGACGGGAGCAGTTAATAAAGGTTAGTTTGCTATTTAAAAACGGTAATTTCAGAGTTTTTTAAATTAATTTGAAAGTATGCTCATACATCTAACACTATTTGGCCTAATGGAAAAGTTAAGGAATGAGCAAAGAGTCATGAGTGAAAAAAAGGAGTATATGAAAATAATAAAAATATTTCAGATGTTTTTGGAGCTTTTCTTCTAGAAAGTCGATGAAATGGAATTTAGTAAACAGCAGAGTACTTTCCAACGAGAAGCGGACCTTCATGATATACTATTTGGCCTAAAGGAAAAGTAAGTGAATCAAAGATTAGTGTATATTTGTTATTTGTAACTTTGGATGGGTTTTTTAAAAACACAATCTTTGTGATTGTGGTTTTTTTCCCCCGCTGTAATACGATGAGTAGTTTGAACTCACTTTTTTAAGTGAAATTCAATATATTCTGAGAACAGCAAAAATAAACTATGTAACACGTTGTACAAGTTAATCTATAGTTTGTATTCTGTCATTTAAAGTTTACCATTGTCTCACATTCACTTTTTCCACCCTCTTCCAGCTTTTTTTTACTCATTTATAATGTCTTCCACTTTCAACACCGTTCCTTTACTCCACTTCTTTCACAACCCCTCATTCTCATTTCAACTGTCTGCATCCCCTCTCTCCCTTGCATAACTTTTCAGCCTCTCTGCTTTACTTCCCTTTTCCGTATTTTCCTCCTTTGCTCTTTTAGTAATTCCTCTTTACTCACTCAGCAGTATTGTCGCACTATCACTATAAATCACCCACTCTCCCTCGCTTATCTTTGTTTGCTCCTTTCTTTTGACCTCTCCTCTCTATTTTTCGTTCACTACCTTTTTGTCCTCAGTGCCTCACTCTCCTTGTGTTATGTTCACTTGTGTTTATCTACCTTATATCATTTCTTTTACACCAACTTCACTGCTCCTCTGTCATCGTTCTTTATCCCATTTCTTTTACTCTGGTTCCATTACTATCCCTCATTTCCTTTCTCTCAATGTCTTTCTCTTTACTTTCATCACCAAATTATTTTGTCTCAGTACCACTGTTTTAGTCGTCTTCTCCTCTTTCCTTTTTTTGCTCCCTTACTCGTTTCCTTTGCTCACTTACTGTACTCCACCTCACTCAGTTTCTCTTAGTGTGTCTGTCTACTAACTTCCTCACTCTATTTCCCTCAATCATTGTATATTATCCTCTCTCCCTTCATCCCTTCACTTTGATTGTTCTTCACTTACTCAGTTATCTTCTATTTCTCAATCTTCTAAATGCATCCTTAGACTCTTTTTCGTCTGTTATTATCTTTTTACTTAATACGGTTTCCTGACTTAGTTTTGCTAACTCACATTCTTTTAGTATCTTTCTTACCTTCAGTTCATTTCTCTGTTCTTCTCTTCCTCTGTCAGTGAATCTATATGCCTTACTCTTAGTAATTTGCTCTCCTTCTATTTCTTTTTTTCTCTTTTTATCCTTCTACCTTACTTTATTTCCCTTTGTGTCCTTCACTCTTACTTTATTTCTAAATACACTGTTCTGATTTGACCTCTTCATTTGTATCTTTTAATTTAAAATACATATTTTACTGATTATAACTTATTTTTTCTTCTCTCTTTCACAGATACAAAGTGTAGTAAAAACATTTAATTAAAGTTAATTATATGGTAAGTATGACTAAAAAAAATGTATTTTGTCATCACCCTTTGCTTCAAGCTCACTAAGCTTTTCTCAACCAACCCCACTCCTGTGTCTTTACTCTGCTTCCCTCACTTATTCTTATTCTACAGGTTTACTCCAATTTCCCTATTTCCCCTCTCATTCAACTTCTTTCAATCCCTATTCTTTACTTCACTTACCCTCTGTTCCCTTCCTTTGCTTCTTCACTCACTCTTTTTCTTAATTATTTACCTTACTCCTACACACACACCTCATCCCCCTCCCAACACACACCTCTAACATACACCCCACACACACACACACACCACACACCACACACACACACACCTCATGCACAAAAAATCCCCCCACACACACTCATTCCATACACACACACATATACCTAACACACACATATACCTAACACATATACACCCCACACCCATACACTCCTCACATATTTCACACACCGTCACCTCCACCCACACCGAAACACCCCACACAGCCACACCCACAGACACCTTACACACCCACACCCCGACCTACACCCACTGACTCCCTATAAGTCACACACACTGCATTACTTATCTTTCTTTGCTGTTTCACTCAAACCCATTCAGGTACCGTTTCCTTTACTCTCTTTGTCCTTTCTCTTTGTCACTCCCCATGCCCCATCCTAATTCAATTTTCCCCCCTCTTTCACCCCTCTTTACTTATACTAACTGGTCTTTTCTCACCCTCCCTCACCGTTCTTCATTTATCCCGGTTCCGCCACTACCCTTCATTCTCCATTTTTTACTGTCCTTTCTTTTTCTTTTAACACCCACTCACATTCTCCTACTATCTCTACTTTAGTCTTCTTCCTCTTCCCTTCTTTCGCGCCTTTAGTCATTTTACTTTTCTCACTTTCATCCTATTACACCTTCTCTATTTTTTACTATGTAATAAACAATCCCTCTGTGTTCATCCTCTAGCTCTCTTTCTCTTAACATTACTCTCTTTGTGTTCTTCCCTCATGCTAACTGCTTCATTAAATTTATTTTTTATTTTTTTGGGGGGCGCGCCCCGGTACGCGTACCCTAAGGAAAAAAAATTGACAGATTCTTTAAAAATATAGGTTTAATTTTATAAATGAAAGGTAGTTCTAAAAAGAACTGTTTTTTTTCTTTTTGTTGTTTTATATTTTTTTTTGAACATTTTGTACTTTTTTTGGCTTTTCAAAACAGTATTATATTTTTTTGGTATTTTTTATGGGGAGAAAAAAAAAAAAGGGAATTTAAAATGGCTCAACTGGAGCAAAAAACGGAAAAAATTACTTTTTTGGGGGGCAATTGTGATTGTCACCAGCAAGGACGACGAGCTTTTTTACGCTCTTTTCACCATAGGCGATGAGCTTGCCACATTCAATACATGTGATTCTAAAATCAACAAATCGTGGTTGAATACAAGGCATCATCTCCGTTGTTTCTGGTCCCGATTGAGTGGGTTGCTTTCTTTTGGAGGTGGTCCCTGAATACTGGGGGAGGTTACTGGCCAGTTCCCTGATCTCTGCAGCAGAGTAGTTGTTAGGATGCTTGCGGGTCATATGTCGAATCATGGTATTACCAAAGGAATATTTTTTTTTTGGGTTGCCCCTTGATAGTTCCATGCCACAGATTCGACAAGTTACCTTGGCCGCATTAACTTTTTTCTTGCCCTCTGGGATTGAAAAAAACTCCCATACAATGTGTGGCCTTGGCTTGTATGGGGTATTTTCTTCAGGCAGCCATCTTCTCCCCTCCTCCTCTTCCTCTTCCTCCTCTTCTTCACCACCAATGTACTGTTGTGGTGGTCCTCTTGGTGGTGGTGGTGGTGCAGATGCTCCAGCTGTTGCTGCTACAGTAGCCATTTGAAAGTACAAAAGAATCATCTGTATAGCTGAAACAGGTCTTCCTCAGTCAAAGGACAAAGTCAGAATAAGGAAGAAAGGTGGGGTCTTTCATCATTTGGAAAAAAAACTGTCCTGAACCAATGAGAAGTGTTATTTTCAGGTCACGTGACCCAACGCGCTTACGCTACGCGCCCCGGGGCGCGCCCTTAGTCCCGCTCAGGGGCGCATAGAGTAAGCGCGTCAAGACATTGCGCGATCGTATGCGCCCGCGTGCTTCCGGGTGCTCATAGGACGCATCACGCGTCTACGCGATACGTCACGATGTTTTCGTCGGCGGGAATAGCGCTCCCGGGAAGCTCACCGGTACGCGCCGTAATATTGCGCTTACCCGTGCGTTCACCGGTACGCGCCCCGGGGTTAAAATTTAAAAAAAAAGAAAAACATTTAACATAATTATACAATATAAAATTAGTTTTAATTTTTTTTATACCTATAAAGATTTGCTATTAAAAAAACCATTGGAATTCACTGAAAAAAAACATAGGTTTCACCCCAGTTATAGTTCAAAATTAGCATAAAAAAAACTATTAAATTCACTGAAAAAACCATAGGTTTCACACCAGTTATAATTAGCTGGAAGTTTTACTCGCATGAAACCATTGAAATTCCCACGTTATAGTTAGTTGGACTCACTATAACTTGCGCGTGCAATGCACTGCTGATGACGTCACATATTACATCACTCATGACATGGTCAGTGACATCACTCATGGTGTGAAACTTATGGTTTTTTCAGTATATATATATATATATATATATATATATATATATATATATATATATATATATATATATATATATATTCACTGAAAAAAACCATAGGTTTCAGGCCTTATATAGTTAGGATTTAACTTTTAAAAAACCTTTGAAATTGAGTTTCGGGCGTGGCTTGGCCGCTGAGCGGAATGGCTGCTTAACCTCGCAGCTCCGCCGGCCGGGCGCAACATCCGATCATTTATCCGTTCAACTCACGCTGCATTTCGGATCTACCGATGTCATGGGCTTGCGGTAACATCCGGCTTTGATCGGTAGGAGTTTGGCCGCTGTCATTTGCTACTCCGGTGGAAGGTGCAACTCTATCCTGCATCGGGAGTGTGGCCTACGCGGCGGCCTGCGACCGAGGACTGGAGTGACGTGGAACCCCGGAGGAGAGATCGTGCTACACCTGTGAGGGCCCCCGGACCCCGCGCTGCGGACGGAGCGCGTGGGTCGCGGACCACTGGGGGCTCACCTGCACAATTGCTCGGCGAGCTCCGTACATTGAGGCACGCCTGAGCTGTTTGGGAGGCCGCTGTGATTCCACACGAGTGGCGCCTGCGGTCGTCGCATTTCGATCTCCTGACCGTGAGACTGCACGGAGGGGCGGCGCTGCCGCACTGAATGGGACACGAACTTGAGCGGTCACCCTGCCTTGATTTCGAGGTGCCTGGGTGCCCGAGGCGCAGACTGCCATGACCGGCGCCTCCCCCGCTGGTGATTACTGACGGAGCCGCCATTTTATCCTCATAGGCTCACTCTGTTTGCCCACCCTCGCTACAGCGGTGCTGCCTGAGACTGAGAAGGCTGTCCTGTTGAGCCACCTATGGGGCAACACACAGTGCGCTGACCGCTGGATGCCTGCTGTTGACCGCATCTCTATACAGTGCGTGGTGTCGCCTACTACGCCTTGCTAAACTGAAGTGACTGGGTGAAGCGGGCAAGTACATTTGGTGACTACTACACAATTGGGGACCGGCACCCACGCGCGGCGGCCTTCTTGCGGGGTACGCGCGGCTCTGGTGGCAGCTCTGGGGCCCTGGTCGCTGCCCTAGCCCTTCTCTCGCTCTGTAGTGTTTTTCGCCGCGGGCGTTGGCCTAGGATCCCGCAATGGGTAAGCCGGAGACTCGTCAGCCCAAAATAAATTTCGACAAAAGCAAACCACCTAAATCGTCCGACACGGGCGGTGCGGACAAGGACTCTGCGGAAGAAATGGCGACTCAGCTACCTGCGGCGGACGTCAGGACAATGTTTGAGGAACTTAAGTCTGGCTTGCAAAGCATTGATGCCAAAATGGACACCATGGCCGCTTGCATGGACACCATCACGAAGCGCATGGATAAACAGGACGGCAGGGTGACTGTTCTGGAAACACGCGTCACTGAAACTGATGAGGGACAGTCCGAGCTGGAAAAGAAGGTGAGAGGCATGGATAAAGTGTTGGCCCTGATACAACAAAAGAACGAGGATTTGGAAGCGAGGTCCCGTCGCAATAATGTGCGAATCACGGGATTTGCGGAATCCACAGACATATCAAATATGGAACGTTATGTTGAAGAAATGATGAAGGACCTGTTTGGTGACGGACTGTCCCCCATGTTCCTGGTGGAGCGAGCACATAGGTCTCTGGGCCCAACGCCTAAACCGGGAGCCCCACCCAGGCCGATCCTAGCCCGGATCTTGAATTACAGAGATCGCGATGCGATATTGCGCCTTGCACGGGAGAAAGGGAAGATTCAATATCGGGGCAATGATATCGCTCTGTACCCAGACTTCACCCTTCTGGTGCAAGCAGCTCGCAGGGAATTTGTTCCTGCCAAAAAGATATTTCAGCAGACTGGTACGAAATATGCCCTCATTTACCCCGCCAAGTTGAGGGTCCACGGCCCGGATAGGCCCTCCTACTTTGTGGATGCTAAGGCGGCGCTCCAGTATGCAAAACAACTGGTCAAGAAACAGTCTCAGCGCTCGACTACTGCAACTCGAGACTCTGCTGATCGGCTCAGCGACGTGGAATGACTCTATCGTCCTTGCCCTTGATTCTGGATCACATTCATTGCGATAGCATTGCGCTGTTTGTTCGGTGGTGGCCTACTGACAATAAAATACCACTCGTCATCTTTGCAGTTCGTTTGAGGTCACGTGAGTCGAGCCCTCCTATGTATGTTTATTTGCTTGCTATGTGCGTGGGTGGGTCCTTGAGATTCAGTGTTGCAGCCGTTGGCTCGGCCACCCTGCCAAAAGTGCAGGAGTTGGTGGCAGTCACCCTGCGTACCCTCTGGGAAGATTCCCGACCTTTGGTCTTTGTTATGGTTGGGTATGTTATTGGGTGGGGAGGGGATTATATCACGACCTGATTGGGGGGTTGTTGTGGGCGGGATTGGGGGGAATTGTTGGCTAAGCAGTCTGAACGTATCGAGGAGTAAGGCAGAGATTATCATTATTGTTGATGAGCCACGCTTTTGCGTAACTTTGGAATGGTGGCTACTGTTGAAACCGTATGCTGTACGAAAATGTGGACGTTTTAGGTGGTTATCGTTGCTCATCGCATCCTCTGCTGGGGAACTAGAAGTTGAATCAGTTACCACTGGAATGTGCAGGGGCGGGGATGTGTCTACATGTGTATCGGAAAATGTAAAGTGTATTGCTAAACCGTGAAGTCTTTCACATGTGTTACCTGGAATGTGCGCGGTATGAATGATCGTAGAAAGGCACGCTTGGTGCACTCCTACCTGCTGCGCAAAGAGGTAGATATCTGGCTACTGCAGAAAACGCACCTTGCCACTGGAGGGGCATCCGTACTCAAACATGGTAGATGGGGTGTAGTGGTTGAAGCTCCTTACTCTAACTACGCTAGGGGTGTGGCTGTTTTGATACGTAAGGGATTACAGTGGTCCACTCACACAGAAATAATTGACTCAGAGGGCCGATTTATAATCTTACTTGGCACGCTGTTTGGCACGCAAACGGTGATAGTGAATGTATATGGCCCCAATACTGACAATCCCTCCTTTTTCCACACTGTATGGCATAGGGCCCAGCTATGTGGCAGCGCGGCGCTTCTATGGGGAGGGGATTTCAATGTGGCACTTTCCCCAGCTAATGACAGACAGGGCACTTCTCGTGAACATCATCCCAGAGCGGCCGCTGCACTGACTGACATCATAGATGATGCTGGGCTGGTTGATTCCTGGAGGGCCCTACATCCAGGAACCCTAATGGGCACCTGTGTAACCGCACATAGACACGCCTGGTCTCGCATAGACTACTGGCTGCTTTCAAAAGATTTACACACCCAAACCATAGAGGCGGATATACTGCCGAGGTCCCTTTCAGATCACGCACCTGTTAGACTCTATATCGAGCCCGCAGGCGTCCGTGCGACCCTTCAGCTGGAGGTTCCCCTCCCGTGCTCTGCTGGACCAGGTGTTCCGTGAGGAACTCCGCGTGAAACTTACAGAGTACTTTGAACTCAATGAGGGCTCTGTGGACTCGCCGGGAGTGCTGTGGGAGGCATTCAAGGCTGTTGCTAGGGGCCATTGTATGGCTCTGAAAACTGGCGCTCTCAGGTCCATCCGGAGCACATTGGACAGCCTGGAGAAAGACCTCGCGAAACTTGAAGAGGAGATAGCCCGGACCCCGAACCCGTCGACTCAGGGAGCATTCAGGGACACACTGACGAAATATCAGGAGGAAGCTGAAAGGGAAACGGCCTTTCTAAATAAATATACCCTGGCTAGGAGGTATGGGGAGGGCGAGCGGGCTGGCAAAACGTTAGCGTGATTGCTGCGTGTACCCAGGGGCACGGGCTTTATTACTGAACTGACGGACTCGAGTGGTGTCACCGCGCGCACCCCGCGTGACATACTGGACACTATGACGGCTTTCTATAAATCACTGTACACGTCTCAGACGAGTCCGGAGGACTCGGATGTGGAGATGTATCTCGATACGATTAGCCTGGCTTGGTTCAATAACGGTGCGAGACAATATATGGATCTTCCTTTTGATGTGGAAGATATCCGCGCTGTGATCACGAGTATGCCGGCGGATAAAGCGCCTGGCCCAGATGGTCTAACGGCGGCCTTTTATAAGGAATACATCGACATTGTGGCCCCCCGTTTGCACGGGGTTTTTCAGGAAGCTGTGGATATCGGAATACTGCCACCTACGCTCCGAGAGGCCATGATAATCACATTACTTAAACCGAACAAAGACCCGACCTGTCCGGATTCCTACCGACCCCTCTCACTCAAACCTGGACGCTAAAATATATGCCAGGCTTTTGGCCGACAGAATGAAGCCCATGCTGCTCCAAATAGCTTTGTGTGACCAGTCCGGCTTCGTGCCGGGTCGCTCAACTTCTCACAACCTGCGAGTGCTTTTTGGCCTATTGCACTACCTGAGCCCTGAATGCAAAGCGGCTGCTGCACTGCTTGACGCCACCAAGGCGTTTGACTCCTTGGAATGGCGGTTTCTTTTTGCCCTGTTCACACGCATGGGCTTCAGTCCGTTGCTTATACAGCGCATTAAATTACTCTACACTAACCCTGTGGCACGCGTCAACGTAAATGGCTATTGCTCTGACCTGTTTTCCATCTCGCGGGGCACGAGACAGGGGTGTCCCTTGTCGCCGCTCCTTTTCGCTATTGCCACTGCGCCCTTGGCGGCCAGACTGCGGCAACATCACACGCATCGCAGCATAGGTTTTACGTCGCGCGGCCTACTAATATCAATGTACGCTGACGATATGACAATCTACATGACTAACCCAGAGGAGAATTTTTATCCCTTGATGATAGAGTTCGTGCGATATGGAGGCTTATCGGGCATCTTGATCAATTGGAGAAAGTCGGTGATGCTGCCACTTACAGATGAGACCAAGCGCTGTGACACGGCTTACCCGATCGAGTGGGCGACCACTGAGATTAAATACCTGGGCATCTGGTTCAGCAGGTCCACACAAGAAATTTGGCTGGCCAACTATGGGACGACCATGGACTGGCTGGAAGGGACGGTTAAAAGATGGAAGACACTGCCACTCTCCCTCACGGGGCGCATAGCGATAGCCAAAATGGTTGTGTTGCCCAAATTTCTATATTTATTTGTTAACATACCCATGCCTCTCACTGTGCACTTTTTCAAACGACTCCGGTCAGCGATTTTGGAACTAGTGTGGGCGGGTAAGCAGCCCAGGGTTTCTTGGAAACTGTTGACACTCCCGTTCGATCAGGGCGGACTAGCGGCGCCCGACTTCAAATTATATGCCTACAGTGCCCAAGCCCAATACCTTCACTTCTGGCACCATCCGGTTCCGTTCCAACCACATGTTGCAATTGAGATGGACATGGTTGCGCCCACACCTCTGAACGCCGCAGTTTATCATCCCTATAAGAGATCACCTACGGACGTAAACACGGTGGAATCGGTGCGATGGGCCTGGTCGAAATTGGCACAGAGGGCGGGTGTTCCGGAACTCTATGCCCCTTCGATGCCGTTAGGGGGAAACTCCCTGCTGGGACCCCTCACGGACAGAGGTGTGACAAACCGGGAACATGGGCGTGGACTGTCTAGCGCTGGAGATCTGTTCCCTGGAGACACCTTTCTCTCTTTACAAACTATGTGTGCACCCGACACTCCCACAGACATGTTACTATACTATCAATTAAGGGCAGCTTGCCGATCTCGCTATCCGGACTTCCCTGCAGCTCCCCCCGCGCTTCCTGCGTTAGACGAATTGCTCTCTAATAACTCACCCCGTAAATTGATAACGCGCATTTACAAAGTGATGCAGAACACCGGCCCGATCCTCATTTGCACCTCGAAATCTGACTGGGAGGTAGACTTAGGGTCTGAGATTCCTGACCAGAAATGGAAGTACTGTTGCTCGCAGCTGGGAAATCTGTCATTAAACTATAGATTGCGGCTGATTCACTTTAACTTCTTGCATAGAGTCTACCGCACGCCTAAACAGCTACTGAGGATGGGTCTGCTGAGCGAGGCAAAATGCTGGAGATGTGGCGGTGACATGGCCGATTTCTTCCACCTGACGTGGGGGTGCCGGCAAATATCAGATTATTGGGTGGAGGTGTTTAGATGTATCAGCGACATGGTGGCCTTAGTCATTGCACCGGACCCCCTGGTGGCACTACTAGGGTGGCACTACTAGGGTATGTGAAAGGGATCCCTCCGACGGCTCGTAAACTAGTTGCTATGCTGCTACTGCTAGCCAAGAGGCAAATAGCTGTTCATTGGAAGAAGGGTACTCCTCCCACATTAGCGAACTGGATAACATCAGCCACCTATTGTAAGAACCAACTGACATCATATTGGGAGCTACAGCCTTCGAGATCCAGGCCTCCTGATATATGGGCGCCACTGGTTGACTGGTTGACTCGTGGAGGTGCAGACCTGTGTGTCTATTGACTGTGCAGATGGCCTCGATGAAGGATGGTTCCTCCAGGGATGGGATGCTAGACGAATGGTTGATTTTTGACTCTGAATGTGCGCACACCACACCTGAACTAACGGTGGATACTGTGGCGTTAGTATGCTCTGTTCCTTAGACTTATGTCATTCCTGATGTTTTGCTCTCTACTTTGATATATGGTTGACCTACTGCTCTGAAATGCTAGCCAAATGGGATTGTTTTGTTCTTCGGTTTCTTGTTATTGTACCGACCTTATGAAACTACCAAATGCAAGTATCGCAGGATATTGTCACCACATGACAACTTAGATAATTTCGGGAAAGGACATACTTATGTAGCGTCAGTCATTGATTGCAATAATTGTCATTATGTTTTTTCCTATGCCACATTAGCTGCCTGCCTCCGGGTTGTTGGCCTAAAGCAGTGTCACAACAATATTTGTTAATAAAGGTTTTTGAAAACTTAAAAAAAAAAAAAACCTTTGAAATTCACTCAAAAAACTATAAGTTTTAGGGGTGTTCTAGTTAGCTGGACATTTCACTCATACAAAACCATTGAAATTGCTCCTATATAGTTAGTTGTACCAACTATATTTCGCACACCCGCAATCCACTGCTGATGATGTCACATATTACATCATTCATGACATGGTCAGTGACATCACTGATGACATCTCAAACAGGAAATGAACCAGATATTGTTTGTGCCCTTCCTCCAGGGTACAATATCTGTAGAATAGACCGTAGTACAGGAAGAGGTGGAGGGCTAGCCATTATTTACAAGGACAAGTATAGCTGTCGCCTCCTGCCTTCAACCTTTAAAAAAGGAGAAAACCTCCCCTTTTCTCGCGCTATCTCCGACAGACTGTCTATCGGGCACTCGGATAGATCGTCCCCCTGAGACGCTAAATAATTTCGTTCCAAAATTGATTGATCTAGCCTCAGAACAAGTGATAGCTATGGCTAATTATACCACCTTAGGAGACTTTAATATGCATCTAGAGGACTCCTCTTTGTCCACCACCAATCTTCTATCAGGCCTCCAAGCCTTAGGTCTTGACCTAAAGTGTCTACTTCCTACTCGCGGTAAAGGCCACCTACTGGATCCAGTTTTCAGTAACTTGCAAAATCTTACTTCGACAGGTATAGTCCCTTTATCATGGAAGTGTGCAATGGCGAAAGCACTAATCATAAAGCCTAGTCTGGATCCTTCCATTCTATCTAATTATCGACCAATTTCCCTCCTGCCATGGCTTAGTAAATTGGTGGAGAAACACGTAAATAACATTCTCACCAATCATCTCGAATCAACAGTCTGTTGGATGACACCCAGACTGGATTATGACCAAACCATGGAACGGAGACTGCATTGTTGTTAGTAACAGAAGAGGCAAGGAAATTGGTAGACGAGGGAGGAAGGGCGGCTATCATCTTGTTGGACCTCAGTGCAGCGTTCGACACGGTCAAACATTCCATCTTGATCAACCGTCTCAGAATGAGCCGGGTGTCGGGCGCTGCACTGAATTGGATTACCTCCTTCCTCAGTAATCACCATTTCCAAGTCTTTGAGGGAGATGTAGTTTCATCTACTCAGTTGCTGGAATGTGGGGTTCCACAGGGTTCGGCATTGTGCCCAACGCTCTTCAATGTTTATATGAAGCCGATGGCAGCCGTAGTACATCCATTCGGCATTAAGATAGTCAGCTACGCAGACGATACCCAACTAGTGGTATCGCTGGGCCAAGACGTGGGCTCGTCTGATGAGCTGACACCCTGCCTTGAAGCAGTGGCCGGATGGATGAAGGACTCCTACCTCCGTCTTAACGGAGAAAAAACTGAAATCATGTTGTTAGGCAATGCCGCCCCTGCTTCCATCATACCCCCATGGCCCACATGTCTGGGTCCAGCCCCGATACCCAAACCGCACATAAAGAGTCTGGGAGTGTGGCTTGATGACAAATTGACCTTCAATCAACAAGCCACAACACTATCATCAACATGCTACAGCCTGTTAAGGATGATACGAAAAATTCTCCCTCTCCTCCCTTTTGTAGCACGAAGAATTATGATTCAGGCTTTAATCCTTTCCCGGCTAGATTATGGGAACTCCCTATACTTGGGAGCTCCACTGTCCACCATTAACAAATTACAGGTGGTACAACACAGTGCAGCTAGACTGCTCCTCCAGGTCCCCAGGAGACAATCGGCCAAACAAGCCCTCCGTCAGCTACATTGGCTACAAATGAATGCCAGAATTCAATTTAAAACACTATGCATAGCCTATAAAGCTATTTGGAAAAGAAATGCGTTACTTACCTGTAACAGCAGTTATCCAGTATTGGTGTCTTTCATAGATTCACATGCCTGAATCATTCCCCGTCGTCGAGATGGGAGCCCCGGTAATAGAAAAGTAATGTCCTATAGACATACATAGAGAAAAATAGGCCTAAGGGCCTTGCCTTAGTAGCCTATGTCCTTTTGTAAAAAGGACCAAATTCCTAAAGGTAGCCAATCAGCTACCACCTCCCTCTAGAACCTTCCTGCCAGGAGCCTCAGTCTCTCAGATTTTCGTACGCACCAAGCTAGGTAGACGTAACATATGCTCTGTAGTGAGAGATGAGCCCTTCCTGGGGAGGTTGGAGGGTTGCATGTGAATCTATGAAAGACACCAATACTGGATAACTGCTGTTACAGGTAAGTAACGCATTTCTTATCCAGTATTATGGGTGTCTTTCATAGATTCACATGCCTGAATCAGAATAGCAAGCAATACATTATGCACATATGCAATGGAATATAACAGTCTGAGATAATACATATCATGTGACTAGATACCATCAGTAATATAAAGAGTAAAGTAAAGAAATGTGCATACCATTGCAGGACGGTGGGAAGTAGGAAGGCTCATCTTACTGGAATAGATGGCGAAGTACAGCTTGGCCCACAGCTGCATCCTCCATCAGTTCCGTGTCCAGGCAGTAGTGTCTGGTAAAGGTGTGCGGCGATTTCCAGGTGGCCGCTCTGCAGATGTCCAGAATCGGTACTCCAGCGAATAGTGCTGCCGATGTGGACACAGCTCTCGAGGAATGTGCTCGGACTGAGGAATGTAATGGACGTCCGGCTTTGTCATGACAAAATGCAATTGCTGCCGATATCCATCTGGAAATGGATTGTTTGGAAAGTGGCATGCCTTTTCTCGGCCTGCTGAAGGCAACGAAAAGTTGTTTTGTCTTTCTGAAATCTTTCGTTTTGTCCAGGTAAAATTTTAGACATCTCTTAATGTCCAAAGAGTTAAGAGATCTTTCAGCCACCGTGCTTGGGTTCGGGAAGAATGAGCGAAGCACAAGCGGTTCATTGAGATGGAAGTCCGAGGGGACTTTAGGAATGAAACGGGGGTTGGTTCTTAAAATGACTCGGTCCTCTCTAAATTGCAAGAAAGGATCCTGTATCGAAAGAGCTTGTAACTCACTGACTCTTCTGGCTGATGTTAAAGCTAAAAGAAGTGCAGTTTTCCAGGAAATGTATTTGATATCAGCCCAATGGATAGGTTCAAATGGATGCTTCATTAATTGATTGAGTACAATATTCAGATGCCACGTTGGTGGTATTCGTCTTGGTCTAGGGAAAGATCTGTAAAGCCCTTTAAGAAACTGTTTTATCAGTCTGTTGGACCATAGTGAAGGACCTTTTGAAGACCTTGTGAAGCGTGAGATTGCTGCCAGGTGTACCCTGATGGAAGCATGCGCAAGACCTGCTTGGGCCAGATGTAGGAGATAAGGCAGTATCTGCTCTGGAGTGATCCTGAAAGGATGTATATTGTTGTCTTTACACCAAATACAAAAGCGTTTCCATTTCAAGGAATAAGTTTTGTTCGTGCTAACTGCTCTTGCTTTAGCTAGGACTTCCTTGCACTCCTGCGGGATGCGTAGGTGACAGAATTCTCGGTACTCAGGAGCCAAGCCGATAATCTGAGAGATTTCAGATTCGGGTGGAGTATCTGGCCTTTGGACATCGAGAGTAGGGAGGGATGTTGATGCAGTTGGATTGATGGTCGGACTGAGAGGCGACGGAGGTCCGCGAACCAATGTTGTCTCGGCCAGTATGGGGCAATGAGAATTAATGTGCAATGCTCCATTTTCATTTTCCGGATGACTCTGCTTATCAGGGGAAATGGCGGAAATGCGTACGCAAACACGTTGCGCCATGCGATGGAAAATGCATTTCCTAATGACCTCTGTTGGGGATGCCAACTTGCGAAGCTGTGGCATTTTTTGTTCTCCTTGGTGGCGAAGAGGTCTATTTGCGGTTTTCCCCATGCCGAGAAGATGTTGTCTAGAACTTGTTGGTCCAGTTCCCATTCGTGGGACAGTGACCTCTGTCTGCTGAGAGCGTCTGCTATGACGTTGTCTTTTCCTGGGACATACTCCGATGTTAATGTGATGTTGTTGAGCAGTAGCCAGTTCCAAATTTTTTGTGATTCGCGAGACAGTGTCAGCGAGCGTGTCCCTCCCTGCTTGTTTAAGTAGTGCATTGTGGTCGTGTTGTCCGTCCTCACGAGCACTGCTGAGTTTTTGATGCGAGGGAGGAATGCCTGTAGAGAGTGAAGGACTGCACGTAGTTCTAGGAGGTTGATATGCAGAGCCTTCTCTTGCTCCGACCATCTGCCGCTGATTTGTAAGTCTTGAAGGACTGCACCCCATCCTTCGAGAGATGCATCCGTCGTTATGACGTGTGGAGTTTCTGGTAACATGAACGGGAGACCTTTGGATAGGTTCTTGTTCTTCATCCACCAATCCAGCGTCTCGGATATTTGTCGAGTGATGACTATGTGATCCTCGAAGGAATCTGTACATTGGGTCCACTGTTTGGTCAGGGCCTCCTGAAGGGGGCGCATTCTGAGCCGACAGTGAGGGATGAGTAGTATGCAGGAAGACATCATCCCTAGAAGAGATTTGAAAATCCGTACTTTGATGGTTTGTTTTGAAGATATTGCGGTAGCTAGAGTCATCAGTTTGTGTTTTCTTTCTTGAGACGGGAAAGCTTTGGAGGAAATGGTGTTTATAGTGGCCCCCAGGAATGTTATAATCCTGGTGGGCTGTAAAATAGATTTCTCGAAGTTGAGTCAAACCTAGGTTCCGGAAAATATCGAGACAGGCGTTGGAAGACAGCTGCGCGTCTGGGAGAGACGGTGCTTTCACCAGCCAGTCGTCCAGGTAGGGGAAGAACTGGTGATTCTGTTGTCTCAGGAAAGCTGCCACAGGAGCCAGGCACTTTGTAAAAATGCGTGGCGCTGATTTGAGGCCGAATGGGAGGACACAAAATTGGTAGTGGAGACCTGCTACTTCGAATCGTAGGAATTTTTTGTGTCGTCTGTGTATTGGGACATGGTAATATGCATCTTGCAGGTCCAAAGACGTCATAAAGTCTCCTTCCTCCAGGGAACCTAAGATTTCCTGGATAGTCACCATTCGAAACGATTGGCTTTTCAGGAAGGCATTGAGCGCCCTGAGATCTAGAATGGGCCTCCATTTCTTCTTTTTCTGTTGGATTAAAAAGAAGCGGGAATAAAATCCCTTTCCCTTTTGAGCTGATGGGACTCGCTCTATTGCTCCCTTTTTTATCATGGAAGAGATTTCCTTTAGTAACATACGAAGGTGTTTGTGATGATGTTTGTGAGGAGGAGTTAACGGTGGGATGGAGTTGAATTCCAAGGTGTGACCGTGTTGAATTAATTGTAGTACCCACCGATCTGTCGTAATCGATTTCCAATTGTGGAGGAAATGTGTCAATTTGCCTCCAATTTTGAGCGGAAAGGACGGTGGGGGGGACTGGCTGCGGGAAATGGTCATTGTCTTCCGCCAGCCGTTTTCTTTTGAGATTTGCCCCTGAAGTTCGATCTCCCGTAGGAGGTCTGACGACTTTGTTGTTGCTGTCGCTGCTGATATTGTGAGCGATTTTGATTCTATGAGTATGTGGATTTTCCTTGATAGGATCCTCTGTATGTGGATTGTCCTCTTCCTCTGTGCCCTCGAAAGGACTGGTTTCTGAATTGTAAAGTCCCGAGAGCCCTTGCAGTGTCGGTGTCTTTCTTTATCGTCTGCAAGGCTTCATCTATTTTTGCTCCAAATAGTTGTTGTCCGTCATAGGGCATATCTACAACTTTGGTTTGGACCTCTTGTCTGAAGGATGTCGCCTTGAGCCATCCTGGTCTGCGCAAAACTGCGGCGCCTGCCAGCTGTCTGAAGCCAGTCATGGCGACATCGACAGCTGAATCTATGATTTCCGATGCTGACATTTGACCTTCATGAAGGAGTGCCTGGACCTCATCTTTCAAGTTGTCAGGTACGTGCGTGAGATATGGAGCAATATCTTCCCATAGTTGCCTATTGTATCTGCCTAGCAGAGCAATGGCGTTGGCCACTTTGACCGTCATGGCTGACGTTGTGGAGAAGCGTTTGCCTATGCCATCTAATTTCCTGCCCTCCTTGTCTGGTGGTGCGGACAGTGGCGAGGATGGGTTTCTGGAGTTCTTCTGGGCGGCTTGAGTGACGACCGAATCTGGTTTAGGATGTGAATTAAAGCAAGTGGGTGCCGTTGACGGAGCCCTATATTTTTTATCCAGTCTAGGGACCACTATTGAAACAGATGCAGGTGTTTGCATGAGTTGTAGCCCCTGTTCCCAAATGTGATCTATTATGGGAATGGACCTTGCCTCTTTCTTTATGGGATCTTTAAAGTCATATAAGAAACAATCCGTTACTTTTGTTTCCATTGTCATGTGAAATCTAGTGGCCGCTCTCTCTATTAAATTGTGGAATCCACCGATATCCACTGGTGGAGAGTCTGACGTGCTGGGTTCCGGAGTGGCCGGAGAATGAGCAACGTAATCTTAGTCATCTCTGTTTTGAGAGAGGTCATCTCTAACCTCACCTTCCTCAGGAGGTTCGTCGTCCTCATCAGAGGATTGGATGTTGTGAACCTGTTCACTATCTTGAGGAATAACCAAAGGCGCTGGTCTTGTCCTTGGTGATCTTTGCTGTTTGGAAGATTCTTGAGAATTGTCTTTTGAAGGGGTCGCTGACGATTCTGGGAATCGTTTATAGTCTGTGATCAGGAATTGAAGATCAGTGACTATCTCAGCCGGCAATACGATCATTGGAGTGACTCGAGTATGTACTTGAGCCTGAACAGTTTCCTCTGTAAAAATAACATCATCTCCGTCATCGTCAGTACTCTGGCATTTGACATTGAGATCTGACGGGCTAGTAGCTTGTTCGAATTGTTCATCATCTGATTCGTCATCTTGTAGTATGCGAGAAGGGAGCAGTGTTTGAACCCTACTGGGTGATGTTAAATCGGGCGTAATAGGGAGTTTGGTGACCTTTTTTGATGGAACTAACTCCGCTTTTTTCCATGGCGTCGACGATGTCGTCGTCGACGAGGTCGTCGTTGGTGCCGTCGACGGTATCGACGTCGATCGTTTTTCAAGCGTCGACTGTCCCTTCGCCGATGAAGCTGTCGCCGATGAAGCTGTCGTCGACGGAGCGGGCGTCGACGGTGCGGCCGTCGACGATGTCTTAGTCGACGTGGTCGTCGACGGTGCCTCCGCCGTCGATGTGGTCGTCGACGGTACTTTCGCCGTCGTCGATGCGGCCGTCGACGGCACTTTCGTCGGCGGCGGCGTAGTAGCCGTCGACGGTGCATTTGTCGTCGGCGGTGCTCCTACCGTCGTCGGTGTCTTCGTCGACGATGCGGTTGGCGTCGACTGAATTCTCGTCGACGATGTAGGTGTTTTTTGTTTTGTCGACGTCGACAGTGATGACGACGGAGTTTTGACAAACGACTGCTGCTTTTTAATAAGTACAATCGACGATATTGGCTTACCCGTCGTCGACGAGTGGGTGGTCCTCGTCGTTGAAGTCCAGGCTGACGATGCCACCGTCGTCGAGACTGTCGTCGATGTGGAGACATAGTTCGTTTTTCTTGAAGAGAACGTCGTGGAAGTAGACGACAAGGACTGCGATGGCTTTCTGAAGGTTGCAGCATCCTTCACAGACGTGTCAGATCTTGCCTCAGAAGACTTTGAAGCAGTCTTTTTGTGAGGGACGTCTGAATGGCCAGGGGTAGCCTCCCTTGGCCTTTTCAAGGACAGTTTTGAAGAAACTGAAGCCATTTCACTGCCCTCCGAGGAGAGCACCTCATCTCTGGTTTTGAGTCTGTTTAACCAGAGGAGCAGTCTTCCTTCTCTATCCTTAAGTGTTTTGGTAGAGAATGTTCTACATACCCTGCAGTCCTTTACTGTATGGTCAGGGTAGAAGTCTCATGCTTGTCGTCGACGTGCAGTCTCTTCTTGCCACAAGAAGAACAGGCTCTGAAGAGTCCTTTTTTCTGTTGTTCAGTCATAGTTGAAGTATAATCCAAGTTTTTTGAAGAAAAGGAGAGAAATTGAAGAAACCTGAGGAGAGCTCAGGTGGGGACTCCCTAGCACAACGTGCGGTAGAAAATCTGAGAGACTGAGGCTCCTGGCAGGAAGGTTCTAGAGGGAGGTGGTAGCTGATTGGCTACTGATGGAGCGAGATAGAAAACAGAAATGTTTGAACTCGTGAAGTCACATTTCCATAACATAAATAATAATATTAATGATTTGTGATATGTTTTTGCTAACACAACCTAGATTAAACTCATTACATGGGGTTGGTAACATGTGTGCTCATAAACGTGCATAAATGTTGCATCTTTTGTTCGTGCAAAATAAATTAATTTTGTCGTCTTCGTTTTGTCATTATTAAACTGCAGCAAATTTAAAAGTGGCATGTGCTTATTTTGCTTTCCTTGTCTATGTGATATCATTTCTACTATTCTAGGTGCACATAAGGTTTCATGGATTCATGAAGACTGGTAGATATAAAATGCTGCTTATATGTTGCTTGGTGCTAGGTAACATTAGACTAATTGGGTGGGTTAATCAATTAGTAAATGAAGGGTGGATACAGAATAAATGACAATTCTTACATTAATACTTTTCTTGTGTTTGTTTTATACTAGAAAAATAAGTTGCCTGCTTTTGGGCCTAGTTTGCTCGAGTTTGCTAAAAGATGAATTTTACTTCTGCAAAGAGCACGAGATGTCCATGTCGAAAAAAAAAAAGTGTTCGTCAAAGTCGCATTCACTGAACAAAAGCTGATGTGTTGTCATCATTCTGTCGGACGTGGCCAAGGTCAGAAACCGGTAGAAAAGAACAATTTTGATCATTTGGCATCCCCGGAAGTGGAATGGAGTCAGTGAGAACAGTTGCCTAAAATTGTTGCAAACTAAGGAAGTTTTGGAACACGTACAAGAAAGACAATGGTCCTAAAGAATATGACCTAATGGAAGTTTTGAAATGTGGGTGACATGTCACTTGTCACTCTTGGACCAATCGGACATCGTTGTTTGCAGAAAATTTTTCTTTACTTAGATTAGCTAGCATAGAAAGGTATAAAAAGTCCATGCCCCTAGGGATGGGCTGGCTGCAGCTTTCTGACTTTCCGATGAGGGTGTCGTGCTGCTGGACATTGCGTGGAGCACGTAAGAATCCTCAAAGAACTTTACTTTATTCCCATTTATTTTAGCTCAGTTAGGGACTTAGGATTTAGAAATGCTAAACTTATATTTTCTTGCTTAAACTATATTTTCTCATGATACTTTTCATTCATACTTGCTTAAATGCTAATAAAATTACATTTATGAAACTATATTTTGAATTATCTACAATTAGTTAATAAAATCTTACTTTTGAACTCAAGCTGGTCTTGGTTATTCAGAAGCGCAGGTTACTATTAGCTAGATGTCATCGCCATGGTGGTCATTTAAATAGTTAGGTTTTGTTCATATGACGTCATCATTTACCGAGGATGTATATAGATGTATATAATTTGTATATATAAGGTGTATATAGGTTTAATTTGACCACCTGATTCAGTAGGCCAAAATATGTCATATTTGGTTAATGGGTCCGTGAGTTAGAGTGGTGTATTATGAAGTAGGTTAAAGAGTTAGGTAGCGTGGTTTATGATATATTTCCTATAGGCCGCTGGATCAATTCTTCTGGTAGCAGAAATTGATGGTTGCTAAGGGTAACCAAGGTGATATGGTGGTTGCTAAGGTGTTATGGTATAGAAATAGGATTGATGTTTAACACATGTTAAGTTCGTTTTTCGTGCTATATGTATGTACCGGTACAGATTGTGTGATGAGAAGGTAGTCACGCAAAACATCTGATCGGTTTGTGATATCGTCATGTATCACAAGTGATATCGCCGTGTATCACGTGTTGTGGTCGTGCAACACAGTGTTGTGGCCGTGCAACACAGTTATAGGGCTAGGTGTGAATCTTGTATAGTGAGGATTTTCTAAGAAATTTGAGCAGCATGAGAATAGGGACAAAGCGCCTGTTGTAAAACTCACTGTGATAAGAGTATTAGTTATATTCGAGCTTGAGTGAAGAGTAGGGTAACGTCGGTGCATGATTATCTATAAACAGGTGAGAGTCCTGTAGGGGTACATGCTTTATATCTATAAACAGGTGAGAGTCCTGTACGGATAACGTCGTTATTTTGCTAACGGTGCATGATTTCTATAAACAGGTGAGAGTCCTGTACGGATTTCATGTGTGTTTGAATTTAGAGATTTTTCCGTGTGAAAGTGCGTGATTGTTTTGTAAGGTATGTTCAAGTGGAACTTTCGGACAGTCACTTAGTTGTGCGTTCAGAGGGAAATGAGTCCATATTTTACTTGTTAGAAGGGTAGAGTAAGAGTTGCTCTACTGGCAATTGGAAAATATTCTTAATGAGAATAGCGCCGACTATTCCGAAGCGTGAATACTTGAATGTGTGTAAACTATCCTATTTAGAGAAACAGACAGATGAGTCCTTATTGTCATTGTTAAAAATTAATTTTAACAGAGAAAACATTCTCAAAATGGCGCTGTGAAAAGATTTTGTAAAGGAGGGGTAAGCGCAAGGAGTGAGAAGCGAGAAACCGCAGCTGCTGTGTACGTCACAGAGCCGCGCTGGGATTGGGTGACATACGTCACAAGCTGTGCTCTGATTGGTTCTTGAGCCTCTGTCGAACTGTAAGCGGATTGGTTATTCAGGAAATCTCCATTTTTATTGGTGGAGTAAGAAAAGTGACGTAGCTCAACTTTCATTGGTTTGTTGGTGTGTTTCGCGCACGGATTGGTTGCTTTTGCGGAACATCCTGGAAATATTTTTCGAACGAATTTGTTAATTGAATTTAACTCTTAAAAATGAGTTATCATTTTAAACACGTTGAGAAAAAGCCAACGTTGTTTCAGAAATGTAAAAATTTTATTTCGCCTGACAAGAAAATTGAAACGCGAGGTGGTAAATTACTTCATAAGTACAAAACACCTGCAGCGTATATGGAAGGTGAATATGGTTATCATACTGTTCTGTGGTTCAATAGCTGGAAACACTATACAAAGGACGATGGTGTTTTGACTTGGCCTGACGATGGTTCATTTAATGTAAAGATTTTGAGAAATTTGCGAGAGAAAATGAATGCTCTTAAACCCAAGCCGAGACCAACTCAATTTGAGGCTTTAGTTGAGTGGGAGGATGAAATGTACCAATTACAAAGGGAAGCAAGTGGAATTAAAAGATCTTCTAAACCTCCAAGTTGGAAGAGAGAGACACATGAAGACAGGATGCGAATGTGGAGACAGGGAAACATGAGTGAGGGACTTTTTGTAATTAGAGAAATGGTTTTAGGTTCTCCTGGTGGAAAAAGAACTGAAAAGAGAAATAGTGCTCCTTTAGAAAGTGAATCTGAAGATGCAGTCTTAGAAGAAATATACACTACAGATAAAAGGAATCAGCCTTTGAGACCTCCTAGGTCATGGTCTACTCCGGTGGTTTCTACAGAAACTTCACCAAGTGCACCTCCAATTAATGAAGCTCCTAAACTTTATCCTAATAATTGTGAAATTGTTGAAACTCCAAGAAGACCAGAATTTGAGAATGTCCGTAATGAGGGTAGACATTTTTCAGCAACTCCGAGAGCAAGGGAAGCTCCAAAAAATGATGCGAGAGAAACAAGAAACGTTGAGGCTGTTGATTCTTCTGAATATTTACGATCAAAGGAAGAATTAATTCGACAAATAACAAAAAGCATGGAAGCTGTGACAGTTCCAGTAACGATTGGTCCTGTTCAGCCTGTTTTTGAACAAAGAGAAGCTAATAAGACAGGGTTAACTGTTCCTTTAAATGCAGAAATCCAGAAAGTTGCTGAAAAATTTTACTCAGATATATCTGAAATAAACTCTTCAAGATCGAGAATGCCAGATTTAACTTTTAATGAGGATTTATCTCCAAAAACACCGATGGGTGCAGAATCTGATGCAGAGAGTCCTGAAGTCAGGGTGACCAAACCTAAACTTGATGTTGCAAAATTAAAAGCAAATATTGAGGAATTAATAATTGGTACGATTGGTCCTGACAGTTTAAATTATTATCGAGATGATGAACTACTGTTCGTTTGCAAGAGTATGCAATGGAAAACAAAAAATAAATATGACCAGTTGGAAGAACTGGCAGCTGAACTTTAAATTGATGTGAGCAAACAAAAGAATTTTGCAAAACATTACAGATTAGACTTTTCAGAAAGTGACATTGAGAGTTTAAACTCAATGGGAAGAATAATGCACATAAAAGACCTGATTGTTTACATTAAAAAACTGGGAGAGTTGAATAAGTGGAGAGTGAAATGGACTAAAAAGAAGGAAGATGAGAAATTGGAAAAATTGTCAAAACAATTTCCAATGAGAGAAATTGCAGGTGGAGGATATGTTCATGTCCCATGGTCAAGACAGGACATACTACTGTTCACAAATGATTTTCCGAAATTGAGGGAAAAGCCAGTGGAGTGGTATAGGCAGGTGGACAGGTTCATCAAAGTCTCAAAAGTTCTGTGGATTGATCTGGATGGATTCTTTGACATAGTTGTCCCATCAGATCTTTGGACAGAATGTAAAATATCCATAAGTTGGCCAAAAACGGAACCTGATCTGGTTAAAGAAACAGGTGCTCCAAATCCTCTTGTAATGGATTTTTATGAAAAAGTGATTTACTGGTTGAAAAACAAAATTCCACCAAAGGAGGTTGATTGGGTTAAAATTGAGAGAACAAATCAGGAAACAAAAGAATCCGTTCATTCGTTTTACGAAAGGTTGCTGTTGATTTTTAAACAATACAGTGGCTATGAAAAATTAGACGAGAAAGATACGAGTCATTTCGTCTATAGATTTGTTTACGGTTTAAAACCAGAAATTGCAGATATGATCAGGAATAGCATTGTCGGATGGCAAGCACTTTCTGTTGATGACATCTTGAGAAAGGCAAAATACTGCAGCGATGAGCTAGAGGTGAGACAAAAGAAACTCAAGGAGAAAGCCATGTGGGCTCAGGTAAAGGTGGCTGAGCAACAGATTGCCAGTCTTGGTAATAAAAATACAAATTTTATTCAAACTGCAAATTCAAATCAAGGGCAAGGGAAGTTTAAAGGTAATAATTTTGTTAGGAAAATTAACCCAAAGATTGAAGAGTTGAAACAAAGATTACCTTGTTTTAATTGTGGCGAGATTGGACACTGGAGAGACGAGTGTAAGAAACCGCCTAGGAATTTAAAAAGTCCATTGTTAAATCCACAGATGCAGAATGATGTTGACCTGCAGCAACAGCTACAGATGCAGCAGAGTTTAAACGAATTAAATCTTCAGCGACAGCTGCAGCAACAGGTGAATAATAACCGGCAGAATCAATTGCCACAAGCACCGTTTCCAAATTGTGGGGGAACTCAGAAATATAATTCAGGTGTGGGATTTCAAGGAGATGAACAGGTGATAAAACCACAAAGGCAAAGAGTGCAAATGCAAAATGCAGCACAACAATTTTTGTTAACAGAAGGGCAGGAGAGTGATTCTGATGATTATTACTGACGGTGCCCGAGAGAGGAGGAAGAGTGTGTTGTTGGAGCCACTCTTGAGGTTGACCAGTCTGGTCCATTTGTGAATGGGAAAGTTAATGATGTAGACATCACTTTTCTAGTGGACACTGGTGCTACCCGTTCTACTGTTAGATCAGTGGAAATTGAAAACCTACCTCTCTCTGGAGATACCATCCAAGTTGTCGGAGTAAGCAATCAACAAATCAGGACTGATTTGACTGATCCAGTACCAGTTGAAATTGGAAATTTCAAAGACAAACACAGATTTGTGGTTTGTAACAGTAGTCCAGTGAATCTATTGGGCAGAGATATATTGTGTAAAATGAACTGCAGAATATATTGTTCTCCTGAAGGAGTCGAATTACAAACAATGGAGGAGGATGGCTTGTACAGGATGACAATGATGCTAATGGAAACGGAGGAAACAAAATTATTTCCTACGTTTGAAAAAGAAAATTTGCCTGAAGAGCTCAAGGAAACCGTGAAATCTGAAATTTGGGATTTGTCTGGAAATGAGATGGGTCTGATGAAACATGTTGATCCAGTAAAAATCACATTGAAGCAGGGAATAGAATTTCCTAATATTCCACAGTATAAAATGAAAGCAGAGACAATTGAGGGAGTCATACCGGTGATTGAAAAATTCATTAAACAAGGTGTTTTAAAAGAAATTGAGAGTAGCCCTTGTAATTCGCCAATTATGGGAATTAAAAAGTCGAATGGAACGTACAGGATAGTTCAAGATTTGAGAAAAGTTAATCAGATTGTTGTTCCAGGTTGCCCTGTGGTTCCAAATCCAGCAGTTATTTTGTATCAGATTCCACATGATGCGGAATGGTACACTGTCATTGATCTTTGTAATGCATTCTTTACTGTTCCTTTACATCCAGAGAGTCAGGAAATTTTCGCTTTCAGATTCCAGAGTAGGACCCTCGCATGGTGTAGAATCCCCCAGGGGTATACAGAGAGTCCTTCTATCTTTAATGAGCTGTTGAAAAGATCTTTGGAGAATTTAGACTTACCTGGTAGGTCTACGTTGGTGCAGTATATTGACGATTTGTTGATAGCTGCTAAAACGAGAGAAAATTGTGTGACAGACACAATTATACTTTTGAATCATCTTGCAGATGAGGGACATAAAGTGTCCCCAGCAAAATTACAGTTTTGCAAACAAGAAGTGAAATATCTTGGTCACAGAATTGCAAAAGGAAAAAGACAGGTGACAATTGAGAGAATAAAAATGATTCAAGCAATGCAACCTCCAAGAACACAGCGACAGGTTAGAATGTTTTTGGGAATGGTTGGTTATTGTCGACAATGGATAAGTGGATTTTCGGTAATTGCAAAACCACTACAGAGACTGACAAGATCTGATGTGAAAGATCCAATTATTCTCAATGAAGCTGAGATAGAATCTTTTGAGAACCTGAAAAAGAGCTTATGTCAAGCTCCTGCTTTGGGTATGCCGAATTATGAGAAAGATTTCGAACTGTATTGCAGTGAGAGAGAAGGATGTGCATTGTCTGTGTTGATTCAGAGACATGGGAATCTAAAGAAACCTATTGCATACTTCTCTGCAGTTCTTGATCCCATTGCAAAAGCATTGCCAGGATGTTTAAAAGCAGTTGCAGCTACAAGTGTCAGTCTTGAGCAGAGTGAAGGAATCATTATGGGGTTTCCTGTGAAGGTTTTTGTACCTCATTCGGTTGAAATATTACTGACAAGAGGTAAAACTCAGCATTTAACAAGCAGCAGATTGACCAAGTATGAGAAAATCATACTAGGAGCAGATAATGTTTCCATTTCAAGATGTTTGAATCTGAATCCTTCTACATTGCTGCCTGATTCAGAAATTATTGATGAAAATGAAGTGGAACATGAGTGTTTGGATGTCATGGAGTTTTGCACCAAACCAAGGCAGGACATTAAAGATGTACCTTTGCCTGAATCAGATGTCGTCTACTTTGTGGATGGCTCCTGTCTGAGGACAGAGGGAGGTGTTTTGAAAGCATCATATTCAGTCTGTACAGTTGCAGATGTGAAAGAAGCATCATGTTTTGAAGGAATTCGTTCGGCTCAAGTAGCTGAATTGATTGCTTTGATTCGTGCTTGTGAAGTGTCAAAGGACATAAGAGTTACCATCATTACTGATAGTCAGTATGGGTACGGAGTTGTACATGATTATGGACAGCTCTGGTCTCAGAGAGGTTATTTGACCTCAGCAGGGTCACCAATTAAAAATGCAGCTTTCATCAAAAGATTAATTGAAGCCATACAGTTGCCGAAAGAAATCGCAATTGTGAAGTGTGCAGCACACACAAAAGGGGTGGATTACATTTCAAAAGGCAATGCTTATGCAGATGAGACAGCAAAGTACTGCACAGGAAAATGTTGTGCATACAATCGGGAAAAGAGTAAAGAAACTGATTCAAATTCATTAATGCTAACAACAGTTGTAGAAACATGGCATGAGATTAGGGATTTACAAAATGAAGCAGACGATGATGAAAAAGATCAGTGGTTAAGATCAGATTGTAGACCACGTGAAGAAGATGGAGTGTGGGTCTATAAAGATGGCAGAGTAGTTTTACCAAATTGTTTGATTGCTGATATGGCCAGATTGTATCATGGCCCAGCTCACCTTGGAAGAGATTCTATGATTAGACTTTTCCGAGAGACTTGGTTCAATACTAAATTTAGAACCATTGCAGAGTCTTTTTGTCAAAGGTGTTTGTCATGCCAACAAATGAATCCAAACAGAAAATCAGTTGTGGGTACAGGGATAATTGGTCGAGAGGGTGGTCCCTTCACCAGGTTGCAAATGGATTTCATTGAAATGCCCTTACACAATTGTTTGAAATATGTTCTTGTGATTGTTTGTTTTCAAGATGGGTGGAAGCTTTCCCTACACGACATTGTGATTCAATCACAGTGGCGAAACTGCTACTCAGAGAAATCATCCCAAGGTACGGTTTTCCAGTCACTATTGAGAGTGATGGAGGAAGCCATTTTGATAACAAACTGATGAAGCTAATATGTGAGGCATTAAGCATTGCGCAGAAAATACACTGTGCATACAGACCAGAGGCATCTGGGGTGGTTGAACAAATTAATGGGACAATTAAAAACAGAATTGGAAAAATGTGTTTGGAAACAGGTGTAAAGTGGACTGATGCTCTTCCACTTGTTCTAATGTCATTGAGAAGTACACCTGATAAGACAGGTTTGAGTCCTCATGAAATACTGATGGGAAGAGTCATGAGGCAAGCTTTTGTACCTGTAGGCAAATTATTGAGCATAAATGATAGTGCTATTTTGGATTACTGTAAAAGGTTATCTGACATAGTGACTTCTGTGTCTAATCAGGTGGGAACTGAAGCACAATCAAATGAGAAAGTTCTAACACATGATTTGAGACCTGGTGATTGGGTCAGAACAAAAGTACATCGGAGAAGAAATTGTCTGGCTCCTAGGTGGCAGAAACCTAGACAAATAATTCTGGTCACTACAAATGCTGTGAAATGCAGAGGATTGAAACGGTGGATTCATCCTAGTCACACTATTTCAGTACCAACTCCTGATAGTTCTGATGTTGAAAGTGATACTACAGATGATTCTAATTCTGAAGTAGAAGGTGAAACAAATCCAGATTCTGAAGATCGACAAGGGGGTCGACATCTGGAACTTGTGCCTGTGAATGGAGAACTAACAAGGAAAGATCTTGAGATAATTGAAATAGATTCAGGGGAAGAAGAGAATCTATCAAAAGGAAAAACGACTGAGGACTCAGTCAAGGAGATTAATGGAGTGAGGTCCATTGAAGACAGAGGCTGAATCAAAAGAGATTTCTGACCAGGAGAGTATCGAAAAGCAGAAGTTAAGCTCTGAAGTAGGGAACAGAAGTCCAGAATCTGGGAAGTTGGAGGTAATTGAAGAAGAGGAAGATGAATTGCCGAGTACCAGTGATGGAAGACAAAGTGTTCCTGAAGGAGTGAAACTGCCGAATAGAGAAGTTCCTGAGTCAATAATTGAAGTTTCAGACTGTGAAACTGAAGTAAGTGACGTGGATGGTGAAAGTGGAAGTGCCAAGAAAAGATCTTGGAAGTCGGAGACAAATGCTTCAGAACCAAAGAGAAAATTCGTGAGAAAAGCGGATTACTGGCCTGGTGGAAGATTGAGAGTCAGGTTGATCAAAAAAACCGAAGGACCAGGTGGAAGAAATCAGTAGTCAAAAGGGTTCTGGAAAAGAAGTTGGAGTTGGAAGAAAAATTGAAGTAGTGACAAGAAAAGGAAAGAGGATTATAAGGCCGAATCAGAAATACAAATCTCCTGAGTGGACTTATCTAGTAATTCCACCTGTTATTGACATTTATGATAGTAGTCAAGAAGAAGGAGAAATTGAAGAAATTAGTGACAATGATTGAAATATAAAATTTTAATTGGATTTTTGAGTTTTTAATTTTTGGCAAAAGGCTGAAGAAATCTTGTTAGGTGACACAAGGTCGAAGAAAAGTTGTTTAGTTGAGGACTTACTTGTGACATAAGGTCGAAGAAATACTGTTAGGGTTTTAAAAAAAAAAAATATATATATATATATATATATATTTTAAAAAGGGGGGTGTAAATAAAAAATTAATTATTTCATTTTTAAAATAGTTTTTTTGTGTTAAGACAATACTAATCAAAGATGCCTTACGTTATGGAGCAGAATACTTCGAGATGTTCCATTTTTAAGAGATGCTGTAAGATGACTCTGGTGTGTTTGCTCATTTTAATTCTGCTCTGGGTAGTTTTAGCTGTTATTATTCCATTTGAGTTTCACAAAGATTTTCATAAAGTTAACATGACAAGCAAAGCTTCAGTTAGTCAAAACAAACATAGTGTAACTGGCAAAGTTATTGATCATCAACCTAACATCCATCAGGATAAATCTATTAGTGATTTTTCAAGCAATACATTCACAAAGCTTTTGAGTGAATATGTCAAGGTAATGGATGCAAAAGACTGCTATGTCTGTGTAAGTTACCTGCTTCTGTTTCTGAGGGAGTAAGATACAATATGCTTCCTCTTACATATGGTGTGACTTGTAGTGTGTTAGCTAGTTTGTTCTATCAGACCGGACGTTTAGAATACTATTATTCAGATTTTGACGAGATTTTCGCAAATCTAAAAATTGAGGGTGCTTTGAATAAGCATAAGAAAGCCAAACAGATGAGGGAATTTTTCCTTGTTACTAATGAACTCACCTATGAGTATGCTTACAAGAACAATTTAACCTGCAAACTTAGTGCTGAAGGGAAGAAGTTTTTGAACCTGGTTGAAGAGAGGAGAGCAATTTACAAGAGAAATGAAATAGTCAAACAGACTAAGTCCAGGTTCTGGCAGAAAGAAGACGAGAAGCTTAATGGCAAAATGCTTGAAAATGTTGCAATACACATAGACAAACCAATTAGTGGTAAGCTTTGCATTAGAAGAGATAACACACTTTTTGATAATTACTTTGTGGGTGCAAGCAATTGTGAAGATACTTATCAGATCTTGGGAGGTTGGGGATTCAAAGGTGGAAAAGATCCAATCTTTCCTGGGATTTATTTTGTTTGTGGTGATAAGGCGTACTACAACCTTCCTGACCATTGGTATGGAACTTGTTATGTTGGGATTGTTTTTCCCAAAGTGTTCCATGTTGACAGAGATTCGGAAGGATTGTTCAAAATTCACAACTATGTAAATAGGGTTAAAAGAGAAACTTTCACAGAGGTTTTAGGGGATATTTTTCAAGCAGTGATACCTTTTGTAGGTATAACCTTAAATGCAGGGAGAATCAGAAAATTGTCCACAATTGTTGACAGATTGTCAACAGATACAGCTGATGGTTTCCAATTAGTGAACGTTGAGGTCATTGCAATCAGATCTATGGTGATTCAAGATCGCCTTGCTTTAGACATACTCCTAGCAAAAGAGGGAGGAGTCTGTGGCATTTTGCATGTGCAACATTGTTGCACATATATCCCTGATGAGAGCAAGAACATTGAGATGTACATTAAAGATATCACAGAGATGCATTCAGAGATAATTCCATTAGAAGAAGAAGATTTTACAGAAAGACTTTCAAAAAGATTTCAAGCAATTAAAAACTGGTTCCATGACATTGGAAGTTCAGTTCTTGGCAAGATTTTGGCACCTTTGATTGTGATAATATTCATTTTTATTTTGACAAAAATTGGATGTTTGTTGCACAAAAGAAAGAAACAAATGAAGGAAAAGAAAAGAATTTATAAACTCAAAAAGGAAGAGGAGAGGGAGATTGAGTTACAAGAATTACACAGAGCTCGTTATGATAATTGCAAGGATTTTGCAGAAACAGATTTTTAGAAATACTGATACAGATGAATTTGAATCATTTTCTGAGAAGACTAAATTTCCAAATTTTGGGTGGTGGTGTGGTGATTTGTTAATCACCAGATGAGGGAGTTGATGGAGCGAGATAGAAAACAGAAATCTGTTTGAACTCGTGAAGTCACATTTCCATAACATAAATAATAATAATGATTTGTGATATGTTTTTGCTAACACAACCTAGATTAAACTCATTACATGGGGTTGGTAACATGTGTGCTCATAAACGTGCATAAATGTTGCATCTTTTGTTCGTGCAAAATAATAAATTAATTTTGTCGTCTTCGTTTTGTCATTATTAAACTGCAGCAAATTTAAAAGTGGCATGTGCTTATTTTGCTTGCCTTGTCTATGTGATGTCATTTCTACTATTCTAGGTGCACATAAGGTTTCATGGATTCATGAAGACTGGTAGATATAAAATGCTGCTTATATGTTGCTTGGTGCTAGGTAACATTAGACTAATTGGGTGGGTTAATCAATTAGTAAATGAAGGGTGGATACAGAATAAATGACAATTCTTACATTAATACTTTTCTTGTGTTTGTTTTATACTAGAAAAATAAGTTGCCTGCTTTTGGGCCTAGTTTGCTCGAGTTTGCTAAAAGATGAATTTTACTTCTGCAAAGAGCACGAGATGTCCATGTCGAAAAAAAAAAAGTGTTCGTCAAAGTCGCATTCACTGAACAAAAGCTGATGTGTTGTCATCATTCTGTCGGACGTGGCCAAGGTCAGAAACCGGTAGAAAAGAACAATTTTGATCATTTGGCATCCGCGGAAGTGGAATGGAGTCAGTGAGAACAGTTGCCTAAAATTGTTGCAAACTAAGGAAGTTTTGGAACACGTACAAGAAAGACAATGGTCCTAAAGAATATGACCTAATGGAAGTTTTGAAATGTGGGTGACATGTCACTTGTCACTCTTGGACCAATCGGACATCGTTGTTTGCAGAAAATTTTCCTTTACTTAGATTAGCTAGCATAGAAAGGTATAAAAGTCCATGCCCCTAGGGATGGGCTGGCTGCTGCTTTCTGACTTTCCGATGAGGGTGTCGTGCTGCTGGTCATTGCGTGGAGCACGTAAGAATCCTCAAAGAACTTTACTTTATTCCCATTTATTTTAGCTCAGTTAGGGACTTAGGATTTAGAAATGCTAAACTTATATTTTCTTGCTTAAACTATATTTTCTCATGATACTTTTCATTCATACTTGCTTAAATGCTAATAAAATTACATTTATGAAACTATATTTTGAATTATCTACAATTAGTTGATAAAATCTTACTTTTGAACTCAAGCTGGTCTTGGTTATTCAGAAGCGCAGGTTACTATTAGCTAGATGTCATCGCCATGGTGGTCATTTAAATAGTTAGGTTTTGTTCATATGACGTCATCATTTACCGAGGATGTATATAGATGTATATAATTTGTATATATAAGGTGTATATAGGTTTAATTTGACCACCTGATTCAGTAGGCCAAAATATGTCATATTTGGTTAATGGGTCCGTGAGTTAGAGTGGTGTATTATGAAGTAGGTTAAAGAGTTAGGTAGCGTGGTTTATGATATATTTCCTATAGGCCGCTGGATCAGCTACCTTTAGGAATTTGGTCCTTTTTACAAAAGGACATAGATAGGCTACTAAGGCAAGGCCCTTAGTCCTATTTTTCTCTATGTATGTCTATAGGACATTACTTTTCTATTACCGGGGCTCCCATCTCGACGACGGGGAATGATTCAGGCATGTGAATCTATGAAAGACACCCATAATACTGGATAATAGGCCCTAACATTCTTCACCCCTTAATACCACTTTACCTACCATCTAGGTCGCTCCGATCCAGCAACCAATTCTTAGCCTCTACCAGAAAGTTAAAGAAAGCAAGATAGGGGGGCGCTCTTTCTCACATTCATCGGCTAAATTGTGGAATGCCCTTCCCCTGTCTTTAAGAGAGATACGTAGCCTGACTGCCTTCCGTAAACACCTGAAGACACATCTTTTCAATTAGTAGTCTTCACTGAATTGACACTCTTGGTTCTGTAGCACTACGAGGCCTCCGGGTAGTTTGGCGCTATATAAACATTCTTTCAATTCAATGCAATTCCCTGGGAGGGCTGTGTTGCTGGGACCCTTCTTGCTGTAGGGGTCCTTTTCTGGGGCCTCTGCTGGTTTGTGTGCCCCCCAGAGCCTCATGAGCGCTTTACCTTCATTTATGGGCAAAGCGCTGTAGTTTTCCCCCGGGGGGGGGGGGGGGGTGGCGCTCCTGCCCTTTTGCTGCCAGCACGGGTGCCACCCCGCTTGTTTAGTTATTTCTTTGCAGGTGCCCACCCTGTATTATGCCCAGATATAGGGAGGGAGCCTACCCCTCATTTGTGCCCCAAGTTTCACCACCACGGCACCGGGAAGGAGAATGCCGCCGAAACCGGAAGTCCGGCCTGACTGTGGGCGGGGCCTTGAGTGCGTATTAATTTATAGGTACGGGTGCCCACCCAGTCTCTGTGCTCAATTATGCGGGTACCCACCCCGCTGTGTATTTCTGAGGACAAGGGAGCCTACCCCTCATTGTGCCTGCGGCATAGAATCACAGCCATTGCTGGCCCGGGTCCGTGATTGCTGCCCCTACACTGACCGGTACAAAAGGGGGTGGTAATGGACGGAGCATCTGAACCAATCAAACACACCGAGTCAAAAGATCTGGGTTTAATCCATCACCGTTCTTTAGCCCACTCTGCCACCCCAGTTCAGACATGGCTATATGCAAATCAGTCTGACCCTGTGCCTCATGGGAACAGTCCAGCCCAAACTGCCCCTACACTGACCAGCGCAGGCCAGAGTCCCCGTGATGTCATCTCTCTATGCCGCACTGGGATTGGCCCAGAGGGAGAGAGTGTTTCCCTAAAGCCGGGGGCTAGTCGCGAGAGCCGCGCTGCGATTGGTGGGGGCGCCCCCTGACTCCGGAGGCTCGACGCGTGAGCCGTGCTGGGATTGAAGGAGGCGCCCAAAGTAGTCTCAGGTAATGGACGGAGCATCTGAACCCATCAAACACACCCAGTCAAAAGATCTGGGTTTAATCCATCACCGTTCTTTAGCCCACTCTGCCACCCCAGTTCAGACATGGCTATATGCAAATCAGTCTGACCCTGTGCCTCATGGGAACAGTCCAGCCCAAACTGCCCCTACACTGACCAGCGCAGGCCAGAGTCCCCGTGATGTCATCTCTCTATGCTGCACTGGGATTGGCCCAGAGGGAGAGAGTGTTTCCCTAAAGCCGGGGGCTAGTCGCGAGAGCCGCGCTGTGATTGGTGGGGGCGCCCCCTGACTCCGGAGGCTCGACGCGTGAGCCGTGCTGGGATTGAAGGAGACGCCCAAAAGCTTGAAACTTTGACGAGAGAGTCGCTCTGGGTTCCTGGAAGCGCGAGGCGTCTCCACCCAGTCTCCACGGTCAGCTGCTGCTGAATGTGATCAACGAAAAAGACAGCATCCCCAGGTAACCGCTCAACTTCAGTTGAAGGAGCGCCTTGTGGTTACCGCTGGGGACTGGGGTGCATGCCTGCAGGAAAGCACGCTAGGTCTCCTGTCTCAGGAAGTCATCGCGCAGGTGTTCAGAGCGGGGGCTCCCATTCCTTGCGGCCCGTACCAGTATACTAGTGGGGCTGTGGTATTTGGGGTCCTCTTTAAAGGGCCGATGTGTTTCTAGTATTTGGGGGCATTTTCAGAGCCTGTGCGTGGCTCCACCGATAGGGGCACTAATAATGTTGAGAGCCCGTGAGGCTCTGGTGATGGTCCCCAGTTGTCCTTTGTGTCCCCGAGCAGGAGCCCACCAGTGGGGCCAGGCTTATTTGAAAGGTCCCAGAGGGGCCCGTGCTGATCCCGTGGGATGCCTATCTAAGGAGCCAGGGTGCTCCTGGGGCACAGTTGAGTTCAGAGCCAAATGGCTCCAACGCCCCCATGCTTCTTTCCAGAGCCTAGAGGGCTCCTATGGTTGGCGCAAGTTATTGAAAGGGCTACCGAGAGGCCCCTGCCACAGTTTACCTACTAAAGCTGCCTAGCAAGTAGTGGGCAGCTGCACAGTTCCAAAGAGAGTCCCTGGGAGGGACAGAAGTGGCACAGAGGTGCCGGGCTTTCCACAGCTGCGCAGCACTTCGGCCCTGTTCATTGTCCTCAGCTGCCCAGCAAGTCGTGGGCAGCTGCAACGTTTAGGCATGCACAGATGGAAAACCCTTGACTGACGCTGCAATGGCAGAATGCCCAGACATTCGGGACTCGGGGCATTTGAGCCCCTTCTTGAGATGGCCAGTTGGCCAGGGGTCTGGTTTATGGATGGGCGCAAGGCCATAAATGTGATTCATGTGCTCTAAATGTGGCGCCAGGTGACTGCCTACTGTATTTATACTGGTTAGGCCTAATGTGATTTATGCGTAATGTTAATGTGAAGAAAGGGACCCCCTCTAACTAGTGAGCAGTTCCTAGGTCAGGGCAACAATATTTAAAAAATAACAGAATCCTAGGCAACTTAAGGGTCCTGTAGGATAACAGGTATGGCAACACAGAGGATAATACAAGCTGCAGTGTACTGGGCTAATAATGACAAAATAAGTTAAAACGTGTTCATTTATTATAAAAAACGTACCTACACAATACAAATAAAAACAAAATTGGTTGTCACAAACAGTAAATAATATATGTCAAATAATATAAGGCATATAATGATACAAATATAATGCATACACAATAAAAATTAATACAGAATTGGGTTGTAAAAACATCAAAGTGGGTTAAATGGTAATCTCTACGCACGTTTCGGCGTATCACACGCCTTCTTCTGGAGAACCACTTGAAGATTCTAATGGTAAAAAAGAACAATGTGAAAAATACAACTATACAAGACATATCGCCCAATTACATTGGGTGATTGATTAACGCAACAAACAGCAGTTTTTAATGCATATTCATCTCCATGTAGCCTTTTCAGTGCCAATCGGGTGCAATGTATGTATATGTGAATAACCAAGTGTCGCAAAGTACGCACAGATCTATGTATGAGACGGTGGGCTTTTTACTTTCAGCTCATCATTGTCGGACACAAGTGGCAATCCAGGCCCTATTTTCAACTGATACATCACGAGAATCCAGTTTATAGATTATTTTAAGGTAACTATGCCCATACTGCAAGGTTCCATCTAACGTGATAGCTTACCTACTTTCCATTCTTTATACTGGCTGAAAGGAAGTAAGGCTGCACAGAGTTGAGATGGACTTCCTTTATTAACGTCCAGACACCAGCTCTCCCGGCAGCAACTGCTGTCCCATGAGTTCCACATACCACAGCATAGAATACTACCACGAGCGCTCTCGTGGAGACAGCATTAAAGAAACAGTACTTCCCAACACATCCCCTTTCCCTCAATTGATTACAATAAACAAAATGAATAATCACAACTAACCCACCCCCTCCCTAAAACAAATAAAATACATATTTTGATTGAATAAGTAATAAACTTGAGCAGAAACAACTTCATGACTGAATTACAATGTATGATAATTGATTGTTCAGTAAGTGACAAAATCTCGAAACTTTCCAGGAACTACCTTGCTCCTGGTGGAACATCGTTTAGTAATTGTACCATTTGGTTCAGCATTTGGGTTAGAAGCAGGCAAAACCCGAGGACTGGTACTAGGAGACAGTAAACTCGAGTCAGAGGTGGATAAATCACAAGACTTTAAACCAAATTTGCTCTATACAAACTCCACCTTATGTTTAGGAACAATAGAAACACGAGATTTGTTCCAAATTTTACCATTCTCCAGAATTACTACATGGTCCTTAACTTCCTTGACTAGAAAGGGAGGGGAAAAACGAGCCAATCCTTTACGCAAAAGCTCAGGTCTCCTGATCCTCACCCAGTCCCCCGACCGCACTGGAGATGATCTAAAACTACCCTGAGCATAATTGGCTTGAGTACAGGCTCTAATATCAGCTACCCTGCCTAGCTTGACTACATCAACATCTTTCCTTGACATCCAATCCTTGTTCAATTCCGAACCTGCTACTCTACCTCTGAGTAAAGTAAAAGGTGAGACACCCGTGCTAGAGTTGGGGGTAGCCCTCAACGCCCACAACATGTCGGAAATTACTTTCCTCCAATTTAAACCATTGATGTTGGCTAATTGTAGCTGATCCTTGATCACACGGTTCAACCGTTCAACTAATCCATTACTTGAAGGGTGATACAAAGAGGTGAGAATGTGCTTGATCCCATGAGATTTAAAAAAACTTTCCATTTCATTCGACACCAATTGGGTGCCATTATCAGACACTAACTCTTCTGGCAAACCTTCCCGCAAAAAAATTTCTTAGAAGAAATTAATAATGGTAGCAGAATTCATGCACTCCACAAATTTAATTTCCAGCCATTTTGACATGTAGTCAATCAAAACTAGTGCATACTTTGGAGTCACACCAAGATTGTAGAATGGACCGGCCACATCAAATGCCAATTTATGCCACGGCAATTCCTTAACCTGTACAGGAGTCACCGGAGAGGGACTAGTAACTTGGGACTTATCACTAAGAACACAAGCACTACAATCACGAACACAGTGTTCGATGGCCTTGTCCACTCCAGGCCACCAAAAATCTTCACGTACCCTTCTTTTCATTGCACGAATGCCCAAGTGACTAACATGAGCTAAATCCAAAACCCTTTTGCAAAAAGCTTCCGGAACTACTAATAAACCACCCCTACGTAAAACACCATCCATTAAAGACAGTTCATCACAAACCCTCCTGAAAGGTACCAAATCTGAAGACAAAGACTTGTCATCGGGCCAACCATTGATCAAGTAATCCATTACGCAGCACAAATTCCTATCTTCAGTTACAGCCAACTTCCAATCACTCTCCGACAGCGTAGTGTCAACTTCTGATACTGAACTCACTGCACACACCATTTCCAAATCCTCACTACCGTCCTCCAAATTATCATGAGGGAGAGGCAACCTGGACAAACAATCAGCTACAATGTTCCTTATTCCAGGGACATATTCCAGATGATAATCAAACTCACTAAGCCTGTATTGCCATTTAGCAATGCGAGAAGAGGCCCTTCCACCACCTTTAGTAGTGAACAGATCAACAAGAGGCTTATGGTCAGTCTTGAGTATGATGCGATTTCCCCAGAGAAAATTCCTGAAATGTTGTACACCCCACCATAAAGCCAGCGCTTCCTTTTCAATGGTTGAATATGTACTCTCCGCTCCACGTAAAGTTCTGGAGGCAAAAGCAATTACCTCTACATTACCATCCACCCTTTTCTGTGAAAGAACCGCCCCAAGACCCACATTGCTGGCATCGGTAATTACAATACATTGGTCATTGATATTGAAAAGCTTGAGAGGACGAGCTTGTACAATTGCATTTTTCAGCAAAGTAAAATTAGCACATTCTTGTGACCAATCGTACTTGACATTTTTCTTTAGCAAATTCCTTAAAGACACAGTCCTATCAGAAAAATTTCGAACAAACTTTGCGTAATATTCAACTAGTCCCAAAAAGGAACGCAGTTGATCCTTGTTCAATGGTTCTGGTGCATTTTGAATGGCATCTAACAATTTCATTTTTGGTTCCACTCCCTTGGCTGAAATGTGGTGACCCAAATAATCTACTCTATCCCTGAGAAATTTGCACTTGTCTTTTCGTAAAGTCAAACCAAATTTTCTTAAAATTTCTAAAAAACTGTTCTTACTCTATTATGTTCATCTACAGATTTCCCATAAATGAGAATGTCATCTTGAAAGAAGACGACTCCGGCATTATTCTTGAAAAGATTCCCCATAAGGCGTTGAAAAACTGCGGAAGCCGACGCCAGTCCGAACGGCATTCTCAAATAACGGAAAGCACCCTCAGGAGTCACAAAAGACGTGAGGTGTCTTGAATCCTTGCTCAACACAACTTGGTGATATGCCGAAAAAATGTCCAAGGTGGTAAAATACTTGGCACCCTCCAATGTAGATAGCATCTCATTAATATTAGGTAATGGTTGTCGATCAACCCAAATGCAAGCATTTAGATCACGCAAATCCACACACATCCTAAGGGACTTATCAGCCTTGCGCGCTAAAACTATGGGAGACAACCATTCTGACGCCTCTATAGGTTCAATTACACCCAATAGACGCGATCTCTCCAGTTCATTCTTCAATTCATTTCGCATGCTAAGTGGTACTTTGCGAACTTTGTGTGCCACCACTTTAGCTCCCTCTTTCAAAATAATTTGATGCTGAAAACCCTTGAGCTTACCCAATTTGTCGCAAAAAACTTCCGGAAACTCATGCACCCATTCACTATCACAGGAAACACTCAGGGAATGCACAGGCTCAAAATCAGGTAAGGAGGCATAATATTGCTTAGCCTCACGTCTAGACAAGACCATATTTTCATGGTTGGGATCAAGGATCATGTTAAGCTCGCCCTGTTCGTGCCAACCTAGCAAATTCGTACCGTCTTTGACAACATAAATAACGGAAGATGTAATGTCACCTTTAAACTCGAGTTCACCTCTAAACTTTCCTAATACTTCCACTCTTTTGCCCCCATACGCAAACATTTTAATAAAGGACTGGGACAAAAGAATATTTCCTAGCATGTCTAAATCTTTAACATTTACTATGGAAAAAGGAGAACCAGAATCCGCTAGAAATTTGACACACACCATTCACACTAATAGAACAAATTGGGGATTTTCTTCTTCGAGATTCATCTATAGATGCTATTTCAACAACACCATCTACATCCATGGGAGAAGAAGATAACATTACTAACTCATAACGCTCATCATCATCATCATCAAGGCGTTCATCGATGCTTTTCACCATGTGTGAAGATCCTTTTTGCACACTAGTGGCCTTGCACAAACGTGCCAGGTGACCCTTTTTGCCACATTTGAAACAAGATTGGTTAATTGCAAAGCAAAATTTAAAGTTTCCTGAATGAGATCTACTACCACAGCGATAACAAGACAATCCTTGTGTATCATTCCTGGGCTTGTTGGCAGGAACTGGAGGACGAAAAAAATTGGGATTCGATGTCCTACGCTCCGATGTTTTGATTGCCGCTTTAGTGGTGATGGCGTTGATCTCTGAGGATTCTGCTGGAGCCACAACAGTTGATGCAGGAGTACTCATTTCTTTTAAGCAGAACTGGGAATGTTCAACAGATTTGGCTAAAGTCAACGCAGTTTCTAAATCAGGGTCGCCAGAAGATAAGAGTTTTTCGCGCACCTTCTTGTCATTGGTGCGCTCAATGAGCTGATCCCTGATTATTTCATCCCTAAATTCCCTGTAGTTGCAATTGACTGCCAGGATCCTCAAGGCAGCCACAAAATCGTCGATGGACTCTCCTGGCATCTGCGTACGTTGCAAGAACTTATGACGTTCCAAAACAGTATTTCGTTTGAGACTAAATCTTTTGTCCAGAGTTTTGACCAGGGAAGCATACTCATCCAATACCTGTGCATTGCCATCATCACTGGAAATTGATATTCTCACTTCTTCAAGAGGTAAGGTTTCAAGGATGGACCTTCCTTCAGGCCCCAAATTGTATACTAATAGCGCCTTCTTTTTTTTAGATGTGAAGACATCGCCATCAATGGCTTCGATGTATGCGTCAAACGTAGATTTCCATTGCTTCCAGGGCATAGGAGGAGGCCCTGAAGACTGCAAAAAGGGAGGTGGCGAGGCTACCTTTTCCATTTGCGTGGGGAGCTGCTGCCACAAAATTCCTAACAAGGAAAAAAATTGCAGACCCCAAAAGAAAATTTTCTTTCCTTTTTTTTTTTTTATGTGTGCCCTTGGAAATATTCACTAGCTTCAATAGTTTTATTTTTTTTAATGCGAGTCAGTCCTTGAGAAATTGTCACGGATCTTTATCTGTGTTTTATGATGTCATAGTGCCCAAATTCCGTATTGGTTAGAAGGAACACTGAAATGTGCCCAGGTTGATCGTCAAGACGTCACAATGCACTCTGAATAGCAGGAACAACCAGCATCACAATGTGCCGAGAATTCTAGTGACAGCGCGCGTCACAAAGGACATGCGAAGGCATAAATGCAGGAGCGCGGGTGTTGACGCGCATCAGAACTCAAATGACGTGACTGATCACGTATTGAGCTCGAGCGAGAAGACGCGCATCTGCTTGCAGTTTTAAATTGTCAAAGGTCGCGTTAGCGCTAAGTTATCAGGGCGTTTTGACAGCAACGAAGCAAAGAATAATCAAAAGTCTTTTAGTAACTCACAGTCCAAGGCTACTCTGTTGCCGTGTGAAAGCCGTGCCGCTTTTCTTTTCGAGTCTTTTCCGACGTTTCACATGAAAGTCTGGCTGCTCCGTGAACACACAGCAACACTAGGAAGAAGCGAAGCGCTGGACAGCGTCGCCAGTGAAAGGAAGTAAGGCTGCACAGAGTTGAGATGGACTTCCTTTATTAACGTCCAGACACCAGCTCTCCCGGCAGCAACTGCCGTCCCAGGAGTTCCACATACCACAGCATAGAATACTACCACAAGCGCTCTCGTGGAGACAGCATTAAAGAAACAGTACTTCCCAACACTGGCCAACACCCATGGTTCCCTCACTTGTTATTTTACAGGTCCGTCTGTGATCCTTTCTGGCGCGCTGCACCTAGAGGAACCAACTCCATAGTTTTTAAGTGTCCCAATACCCGGCTAAACGGTTCATCTATTTTCACCTTGGTTTTACACCTTATCAGGTAGCGCAGTATTTGAGCATTTAGACCATATTGGATGCCTCTCTCATTGTGAACCATGTAATAGGTGCATCCGTATATTTTCGGGTTTTTTGCATTTTGTAGAATGGTACTCGCGATCCCAAACCCTTACCACTGAAGTGGCCATTCATCATTGTCCTGAAGCTGCCATCTATGATTGGCTTCATTAGCGGCTCGATAATGCCTGGGTAAATATATTATCCATATGTCTATCCATCTAGCAGCAACGTTTTCCATAATCACTCATGATCATTCATGAATGCATTTCCTCTGTTATTCCTTCTAGTTGAGATTGCTGTCCATATTTAAGATACACCTTCTTTGCGCAATTCTGCGCCAGTTTTTAACCAATTTTTAGGTAAGATCACACATTGATTTTTAAGACGCTCCCTTGTATGTTCACTTAATGTGATTGTCACACTGGGATGCCTGGTTAGATCTATATCCCTCCTGATTCATTTCTGTGTGCACAAATCTATCCTCTTGATTTACTGCTCCCTTTATTTACTTTTCACGCAGTTTGGACTTTACAGTCTTGGTGGTTTCATTACTCTTTCTTTAGCACAAGCCAGTTTTCTCTGATCAATGCCTCCATTATAAAGCAATTTTTCTTCTAGTCGCAGTGTACTGTAATGAATATACTACTTACCAGTATGCATCTGTTCTTGGCATGTAGGGCTGCTGACATTCATATCTATAGCATAGATCGCCGCCTAGTGTTGGGTCCGGATGATTGCACATGGTTGTCCTGGAAGAGTCTTCGAAGTATCACGAGATAGGTGGCTCCTCCCCTGGACTACAGTGCGCATGGGCATCGACTCCATCCCCAGATTATTTTTAGCCATTGTGGCGAAGATGGAGTGTAACAGTGTGAGCGATGGCCATGCTAAGAGTAAGTGTAAATTCTGCAGCCGCTACAGGCGCCGGGGAGGAGGGCGGGCGAGCGATATGAATGTCAGCAGCCCTACATGCCAAGAACAGATGCATACTGGTAAGTAGCATATTCAGTTCGAGGCATGTGGGCTGCTGAATTCATATCTATAGCATAGAATATATAGCAGTCCCTCCATTAGCGGCGGCCGCCTGTGCCAGCTGCAGACGTTTGAAAAAGTGTTTTTAGAACAGCCTGCCCTACAGCTGCTTGGAGTGCACATCTACACAGTAGTGTTTCGTAAATGTGTGTGGGGTAGACCATGTGGCTGCTCTACAAATGTCTTCTAAAGGGATATTTCCAAGGAAAGCCATGGAGGCCCCCAACTTACGGGTGGAGTGGGCTCGGGGGGGGGGGGGGCCGTTAAAGTGCGCTTAGCCTTGTGATAGCAAATTAGAATACACTTAACGATCCACCTGGCTATACCGGCTTTGGAAATGGGGTTGCCTTTGTGTTGGGCAGAAAAGGCAACAAAGAGTTGTTTCGTCTTCCTAAAATCTTTGTAGTACATCAAAGCTCGTTTGACGTCAAGAGTGTGGAGCATTCTTTCAGCCACTGTCTCTGGATTTTGGAAGAACACAGGCAGTTCAATAGTCTGATTGACATGGAACTGTGAAACCACCTTAGGAAGAAATTTAGGGTTAGTGTGCAGCACCACCCAGTTGGAGTGAATTTGCATGAATGGTTCTTGTACAGCGAGCACCTGGAGCCCCCTAACACGTCGCAGGGACGTAATGGCTATTAGGAAAGCCACTTTCCATGTTAAGAATTGAATCTAGCATGAATGTAGAGGCTCAAAGGTGGACCCATCAGTCGGGTGAGGACCACGTTAAGATTCCATTCAGGAGCAGGTGGGGTCCTGGGAGGAATGACTCGTTTGAGCCCCTCTAGAAAAGCTTTAATGGCAGGCTCTCGGAAAAGGGAGAGATGCTGCCCGTTTTGGAGATAAGCCGCTATGGCGGATAAATGTATCCAAATGGAAGCATATGCCAGATTGCATTTGTAAAGATGTAACAGATAAATGATGTTGTGCGTGGACCCGTCAAGCGGGTTAATGTTGTGTTCCACGCAATAAATGACAAACTGCTTCCATTTTGCAGCATAGCATTCTCTGGTAGTGGGATTTCTTGCCTCCCATATGATATCCATGCAGTCAGGAGGTAAGTTGAGGTAGCCAAACTCTAAGACCTCAGGAGCCAGATCGCCAAGTTGAGCTGTTGCGGATCTGGGTGCTGAACGTCGCCATGGCTCTGCGTCAATAGTCTGGGTGTGAGGTGCAGCCTTTGATGCGGTACCATGGATAGTTCTAGAAACGTGGTGTACCATGGTTGGCGGGCCCACGTTGCAGCAACCAGGATGAGCGTCATAGAGTGTTGCCTTAGCTTTCGTGTCACCAGCGGTATTAGAGGTGCTGGGGGAAAAGCGTACGCAAATTTGCCTGATCAGTTCATCCAGATCGCATGTCCCTGCGACTGTGGGTGCGGAAACCTGGCGGCAAAGCTTTGGCATTTGGCGTTTTCCCTTGTGGCGAACAGGTCTATCTCTGGATAACCCCACTGCTGGAATTGCGGGTGGAGTACTGATGGATGCATCTCCCACTCGTGCATTTGGTGGCTGTACCTGCTGAGCAGATCTGCCATCTGATTGTCCTTGCCCGGGAGGTGTTCCGCCATGAGGAAGCTGTTCCTCTGAATGGCCCACTTCCACATGCTCTGAGCCAGTTGAGACAACTGTGGAGAGTGTGTACCTCCCTGCTTCTGAATGTAGTACATTGCCGTCATGTTGTCCGTCCGGATCAACACGACTGTTGCACAGATGTACCTTGAATGCCTTCATTGCCATGAAGATTGCCATCAGCTCTAGGTGGTTGATGTGCATCTTCCTTTGCTGTGTTGTCAATAGTCCCTGCACTGTGTAGTGGAGTACATGAGCTCCTCAAACCTGGAGAGAAGCGTCCGTTGTTAGGATGATCTGTGGCACAGGCTCCTGGAACGGTCAGCCCTTGCAAAGGTTGTGTGGATTCTACCAATGCAGAAAGTTGTATGCCCGACCGGTCACCAACACTAGGTCGTTCAACGGTCCTTGAGCCTGATTCCAGGGACGTGCTAAGCACTCTTGAAGCGGACGCATATGTAGTCACGCATGCGGGACTATGAAGATGCAGGAGGCCATCATGCCTATCAACTGCATGAACACTTGTGCTGGAGAGTGTTGCGGTCTGGATTTCTGGATCAGCGACTGAATGCTGTTGATCCTCACCGAATTTGGCTGAGCTGTGGCTGCCAGAGTATCTATTGTCGCGCCCAGATTCCACCGCACATGGGCTGGCTGAAGGTGCGACTTCAGATAATTTAGTGAGAATCCCAGATCGTGAAGAAGGTGAATGGTGTGGGACATGTTGGCACCGCACTGCTGGGCCGACTTTGCTTGGACAAGCCAGTCGTCCAGATAAGGCTAGACATGAACATTCTGTCTTCTGAGGTGCGCAGCCACTGTCGCCATGCATTTTGTGAACACCCTGGGCGCTGTGGTCACTCCGAAAGGGAGGACCTTGAATTGGTAATGCGGATTCTGAATGGTGAATAGGAGGTATTTTCTGTGTGATGAATGTGGTGGAATGTGAAAATATGCGTCTTTTAGATCTAATGTTGCGAGGAAATCCCCTTGATTGAGCAACAGAATAACCTACTGCAACGTGAGCATGTGAAAGTGTTCTGAGAGCATGTACTGGTTCAGGGGCCTGAGGTCCAGTATGGGTCGCAAGGACCAGTCTTTCTTTGGGATCAAGAAGTACAGGGAGTACACTCCTGAGCCTCTTTGCTCTACTGGCACAAGCTCGATTGCCCCTTTTTGCAGCAGGACGAGAACCTCTTGCTGAAATAAGTGCAAATGCTCTGTTGACAGGACGGTGCTTTGGTGGGATGTTGGGTGGAGTGGATGTCAACTCCAGACAGTAACCGTACTGGATAAGTTTTCTGACCCACCTGTCTCTGGTGATGGATTTCCAGACTGGCAGGAACTGTTGGAGTCTCCCCCAGACAGGTGTTGTATGGTCGGGGGCAGTGACAAGGCATCACTGTTTGTTGGTGGCGGAGGATCGGGAGTTGTTGTTTCCACGACCTCTGCCCTTAGTGCTGTTGCCTCGATAGCCGCCTCTACTCTGTTGTAAGAGGTTTGCGCACCACCCTTAGTGTACCGTGTTTGCTGGGACATCTGGCCTCTGGAAACACCTCTATTGCTTGAGCGACGAAAAGTACTGCCCCTGAACTGCTGGGACTGGAGAGCCCCCATGGACTTTGCAGTTTCGGTGTCTTTCTTTATTTTTTCTAGGGTGGTATCCACCTCAGGCCCAAATAAGTGATCTGGGTTCACAGGTTGGTTTAGGATGGTGGTCTGTATCTCCGGCTTGAACCCGGAGATTGAGCCAGGCCTGACGTCGCAACATTACACTTGTGTTAATGGCCCTGGCCGCGGTGTCCGCTGCGTCCAGTGCACATTTAATAGAAGAATTGGAGATGAGCTTCCCTTCTTGAATGAGCATCTCTGCTGCCTCTTTATACTCATCTGGCAAGTGTTGTAACAGGGTCTCAAGTTTATCATAGTGTGCCCTGTCATATCTGGCCAAGAGCGCCTGTGTTAGAAATACGCCAGATATTGGCTGCTTGAGCCGCCACCCTTTTCCCTGATGCTTCTAGCACCTTAGATTCCTTGTCAGGGGGAGGAGCATCACCAGTAGACTGAATTTGCCCTCTTCCGGGCATTAGAAACAACCAGGGAGTCCAACGGCAACTGGCCCTTGATGTAGGTAGGGTCGCCAGGTGCCAGCTTATACTTCTTTTCAATTCTGGCGCGTGTGGGTTCTTTAAAAATGTCTGCAGCATGTTTCAGAACACCCTTTAGCATTGGCAGAGTCTTGACAGTTTTTTCAGAGGTGGAAAAGGTATCCAACAGAAAGTCCACTTCAATAGGGTCAGCGTGCAGCTGGACATCATGATTCTTAGCTGCCCTCTCAATTAATGCATTAAATGCCGCAGAATCCTCAGTAGGTGAGGTTTTGACAGTATATACTGGAGTGTCCGGGGCAGTGTGCGGATCCCCTGGGTCTCCAGCATCAGTTATGGTGGTTCTCAGGATCAGTGTCGGCAGGGAAGTTGTACTCCTCATCATCCCTTTCCCCAGCCTCCACATCTGAGTAAGTGGGCGAGGTTGGAGCAGTGTCCTGAGGCCGTGGAGTAATCAGTTCAACCAGAACTGGGGAATCCGTAGAAGCCTTTTTCCTCTTCAAAGGAATTGTGTAGGACTCCATAGGCTGTGCCGGCGTGATCTTTCGCTTGTAGATGGAAAGTTTACCGGTGTCGATAAATTGTTCCGACTGCTCCTCCAGTAGGGGTTGTCGATGTTTAGTGTGTACAACTGCAGGGGTAAGCATCGGCCCTGTGGGCACTTTAGTCGATGCCTCGACGACCGTCCTGGGCGCGAACGCCTTCGGCGCCACTTTCGGCGGCAGCGTGAACTGGATCGGCGCTGTCGACTTTGGCAGCGGGCTTCGGGGTGGAAGTATCCTTCAGATCGACCGCGGAAGCCTTGTCCCTGATGCGTTGCAACGAGTCCGACACCTGCTTCATGAAGGATGCGGACGGTTTTGTCGACCCGACAGGTGCTCTCGATCCACCACCACGTGCAGACTCGAGGGCCACAGTACTTTTGGCCTTGTCCTGCCGACGTGCAGGATCGACAGCCTTTGGAGCTCCGAGTCCTCTGTCTGTGTCGACGGCCTTTGTCGCCGACGGTTTCGGGTCAGCGGCCTTGGCAATCGGTTTCGGTGCCCCAGTCTTCGGCTCGACGCCCTTGATCGACTTCACCGGATCAACAACCTTCTTCAGCTGCCCCGTCAGGTCTGAAGACGTGGAGGCGACCAAAGCGACGGGCGTTTACTGTTTCAATGGCGCCTCTATCACTTTCGGTTTTGTCGAGACCGAAGCTTTCCCTTTCGGTTTCGATTTGACCAATGGCGGCTCCGTAGAAGTGTCCGTAGCCGGGCCTGTAGGCGAGACCTTGGATCCAGGTGCAAGATCTTGGGTAAGGCCATGGCGATCCCTCGACCTGAGCCTTAGTGATTGTTCGAACGGGGCATAGCTCTTCACCGGAGCCATCTTCCGTGGCCCATAGGCCTCATTGTCGTCTACGACTTCTTCTGCATCGAGCATTTCGACGTCTGCGTCGTAGTTGGAGTCGATCTCTGCCGCTGGAGTTGAAATCGGCTCTCGATCTTCCTGCTCATCTGCTTCTTCCCCCTCGAAAATGTTCACCGGGTCAGGGGCCGTCTGCTGGGCCTCCTGGCGCGCCAAAGTCGAATAGTCTTCTTGGAGCGAAAAAGGGAACAAGCCATACAGCTGGCTTCATCGTGATCCGGCGACAGGCACTTGTTGCACACCGGGTGGGCATCGATGTGGGGATACTTCGAGTTGCACACGGGGCATCTCTTGAACGGGCTCCGTTCCATGTGTGTCGTCGAATAAGTCTGGTTGCGTTGACTGGGCCTCGCGCACCGAAGAGCCACGCGACTCCTCTGGAGGTCCGACTCCGGAACTGAGCCGGAACAGAGCTGGGCACCGAACGCAAGACAATACCGACGCTATAGGAAAGGCCTTCGGGCCTAAAGGAAAGTTTCTATCGATTCCGATCTTGAGTGATCAAATATGCATCCGAACCCAATGGCGGAAAAAAACAATCTGGGGATGGAGTCGATGCCCATGCGCACTGTAGTCCAGGGGAGGAGCCACCTATCTCATGATACTTCGAAGACTCTTCCAGGACAACAATGTGCAATCATCCGGACCCAACACTAGGCGGCGATCTATGCTATAGATATGAATTCAGCAGCGCACATGCCTCGAACTTGGGCGATATGTCTTGTATAGTTGTATTTTTCACATTGTTCTTTTTTACCATTAGAATCTTCAAGTGGTTCCCCACAAGAAGGCGTGTGATACGCCGAAACGCGCGTAGAGATTACCATTTAACCCACTTTGATGTTTTTACAACCCAATTCTGTATTAATTTTTATTGTATATGCATTATATTTGTATCATTATATGCCTTATATTATTTGACATATTTTGTTATTTACTGTTTGTGAACCAATTTTGGTTTTATTTGTATTGTGTGTGTACGTTTTTTATAATAAATGAACACATATTTTAACTTATTTTGTCATTATTAGCCCAGTACACTGCAGCTTTTATTATCCTCTGTGTTGCCGTACCAGTTATCCTACAGGACCCTTAAGTTGCCTAGGAATCTGTTATTTTTTAAATATTTATGCGTAATGTGCCATGCCGTTATGCCTGGGATACCTCTAAATGTGTTTATGCTTAGGAGGTTGTTTTGCCTAGTATAGTTTATTTTAGTGAGTTTGTGTCCCTGTGTGATCTATGCCTATGGTGATTAGTATTGCGTAGTGTGTAACTACCTTTTACCTGTGTTTACTGGTTGTGTTCTACAATTGTTATTTTGTGCTATTTCTACTAAGTGCTGATCCGGACAGTGGCCCACGTGGCCCTGTCCTGTGTAAATATTCCCTTGTGCATATTGCCCTGTCAGTTGGCACAATGTATATTGCGTGATTACTATAACCTTGTGTGGAGTTCCTTTTGTGGTGTGCCTGGGATGTTGTTGCTGTGTGCGTGCGCAAATGCTTTACACATTGCCTCCCGGATAAGCCTGTCTGCTCGTGCCAAGCTATCAAGGGGGTGAGCAGGGGTTCTCTTTGGCATGTAACTCCCTTGCCCTGACTAGAGTGGTGGTTTCTGCCTGGCTTTGGCGCAAGCCTTAGCCAACCAGAAATCCCAGTTCTAACAGTGGCTATATCGACAGAGAAGCTTTTGTGTAGCACTGAAAGAGCTAATGTTACTGGGCAAGGGACAGGTTCCCTACCTTGAACCTCCGTCAATGAATGCACATTATCAGAGTGTAATAAGGATTAGTACATTCACTGGGGAAATAAGGATTCCAACGCAACCTTAACAAATGTAGATTTTGTCTCTAGAAGACAATAGTGTCAACTGGTTGGTTACGTTTTTCAGGCAGGGTTCAGATTAGGCCTGGTCGGTAAATCCCGTTCCGCTCGCAGAATTTGGATAATTTCGCGTTCCGCAGAGAACGAAAATTGCTGAAAATTCGGCATTCCGCAACTTCACATTTTTTGCTTGGTCGCGTTCTCAAAATGCGTGTCCGTGAGATATTTCCCCCCGAGCATGCAAACAGCAATTGCGAACAGGAAAAAAGCATCGCAAACAAGTAATTCCCTGTGTTTGCGGAATTTCTGCTTGTTTGCGGAGATTTTTTTACAGTTTCACTGAGGTTTGTGTGACGGAAAACGCAAATTCCGCCCACCCCTAGTTCAGATAGTATTACCGAACGCACACAAAAAGGTTAAAAGGAAAGTATTTTTGATCAGCCTCCTCACCACCTGGTGTGTTTGGGTGAACTCCCTTCAGTCATTCTTTGTGTAAGTTCTGCACATTTTTTATCCACCCATGTAATTTCACAGATATTTGAATCTCCCACCTTACATTTTTCATACATCATCTTGCCCGGCTAACAAAGGAGTACCTCAGACATCACAGAACTTTGCAATTGGATGGTCATCTAAGATGGTGACCGCATTAATGTTCAGGACGAACGGCATAAACTTACATTCAGAGAGGAAACCTAAGGTGACCCTCATCTAATATTTCTACCATGTCAATTTCATGATGCAAGGCCATCTTAGATAAAAGGATTCCACATGGCCATACAATAATAGTGGCAGCTGAATTTCTACTTCTTGGTTACAAAACACAGAAGAGAGCCTGGTGCCTTTTCTGCCCATGCCATTGTGGTTGGATGTTCTTGATTAACAAGAACCTTCAACACACAAATAGAGTTGTTTGATGTAAGGAATATGCTACTTACCAGTATGCAACTGTTCTTGGCATGTAGGGCTGCTGACATTCATATCTTGTGCATAGATCGCCGCCTAGTGTTCGTCTGGATGATTGCACTTTGTTGTCCTGGAAGAGTCTTCGATGTATCACGAGATAGGTGACTCCTCCCCTGGACTACAGTGCGCATGGGCATCTTCTCCATCCTCAGATTGTTTTTCGCCAATGGCAAAGATGGAGTATAGTAAGTAAGAGATGGCCATGCAAAAGAGAATCCTGCAGCTGCAACAGGCACCGGGTAGGATGGTGGGAGATATGAATGTCAGCAGCCCTACATGCCAAGAACAGATGCATATTGGTAGCATATTCCGTTCGAGGCATGTGAGCTGCTGAATCCATAACTTGTGCATAGACTGTATAGCAGTATCTCCTCTAGCGGTGATCACCTGTACCAGCTGCAGCAGTCTGAAAAAGAGTTTTAAAGACAGCCTGGCCTACCGCAGCTTGCTGCTTTGATTGCACATCTACACAATAGTGTAGAGTGAAAGTGTGTATGGTAGACCATGTAGCTGCCCTACATATATATGTCTTCAAGGGGAATATTCCCTAGGAAAGCCATGGATGCCCCCATTTTACGCGTAGAGTGTGCTTTTGGGGGGGGACTGTTAGAGTGTGTTTAGCTTTTTTATAACATATTTGAATGCATTTAACTATCCATCTGGCTATTCCTGATTTGGAGATGGGATTACCTTTATGTTGTGGTGAAAAAGCAACAAACAGTTGCTTTGTTTTCCGAAATGATTTAGTCCTGCCCACATAATATAGAAGAGCTCTCCTTACATCTAGTGTGTGTAGGGCTCTTTCAGCCACCGATTGTGGGTTTTGAAATAAAACTGGCAATTCTATGGATTGGTTGATATGGAAAGTGGATATGACTTTTGGCATGAATTTAGGGATTAGATCGAAGTACTACCTTATTTGCATGTATTTGCATAAAAGGTTCTTGGATGGTTAGTGCCTGTAGCTCACTTACTCACCTGAGGGAGGTAATGGCAATTAGAAATGCCACCTTCCATGTTAGAAATTGTAATTCACATGAGTGGAGTGGTTCGAAAGGAGGTCCCATAAGTCTGGTAAGTACTATATTTAAGTTCCAGACTGGTGAAGGTGGGTGCTATGGAGGGATTATCCTTTTAAGACCTTCCATAAAAGCTTTGATTGGTGGTACCCTAAACAGAGACCGGTGTTGTCTGTTCTGGAGATATGCTGCTTAGGCAGCAAGTGAATATGCTACTTAACAGTATGCATCTGTTCTTGGCATGTAGGGCTGCTGACATTCATATCTATAGCATAGATCGCCGCCTAGTGTTGGGTCCGGATGATTGCACATTGTTGTCCTGGAAGAGTCGAAGTATCACGAGATAGGTGGCTCCTCCTCTGGACTACAGTGCGCATGGGCATCGACTCCATCCCCAGATTGTTTTTAACCATTGTGGCGAAGATGGTGTAACAGTGTGAGCGATGGCCATGCTAAGAGTAAGTGTAAATTCTGCAGCCGCTACAGGCGCCGGGGAGGAGGGCGGGCGATATGAATGTCAGCAGCCCTACATGCCAAGAACAGATGCATACTGGTAAGTAGCATATTCAGTTCGAGGCATGTGGGCTGCTGAATTCATATCTATAGCATAGAATATATAGCAGTCCCTCCATTAGCGGCGGCCGCCTGTGCCAGCTGCAGACGTTTGAAAAAGTGTTTTTAGAACAGCCTGCCCTACAGCTGCTTGGAGTGCACATCTACACAGTAGTGTTTCGTAAATGTGTGTGGGGTAGACCATGTGGCTGTTCTACAAATGTCTTCTAAATGTATATTTCCAAAGAAAGCCATGGAGGCCCCCAGCTTGCGGGTGGAGTGGGCTGTGGGGGGGGGGGGGGGGGGAGAGACCGTTAAAGTGCGCTTAGCTTTTTGGTAACAAATTTGAATACACTTAACGATCCACCTGGCTATACCTGCTTTGGAAATGGGGTTGCCTTTGTGTTGGGCAGAAAGGGCAACAAAGTTGTTTAGTCTTCCTAAAATCTTTGGTTCTATCAATGTAGTACATCAAAGCTCGTTTGACGTCAAGAGTGTGGAGCATTCTTTCAGCCACTGTCTCTGGATTCTGAAAGAACACAGGTAGTTCAATAGTCTGACATGGAACTGCGAAACCACTTTAGGAAGAAATGTAGGGTTAGTGCGCAGCACCACCCTGTTTGAGTGAATTTGTATGAATGGCTCTTGTACGGTGAGCGCTTGGAGCTCACTAACACGTCACTGACGTAATGGCTATTAGGAATGCCACTTTCCATGTCAAGAACTGAATCTCACAGGAATGTAGAGGCTCAAAAGGTGGTCCCATCAGTCTGGTGAGGACCATATTAAGGTTCCATACAGGAGCTGGCGGAGACCTGGGAGGAATGACTCGTTTCAGTCCTTCCAGAAAAGCCTTAATGGCAGGCACTCTGAAAACTGAGAGATGCTGCCTGTTTTGTAGGTAAGCCGCTATGGCAGATAAGTGTATCCGATTGGAAGCATATGCTAGATTACATTTGTAGAGATGTAACAAATAACACATGTTGTGAGTAGATGCATCTAGCGGGTTGATGTGGTCTGCACAGTAAATGACAAACCGCTTCCATTTTGCTGCATAGCATGCTCTGGTGGTGGGCTTCCTCGTCTCCCGTATGATATCCATGCAGTCGGGAGGCAAGTTAAGGTAAACAAATTCTAAGACCTCAGGAGCCAGATCGCCAGGTTGAGCTGTAGCGGATCTGGGTGCTGAATGTCGCCATGGCTCTGCGTCAAAAATCTGGGTGTGAGGTGCAGCCTTTGATGCGGTACCACGGAAAGTTCAAGAAACGTGGTGTACCATGGTTGGCGTGCCCACGTTGGAGCAACTAGGATGAGCGTCATAGTGTTGCTTTAGTTTGCGTGCCACCAGCGGTATTAGAGGTGCTGGGGCAAAAGCGTATGGAAATTTGCCTGACCAGTTCATCCATATCGCATTGCCCTGCGACTGTGGGTGCGGGAACCTGGCGGCAAAGCTTTGGCATTTTGCGTTTTCCCTCGTGGCAAACAGGTCTATCTCTAGATGACCCCACTGCTGGAAGTACGGGTGGAGAACAGATGGATGCATCTCCCACTCGTGCATTTGGTGGCTGTACCTGCTGAGCAGATCCGCCATCTGATTGTCCTTGCCTGGGAGGTGTTCCGCCATGAGGAAGATGTTCCTCTGAATGGCCCACTTCCACATGCTCGGAGACAGATGAGACAACTGTGGAGAGTGTGTACCTCCCTGCTTCTGTATGTAGTACATGGCAGTCATGTTGTCCGTCCGGATCAACACGACTTTGTTGCACAGATGTACCTTGAATGCCTTCATTGCCATGAAGATTGCCATCAGCTCTAGGTAGTTGATGTGCATCTTCTTTTGCTGCGTTGTCCATAGTCCCTGCCCTGTGTAGTGGAGTACATGAGCTCCCCAACCCTGGAGAGATGCGTCCGTGGTTAGAATGATTTGTGGAACAGGCTCTTGGAACGGTCGGCTCTTGGAACGGTCAGCCCTTGCAAAGGTTGTGTGGAATCCACCAATGCAGAGATTTGTATGCCCAACCGGTCACCAACACTAGGTCTTTCAACTGTCCTTGAGCCGGATTCCACTGATGTGCCAAGCACTCTTGAAGCGGACGCATATGTAGTCTCGCGTGCGGGATTATGAAGATGCAGGAGGCCATCATGCCTATCAACTGCATGAACACTCGTGCTGGAAGCGAGTGTTGCGTTCTGAATCAGCGATTGAATGCTGTTGATGCTCACAGAATTTGGCTGAGCCGTGGCTTCCAGAGTATCTATTGATACCGCCGCACATGGGCTGGCTGAAGGTGCGACTTCGGATAATTCAGTGAGAATCCCAGATCGTGAAGAAGGTGAATGGTGTGAGACATGTCGGCGGCGCACTGCTGGGCCGACTTCTTGGACAAGCCAGTCGTCCAGATAAGGCTAGACATGAACATTCTGTCTTCTGAGGTGCGCAGCCACTGTCGCCAGGCATTTTGTGAACACCCTGGGCGCTGTGGTCACTCCGAAAGGGAGGACCTCGAATTGGTATTGCTGATCCTGAATGGTGAATCGGAGGTATTTTCTGTGTGATGTAGTAGAATATGAAAATCTGCGTCCTTGAGATCCAACGTTGCGAGAAAATCCCCCTGATTGAGCAACGGAAGAACCTGCTGCAGCGTGAGCATGTGAAAATGTTCTGAGAGAATGTATTGGTTTAGGGGCCTGAGGTCTAGTATTGGTCTGAGGGACCCGTCCTTTTTCGGGATTAAGAAGTACAGGGAGTACACTCCTGTGCCTCTGTCTTCCACCGGCACGAGCTTGATTGCCCCTTTTTGCAGCATGACGAGCACCTCTTGCTGCAATAAGTGCAAATGCTCTGTTGACATAGGACGGTGCCTTGGGGGGATGTTGGGCGGAGTGGACGTTAACTCCAGACAATACCCGTACTGGATAAGTTTTCTGACCCACCTGTCTGTGGTGATGGATTTCCAGACCGGCAGATACTGCTGGAGTCTCCCCCGACAGGTGTTGTATGGTCGGGGGGCAGTGACAAGGCATCACTGTTTGTTGGTGGCGGAGGATCGGGAGTTGTTGTTTCCACGGCCTCTGCCCTTGGTGCTGTTGCCACGATAGCCGCCTCTACTCTGCTTGTTGTAGGAGGTCTGCGCCCCACCTTTAGCGTACTGTGTTTGCTGGGACATCTGGCCTCTGGAAACAGCTCTATTGCTTGAGCGACGAAAAGTACTACCCCTGAACTTCTGGGACTGGAGAGCCCCCATGGACTTTGCAGTCTCGGTGTCTTTCTATATTTTTTCCAGGGTGGTATCCACCTCAGGTCCAAATAAGTGATCAGGGTTACAGGCCGATTGAGGATGGTGGTTTGTATCTCTGGTTTGAACCCAGAGATTCTGAGCCAGGCCTGACGTCGCAACATTACACTTGTGTGAATGGCCCTGGCCGCGGTGTCCGCTGCGTCCAGTGCACATTTAATAGAGGCATTTGAGATGAGCTTCCCCTCTTGGATGAGCATCTCCGCTGCCTCTTTATATTCATCTGGCAAGTGTTGTAACAGGGTCTCAAGTGTATCGTAGTGTGCCCTGTCATATCTGGCCAGGAGTGCCTGAGTGTTTGAAATACACCAGATATTGGCTGCTTGAGCCGCCACCCTCCTCCCTGATGCTTCTAGCACTTTTGATTCCTTGTTAAGGGGAGGAGCATCACCAGTAGTCTGTGAATTTGCCCTCTTACGGGCATTAGACACAACCAGAGAGTCCAACAGCAACTGTCCCTTGATGTAGGTAGGGTCACCAGGTGCTGGCTTATATTTCTTTTCAATCCTGGGGTTTATAACCCTGGCACGTGTGGGTTCTTTAAAAATGTCAGCAGCATGTTTTAAGACACCCTTTAGCATCGGCGGAGTCTTGACAGTTTTTTCTGAGGTGGAAAAGGTATCAAACAGGAAGTCCACCTCAATCGGGTCAGCATGCAGCTGGACGTCATGAATTTTAGCTGCCCTCTCAATTAGCGCATTGAAGGCCGCAGAATCCTCAGTAGGAGAGGTTTTGACCGCATATACTTGTGTCATGGTTATCCTCTGTATCTGTATCGGCAGGGAAATTGTATCCCTAGTCGTCTCCATCCCCAGCCTCCACATCTGAGTAAGTGGGTGATGTTGGACCATTGTCCTGAGGTCATGGAGTAATTGGTTCAACCAGAAGTGGTGAATCCGTAGAAGCCTTTTTCCTCTTTAAAGGAATAGTGTAGGACTCCATTGGCTGTGCCGGCGTGATCTTCCGATTGTAGAATGAAAGTTAACCGGTGTTGGCGTCGATAAACTGTTCTGACTGCTCCTCTAACAGGGGTTGTCGATGCTTTGTGCTTACAACGACATGAGTCCTCGGCCCGGTGGGCACCTTCATGGGCGCTTCGTCGACCGTTCTGGGCACGAACGCCTTCGGCGCCACTTTGGGCGGCAGCGTGAACAGGATCGGCGCCGTCTATTTTGGCAGCGGGCTGGAAGTGTCCTTCGGATCGACCGCTGAAGCCTTGTCCCTGATGCGTTGCAACGAGTCCGACACCTGCTTCGTGAAGGATGCAGACGGTTTCGTCGACCCGACAGGTGTTCTCGATCCACCAGTATGTGCCGACTTGAGTGTCACAGCACCTTTGGCCTTTTCTGTCCGACGAGCAGGCTCGACAGCTTTCGGAGCTCCGTGTCCTTTGTCAGTGTCGACGTCATTTGGCGCCGACGGCTTTGGATCGGCGGCCTTGGCAATTTGTTTTGATGCCCAGTCTTCGGCACGACGCCCTTGAGCGACTTCGGCTCGGCGTCCTTGAGCGACTTTGGCTCGGCGCCCTTGAGCGACTTCACCGGCTCGACAACCACCTTCGGCTTTGGTTGCCCCGACATGTCCGAAGACGAGGAGGCGACCAGAGCGACAGGAGTCTTCTGTTTCGAGGGCATCTCTATCACTTTCGGTTTGGTCGAGGCCGAAGCTTTCACTTTCGGTTTTGTTTTGACCAATGGCGGCTCCGCCGGAGTGTCCATAGCCGGGCCCGGAGGCGAGACCGTGGATCTAGGTGGGTAAGGCCATGTGGCGATCCCTCGACCTGAGCCTTGGATATTGTTCTAACGGGGCATAGCTCTTCACCTGAGCTATATTCCGTGGCCTCATGGTCGTCTCCTACCTCGTCGACGCCGTTTTCTGCATCAAGCATCTATACGTCTGCGTCGTAGTTGGGGTCGATCTCCTCCGCCGGATACGAAACCGGTTCTGGATCGTCCTGCTTGTCTGCCTCTTCTCCCTCGGTATCGAAAATGTTCACCGGATCAGGGGCCGTCTGCTGAGCCTCCTGGCGCGCCGAAGTCGAATCGTCTTCTTCGATCGAAAACGGGAACAAGTCATACAGTTGGCTTCATCGTGGTCCGGTGACAGGCACTTGTTGCACACCGGGTGGACGTCGATAAGGGGATATCGAGAGTTGCACACGTGGCACTTTTTGAACGGGCTCCGTTCCATGATGTAGCGTCGAAAAAGTCTGGTTGCGTTGACTGGGCCTCGAGCATGAAGAGTCACGCGACTCCTCTGGGTGTCAGACTCGGGAACTGAGCTGGAACAGAGCTGGGTACCGAACGCAACAATATCGACGGTAAGGTAAAAGGCCTTCGGGCCTTAAGTAAATGTTTAGCGATTCCGATCTTGAGTGATCAAATATGCATCCGAACCCAATGGCGGAAAAAAACAATCTGGGGATGGAGTCGATGCCCATGCGCACTGTAGTCCAGGGGAGGAGCCACCTATCTCGTGATACTTCGAAGACTCTTCCAGGACAACAATGTGCAATCATCCGGACCCAACACAAGGCGGCGATGTATGCTATAGCTATGAATTCAGCAGCCCACATGCCTCGAACATGTAGTCTTAAAGAAGAGTATGCTAGATTGCATCTTTAAAGGTTGAAGAGGTAACAGATAATGTTTTGGATGGAAGCATCTAATGGATTGATTTGGTTATTGTTGCAGTAAATTACAAATCGTTTTCATTTAGCTGCATAGCATGCTCTAGTAGTTGGCCGTCTTGCCTCCTCGATAATGTTCATGCAATCAGGAGGTAAGTTAAGGTATCCGAACTCTAAGACCTCAGGAGCCAGATCGCTAGGTTCGTCTGATTGGGATCTGGGTGCCTGATTTCTCCATGGTTCCTATTTAAAAGATGGGGCGAGAGGCATAGTCTTTGGTGGGGAACTACTGAGAGTTCCAGGAACGTTGTGTACCATGGTTGTCTCGCCCATGTGGGAGCAACCAGGATCATTGTGAGTGTCTGCTGACGTAGTTTGTGTGCCACTAGCGGAATCAGTGGAGCTGTTGGAAAAGCGTACGCAAGTCTGCCTGACTAGTACATCCATATCGCATTCCCCTGCGACAACAGATGTGGGAACCTGGCGGCAAAGTACTGGCATTTTGAGTTTTCGTTTGTGGCAAACAGATAGATATCTGGCTGCCCCCATTTTTGGAAGAATGGTTGTAGAACTTGAGGGTGAATCTCCCATTTGTGTAGCTGTTGACTGTCTGCTTAGCAGATCCGCTACTTGATTGTCTTTTCCTGGCAGTTGTTCTGCTAGGAGAAAAATGTTTTAGGGAATTGCCCACTTCCATATGTTCTGTGCTAAGTGGGACAGTTGTAGAGAGTGTGTCCCTCCTTGTATCTGAATATAGTACATGGCTGTCATGTTGTCCGTCCGGATCAACACAGCCTTGTTGTACAGGTACTTTTGGAATGCTTTTAGTGCCAGAAATATTGCTATCAACTCTAGTTGGTTGATATGCAGTCTCCTTTGTTTGATTGTCCAGAGCCCTTGGACTGTGTATTGTAGTAAATGGGCTCCCCAAACTGTCAGTGATGCGTCCGCTGTTAGTACTACTTGTGGAACTGGCTCCTGGAACAGTCGCGCCTTGGAAAGGTTTTGTGGATTCCACCACTGCAGAAAGTTGTAAGCGCGACTGTCCACCAACACTAGGTTTTTTTTAGTTGTCCCTGAGCTTGGTTCCACTGCCGTGCTAGGCATTCCTGTAGTGGACGCATTTGAAGTCTGGCATGGGGGACAATGAATATACAGGAGGCCATCATGCCTATGAGTTGCATGAATACTCGAGCTGGCAGAGTGTTGTGGCTGAAATTTCTGAATGAGATTCTGCATGTTGACTATCCTTGATTGATTTGGATATGCCTTTGCTAGAGAGGTATTTATTGTAGCCCCCAGATATTGTTGTATGTGGGAGGGTTGTAGATGTGATTTTGGGTAGTTCATCGAAAAACCCAGGCTGTGTAGCGGTTGGAGTGTTTGAGAAGTATGGCTTGCACACTGCTCGTACGAGTTTGCCTTTTATGAGCCAATCGTCCAGGTATGGAAACACGTGGATGTGTTGCCGTCTGAGGTGTACAGCTACTACCCCTAAACATTTTGTGAAATCTCTTGGGGCTGTGGTTACCCCAAGGGGAGAACCTTGAACTGATAATGTTGACCTTCTATTGTGAACCTGAGGTATTTCCTGTGAGCTGGATGTATAGGTATGTGAAAATATGCGTCCTTGAGGTCTAATGTTGCTAGGAAGTCGCCTTGCTTGAGTAATTGGAGTACTTGTTGCAGAGTGATCATATGGAAGTGCTCAGAGTATGTATTGATTTAGAGGCCTGAGGTCCAATATTGGTCTGAGGGACCGGTCCTTTTTGGGAATAAGGAAGTATAGAGAGTATACTCCTGTTCCTTGGTGTTGAAAAGGGACTGGTTCTATGGCTCCCTTTTCTAGCATGGATTTGACCTCTTGTTGTAGCAGGGTGATGAGTTCTTTGGACACAGGACGTTGTCTGGGAGGTATGTTGGGTGGAGTAGAAGTGAGTTCCAGGCAATAACCATACTGGCTAATTTGTCTCACCCACCTGTCTGTGGTAATTGCATTCCAGACTGGTAGGAACTGTTTGACTCTGCCTCTGACTGGTATTAAATGGTCTGGAGGGAGTGTGATGAAGTCACTGTTTGGTGGCAGTGGAGGCTCTGCTGTTATTGCCGCCTCGTCCTCTGCCCTTATTATTGCCCCTGTGACCTCCCCTGTTGGAGCCCTTATTGAAGGAGCTTTGGGTGTTGCTTTGGTATGCAGAGGAAGTCTGAAGTGTTGCCTCTTGCGGCGCCTCTGTAGGAGGACCGACGAAAGGAACCTCTATGTTGTTGAAACTGCAGCGCGCTCATAGATTTTGCAGTTTCAGTATCTTTCTTCATTAAATTTGTCTAAAATGGTATCTACTGCAGGACCAAACAGGAAGTCATGATTAACTGGTTGGTTAAGGATGGTGGGTTGCACCTCGTTCTTAAAACCAGAGATGCGTAGCCACGCGTGTCTGCGGAGTAACACACTAGTGTCAACTGACCTGGCTGCTGGGTCGGCTGTGTCGAGTGCACATTTAATGGAAGCATTAGTTATAAATTTGCCTTCTTGTATGAGGTCGCTAGCCTGAGCTTTGAAAGGTTCTGGCAGGTGTTGCAGTAAACCTTCAAGCTGGTCGTCGTGCGCTCTATCATAGCGAGCTAGGAGAACCTGTGTGTTTGCGATCCTCCATGAGTTAAAAGCTTGTGATGCCACTCTTTTGCCTGAGGCCTCCTATATTTTAGACTCTTTGTGCCCTGGCTGGATCATTGAATATGTCTGGCGCGTGTTTTAGTACCCCTTTTAGCATAGGAAGAGTCTTGACATTTTTCTTGGAGGTTGGAAAAGTGTCAAATAGAAAATCTTCTATTGGGTCAGTGTGCAGGTCGACCTTGTGGTATTTTGCTGCCCTATCTAGCAGTTGGTTAAACCCAATGGTGTCGTCAGTAGGCGATGGCTTAGTATGGTATGGCGAGGTGTCAGGGATGGGTTGTGTGCCATATGGATCATTTTGATCATCCGATGTGTCATCCAGAGCCTGTGGATCCTATGGGTCATTAAAATCTTCCTGAGGATCTTCCCCCATGTTATCCTCATCATTGTATCATGTGTGTAGGAGAGCAGGGCACAAAAGGCATATTAGGATAGAAAGGAGGAGGAGGAGTAAAAGGCCTAGAGGGAGATGTCCTGAAGTCCTTTTTCTTTGGTGGTACAGGGCAAGTAGAGTCAGTGTCCAATGGTCTCATTGTCCGGTAATAGATGGTAACTTTGCTGGTTTCAGGGTTTATATACAGTTTTGATTGGTCCTCTGATTCTGGATCAGGATGGAAGAGTTCCTCTTCCACTGTCCGTGGCTTTGGCGCCGAGGTTTTTGGCTTACTGGCTTGCTTGTGACCTTTTGGCTCGAGGGCCTTTGGTTCTGGAGTCTTTTTCGGCTCGACTGTCGGTTTGGGGTCGGTAACCTTTTTTGGTTCGACGTCTTTTATTGGTTTGGCAGTCTTTTTTGGTTCGGCGACTTTATTTGGGTCGACGACCTTTTTCGGGTCGATCCTCTTTGTGCTCGACGCCTTTTTTAGGGTCAGTGTCTTTGGTCGAGTCGATGCCTTTTTTAGTTTCGACTGGCTTTGGTTTATTTGCACTCTTTAGGATCGGGTGCGGTTTTCGGATCGATGACCTGTTTAGGTTCGACCCCCTTCTTCGGCTCGATGCCCTTTGGCTGGTCGACCTTTTGTTCGACAAGCTTTGGCTCAACGGCCTTCTTCGGTTCGACGACTTTTGGCTTGTTGGCCTTTTTTGGGTCATCGACCTTCGGTACGACAACCTTCTTGGGGGGGAATGTTACTTGGTCCTGGGCTATCGGAAGGCTTTGATTTGGTCTTCTGAAGGGGTTTTTCGATCTCTGCTAAGGCCTTTAGGCGAAGCTTCGACCGGAGCCTTCGGTTTCGGGATAAGCGGCGTTTGGGGCTGTGTACTCCCCGGTGGGATCTCGTCGTCGGAGTCCGACTGGTCCTCGATGGGGACGATCTCTAGGTCCGAGTCCGCTGCTTCTGGGAGGTCGTGTTAATCATCGAAGTTGTTCTCCGGTTCCGGTGCTGACCGCTGCATCTCTTGCCTAGCGGCCCGTCGAATCCGGATGGTCTTCTTCGATCGGAATTGGGCACACACTGGGCAATTCTGTTTGTTGTGCTCTGGTGATAAGCACTTGTTGCATACTGTATGCTTGTCAGTATACGCGAATTTGGAGTGGCATTGTGGGCACCTTTTGAACGGGCTCCTTTCCATCGACAGCAGACCCTTGACCGGATTAGGATGGAAAGGTTGGTCGAGTCAAGAAGTACCGAACGAGAACAATACCGTCAAAGTCGAAGGCCTTTTGGCCTTTAAAGTAGTTAGTTTCGGTTTCCAAAGTTGGAGTAAAGGAATAACATCCGAACCCAATGGCGGAAAAAAAACAATCTGAGGATGGAGCAGATGCCCATGCGCACTGTAGTCCAGGGGAGGAGTCACCTATCTCGTGATACTTCGAAGAATCTTCAGGACAACAAAGTGCAATCATCCGGATCCAACACTAGGCGGCGAGCTATGCACAAGATATGAATTTAGCAGCCCACATGCCTCGAACAGATAGATACTTTCAAGATACAATTGCCTTGTTGCACTATAAACATGAGGGTGTCTTCACCCACTTCTTTAGAACCGCAATAAAGACTACTGCCTCCAGAAGTCAGCATTTGCATATTTTTTTCTGAATGGAAGCAAAAATAATAACAGGAGGAAGAGTGACTTTGGAACTTTAAATGTTAAAGCTACACGCTATATACAATCTGCCATCCTCATAACAAAAGTGCAGTTAAGTTATTTTTATTTTAACCATTGTTCCATTCAACAAACCAATAAAAAGAGACATTTAAAAGGGTCTCCTGTGTTAGCTTAAGAATTGGAGAAGTGGTGGACACCTATGAGGCCTTTAGGAACAGCCTAAGATATTGCGGCCTGGTAGAGCAAAGGCTTATATCTCACTCAAGAGAGACATCTAGTAACTGCCTGTAGTATTGTACTTTTGTGAAAGACTATTTCTAGGAAATTCACCTTTTTTGTATTGTCACCCCAGACTTCGCCAAAGCCTATATTTATGCTGGCTTTAGAACTCTGTGCATTTGCTAACCAACTGTAGAGTGCCTTTGCTCCCCATTTATAAATTGTTAAATTGCCTAACTCCTAATTGATATATGTAACTTGACAATAAGTCTGTAGTATACAATGTAGAAATCCTACCCAAAGCCTGGAAAGTAAATGCCACTAGTGGGCAGTAGCACATTGTGCCACTTACTACAGTTGCAGTGCAAACATGGCATTAGGCCTATTCTGTAAAGCTGCAGTGACAACTGTCAAACTCAACCTTTTGACATTTAAAAGGAAGGGTTTTGCATATTAATCAGCAACTCACTCCTATGTAAGCCTTGCAGCTCACAACACAGGTTTCATGGTTTTTAAAAGCAGGACATGTAGAAATGTAAAGTTAACATGCCCTTACAACGAGTAGCACCAAAAAACTATTTTCACTGTAGGAATGCTGCCTCAGAAAAATGATATAGGATATTAAATCTCAGCAAAGAGACTAGCTAGAAAATTAAACAATTATTTTTAATAGTTATTAAAATGCCAGCTGTCAGCCTGTGCTCAACCCTTGAATATGCGTCACTTGAGGTGCAAAATGCACCCCAGGAGCAAACTATAGGCTGGCTTGTGTGGGTAGAGAAGAATCTTCTGAGCTCAACAGATATGCAGGGTGGGGGTCGTGAACTTCATTTGATAGCACAGTGTGAAAAGCTGCTTGACCGGTTTGTTGAGCCTTATGTAACGCTTGGGTAACACTTGAAAGGAAAACAGGATGTCAAGACAATTCTGTGTATTATCGGTCTTGGTGCTGAGGGCTCTGCATATGCCCTACCAGATTTCTGCCTCTAGGTGTGCTGTGGTTACAGTGCCCTTCTCAATTTAAATTGTAGTGTCGGATGTGGAAGGGCCCTCAGAATACTATAGTACACTCCTCACTCAGCGAAGTTTAGTGTGGCTGAAGGCCTTGGGCATTTTGGTTTTGCCCTGAGGCATTGCATTTTCAGCCTGTTCGCTAAGGCAGACAGCGACTACTGCAAAAATAGGCAGGTCAGGGGCTAGGAACCTTTACCCCATTGAATAGGGAGGGGCCATGAGACACCTCCACCCACTTACTAGTTCCAGGCATCAATGTGGCGCCTCCAGGTACCCACTTCAGGAGCTTTTCTGGAACTGCTGGTCTGGATCAGGAAGGTCTGGAAGATTAGAAAAGGACTGGATCTGCGGTGTGTGACCCAAGAGGGGCGCTAAAGGATGGTACCTGCTCATTCTTGTACACAGCACAAGGAAGTGGCCTCCAAGGGTCAGATGGCTGACCTCCTTTGTAGCTACAGGGATACAAGCAGCAAGATACCTTTCCCTGGAAGTACTCAGCTGACCAGTGACAAGTGGACCAGGACTGGACCCTGCGGCTGGGCTCTGTCTGACACCCTAGGAGTCTCAAAGTGCATCCACTTAGGTCTTTAGAAGTGTACTCCGGTGTTTGGTTTGGACTTAAAAGACTAGGTTAGGAGGTAAGAAAATTTACAAGGGCAAACCTGATTGGTGTTTCCAACCCCTGCTGTGTTGCAGTCATCATAAAATTCTGCCTGGTTCTGGTCTACTCGACCATTGACTATCTTTGGCACTTTTGGGTGCTTGTTTCTGTCTAAGAAAAGTAATATCAACTGTTCCCCCTATTGAATTTGTCATTTTGGTGTCATTGTGTTTATTAAATCGTACTCTATTTTTTCAATTTATTTTGAGAGTTTCATTGTTTTGCATTATTACTTTACTAATGCATAATTACTTTACACATTGCCCTATGGTAAGCTTTTTCCATAGCTACCAGGGGGTTGTGTTCAGGTTAATTCAGTTCCTTTGAATGCCCACCCGAACATGGTCACCCACCCCAAATAATAATCTAAATTCTTACATTACTCCAGCACTTGTGCAGGATACAAACAGAACCACTCCCCCGCCATCCTCCAAAACCTCAACAACATACCACCAGAACTTTCTCTTGCACCCATTACAGTTTCAACAAATAATTGCTGTGTTTTACAAAATGATTTTGTTCAATCAATGTAGTGCATGAGGGCCCTCAATTTCGTGTGTGAAAGGCTCTCCCCACTACAGAGTCTGGCTGTGGAAAGAAAACCGGGAGTGTAATTGTCTGCTTGAGGTGTAAAGGAGAGACCCGCTTCGGTAGAAAGGCTGGGTTATTTACAAGGACTACCTGTCAGCATCTCTTCCATTGTGAGAACTTAAATTGCTCACTTCACACCCCTGAGGAAGTAATAGCGACTAGAAACACTACCTTCTGTGAAAAAAATTTGAGGACAAGATTGAGCCGGCTCAAAAGGGGGTCCTATGAGCCTAGTGAGGACTACACTAAGATTTCAGGATGAGACTGGAGGTAATCTGGGAGGGATAATCCTTTTAAGCCCTTCCATAAAGGCTTGAATGACAGGGACTCTGGTTCTGTTTCTTAGTGGTGAGTGAGAAGACTCAGCCTGTTGAGAGGGTTCTAGTGAGGGACTACAGATACCCTGAGGAGAGTTGTGAACCATGGCTTCCTGGCCCACGTGGGAGCTGCTGGGAGGACAGCGACAGATTTGCCAAAACATCCGAATCACAAGAGAGGCAGAAAAGCGTATGCAAATATCCCTGATCAGATCATCCATAGTGCATTTCCCATTGACTGTGGGTGTGGAAACCTGGAGGCAATTGCGAACAGATCTATGTTGGGAAAACACCCAATGTTGGAAGCAGGTGAGCAGGACTTTGGGGTGAAGTTGCCACTTGCAGACTTGTTGGAGCATTGTGCTTACAGGACTGAAAAGTTGTTGTCCGATCCCAAAAGCTACTCCACTAGCTGGTGCAGTCTGTGGTGGATTGCTCAATGCCAAATGCCTCGCGCTAACAGAGCTGGTGATACCTGTGTACCTACCTGTTGCCGCAGGTAATACATGGCAGTCAAATTGCATAATATGACCGGGACCATTGTGTGATGTATGTGGCAGAAGGCGGCCTTCAGAGTAAATTGAACTGCCAACAACTCCAGATTGTTTGTGTGAAGGTCTGTTGAAGGAGTATCCACAGACCCTGAACAGTCATGTCCTGAAGATGCACCCCCACCACCAGCCCGTGAGATACGCGTTCATGGTGATAGTCACCTAGGGGACTGGGTCTACAAAAGGCCTGCCCCACAACAGACTACTGCTGACCCACAACTGCAGAGAGCAATGGGTGCTGACTTTTTAAAACTATTTATTGACAACACGAGAATACATTTGTAATATTTACATAATAAATTTTAGCAAAAGAAAAATTAAAAACAAAAGTAAAATAATTGCAGATCAATTCACATATAAAGTTTAGCCAGGTGGAAAAAGGACAATAAGTTATTAAGCAGCATAAATCAGAGGAGACAAAAGAAAATTTTAGCATTTACATTCGTAGAACAGCAGAGCTATTTAAACAAAAGTTCCCCAAACTCTATCCAATTTCATCAGTGATCTAACTCCTCATTTTAGCTAATGCGGACTGCATAGTATACGTTTCTTTAACCAGGGACCACCATTCCATGCTGTGAGGTGGTTTCAGGGAAATCCATGCCCTGGCGATAGTCAGTCTAGCACACGAGTGTAAAATAGTTAATAAGTCTTTCTGTGGGCTGTTCAGCGGTTGTATACCTAATAGTACCATTGTTATAGTAAAGGGAGAAAATCTAACAAGTTTTTGGTTCAAAACATTTTCCAGACCAAAACTCGGTCAGTGCTGGCATGAAAAAAGCATATTCTAGATCAGCCGCGATTAGATCACATTTGGGGCATTTAGACTGGTTGTTTATAGGGATATTTAGGGACCAATTTGAAATTCTTTCTGGTGTATAATATAAAAGACATATTGTTTTATATTGTTGTAGCCTTAAGCTAGAGGGCTGTACTAGGTTATTGATGCTACAGAGAGAAGCAGAGATCTTTTCAGCAGTTATGTCAATACCCAATTTTGTGCTTCACTTCATAGCAAGTTTCACACAATGATCCGCCTTATAAGAATGAAGGCATTTGTAGCCCTCACGGATAGATGATTTAGTCTTTACTGAGTAAAAGCAATTAAAGATATCTGAATCGGAAATTTCCCTCATATTCAGCTTGCGTATTAAAAAAATCGCGGATTTGCATATACTTAAACCGCATGGTTTCAGTCATTTTACTTAAACTTTACCCTTTTGAAATAATTAGGGTCGTTCACTCTCGCTAAGAACTGATTAGAGTATGCACCCATCATGAACTGATAAAAGTAGTATTGATTGTTTGGATTAAATAAGCTACGGAGGTGACCAAAAAAAGTTGCAAAAAAATATAGCCTGAAATCGGGAAAGTTCAGCCCGCCTTTATTAAATGGAAGCTTGGGTAAAGCAATTGATCGGCGTGATTTTTTTGTATCCCCAGATCAAGCCACTAAAGATCCCATCTAGTTTAAAAAAAAAAAAAAAAAAAAAAAGAATAATTAAACACGTAGTGGAATGGACCTAAATAAATAAAGAAATTTTATCAATACCTTCATTTTGATTAAATTAATTCGGCTGACAATACGTAGTGGGACCTTGGGCCATTTTTTCAATATAACGGACACTTATTTTAATAGAGCCTCATAATGGAGTATGATTATTTCACTTATTTTAGATGAAATTTTGTCACCCAGATATGTAGCTGCCCGGCATATTCCTTGTACTGAAGCCTGGGGTTTATACTTCGCTATTATAGGTGTTTTATTTATGTTTAATTTAGATCCAGAAATTGCCCCAAAACTATTGGCTTCCTCAGTTATCCCGTGTAGAGCTTCTATAACATCTGTAGAATATATGGTGACATAGTCAGCGTAAGCTGTAATTTTTAAAGAATGAAGGCCGAAATGAAAAGGAACGATTTGCGGTGGAGTCTGTAGTTCATTGATAAATGGTTCCATACTGAGTCCAAACTGCAAGGGTGACAAAGGGCACCCTTGCAGAGTGCCCCTAGATATTGTAAAATTAGAAGAGGTCATACCAGCATAGCTGATTTTAGCAGTTGAGTAACCATATAAAGCCTGTATCCACCTTAAATATTGGCCTTTAAAACCGAAAGTTGTCATTACGGCCCACAGATAATCCCACCCCACTCGGTTGAAAGCTTTTTCAGCGTCCAGCAATACCATACCGAGTGGGGTGGAGTCAATCTCTGCTACACCAAATGCGGTTATAGCCATATTTACATGGGCTGTTGTGTCCCTGCCCATGACAAATCCATGCTCTTGAGGATTAACTAATTTTGGCATGAGAGGAGCCAATCGTGTGGCAAAGACTTTAGCAAACACTTTTGCATCCGTGTTAATGAGTGAGATGGGTCTGTATGACCTACACATTAGCAGGTTTATTCTTTTTTAGAAAAAAAAACTCTTTGCGATGTTCCATGAATTAGGAGCCTTTCCGCTCTGACCAATTGAGTTAATATCCTGACAAAAGAGGGGGGGGGGGGGGGGAGTAATTCATCAGTACAAATTTTGTATAATTCAACTGTTAGCATGTCCTCCCCAGCAGCCGTGCCTGATGGCAGAGAAACAATTGCAAGTCTTATTTCGGTCATAGTGATGTTGTTAGTTAATTGACCAAGTCCTATTTCTCTGCTGTTGATCATTAGTATCCAAATACATTTTTATGCTATTCGTGGTAGGATGATTTTCTGGAGTATACAGAGTTCAATAATAATTAACACATTGCTCCATTATCTGGGCAGGCTGGTTATAAATAATGTTGTTAGGTCCCTTTATTGTTTTAATTAATGTTTTGGCCTTATCATCAGTGACTTTATATGCCAACATTTTTCAAATTTTATCACCACTCATATTGAGACAGTTGATATTTGTGTAGTTAAACACTGCTTTTCTCTCCGAGAGTGTCTATCATAGCAGACCTAAGATTCACTAATTTATATTCGGTGGATTCCGGGTTGGTGGCAGCATCCCGGCGCCATTTGATGAGAGATACTGCACAAGGCAGACCTGACTAAATCGCTTTTAAAAACTTAATTTCTGCTTTATTTTTGTAATACTGTTGTTTTTATTGATTACTGTGGGTAAAGCGGTAATTTTAACATCGATTGCATTTCAAAACGCTGGCGAGCGTTTTTGCATCCAAACGCGTGCAGGGCAGCTGATTACTAGCGCCACTTGCTTTCTCACCTTTGCCAGCGGCCCCTCTGCCCCGTTCCATCGCGGCTTGTTGCCGATTGAGTGGAGGGCGGCTCACCTACCGCGGCTCCTAGTGCCGGCCTGGTGGTGAGAACGGGTGCCATATTGGGAGGAGTCAGAGAGCACTGGGACCTGTGGCAGCGGTCCAGTCGCTCGAGGCTCCCTCACATAAAACGTGATGTGTTGGAGGGAGCGCAGCGGGCGCGACGGAGGCGCGCCGGAGTCGCGCTAGAGTCAAGCTCGTCTGCGCTCGTCCGCGAGCGTCCAGGGCCAGGGGCCAAGGATTCTGTTGGTCCCTACACTTACACATCCGCTGAGTTACAAGCGTTAAGACCTATTTCCACGATGTGTCCCCCTGTACCTCTTAACACGACGAAACGAACATCTCGTCTTGGCATTAGCAATCCTGCCAATTTAGTTGCCGATTCTGCCCCCAAATACGCGGTGTTGGAAACCACACCAAGTACAACTTGTAATTTTAGGTGCATTTATTTAAATACCCGCTCTATGATCAGACACCAGATGGATATATTCCTGCTGCTATCTGATATAAAACCGGATTTGCTGTTGCTAACCGAAACATGGCTCACTCCGGATTCCCTACCAGATATCTTAGCTGCTTTGCCTGCGGACTATTACATCCTCTCAGCAATTCGTCCGGCAGGTAAAGCTGGGGGTGGAGCAGCCATCATTGTCAATAAGAAATATCAACTTAGACAACTTCCCTCTCTACTCTTACCGAACGTAGAGAATATAGTTGCTAAATTCTGCTAATGGGACACTTGTAGTGGTCTTATTATATCGCCCACCTCAAACTATGGCCACATTTCCTTCCATTCTTGCCGAGCAACTGGCTACAAATAATTCTAAATTACTTTTGATAGGGGATTTGAACTTTTGGTTTGACAATACAGCATTAGACCCTCAAGCAGCTGAGATGAAGGACCTTCTGAATGACATTAATTTAATACAACATATCGATACTAAAACTCATCAGAAGGGCCATAGCCTCGACCAAATCTGGTCTCTGAATTTACCCGTACATTCCATTGATATTAAACCTTGTAGTTGGTCTGACCACTTTAGCATTAGTTTCTCCTTTTGTGTTGATAAAACCCCTCAATTTAAGCTGCAAACTACCAATACAATTCGAAATGGACCTCCATGGACATGTCAGCTTTTTAAAACTTTTTAAAAACTACTTTGCCTGTACAGAGTTCCGATGTGGAGACAGCCGATTATAGGCTTAAATGTTAATGGCAGTAGTTAGCCATTCTTTATGCTCCTCTTACTCGCTTTTGAAATTCACATGGCGTGGACGCACATAAATGGTTCACGCCGGAGTTAAAAAAATTACAACTAGAAGTGAGGCAGCTAGAGAGAATCTGGCGAACTAATTATTGCCCCCAAGCAAGGATTGCATACTGCTCAACTAGGAAAACCTATCAGAAAACACTATATACTCACAAGACTGATTATTTCTCTACAAAAATTATAAATGCGACTAATAAGTCGAAAGAAATTTTCAGGATTGTGACTGAACTGTGTAATGATGATAGAACCTCTCCCCCGGTAGTTCCTTCACAAACACTCTGCAACTCGCTGAATGATTTTTTTTGTGAAAAGATATTATTGATTAAGGACAATTTATCCAAACTTCCTGTCTGCGCCCCTATGGATGATATTTTCTTTAATCCTTTAACATTGCATTCTTTTCCTTTAATTGATAATAAAACCTTTTTAGATCTACTGATCAGAGTCAAATCAGGATCTCCTGAGGACGTTTGCCCCCCCCCAAATAATGAGAGAAATTGGTCGGGCAATTCCAGACAGCATGATCCCTTTGCTCAACAATTCTCTTATGTCGGGGATAGTCCCTAACAGCTTCAAACCGGCCTTATTGATTCCCCTTACAAAAAAATCAGGTATTGATTCTTCAGATCTTTCCAACTATCGGCCAATATCACTTCTACCCTATTTATCTAAGATCTTGGAGGCTCATGTCACCAATAGCCTTTCAAATTTTGTGGAAGACTCTGGTTACTTACAACCTAACCAGGCAGGCTTTCGGCCTGGTCATTCCACCGAGGCAGTGATACTGGCCGTTCAGAATACATTAAGGTCTAATGCTGATAAGGACTCACACCAGGCCTTGGTGCTTTTGGATCTGTCTGCAGCATTCGACACGGTTGACTATACCATTCTGGTCAACCGTGTCGAACAGGCCGGTCTTCGTAACTCAGCCTTGGCCTGGCTTAAGTCTTTTATATCAGAACGCACCCAGTCTGTTCGGCTGGGATCTTTCACAGCCCCTAAAAATTATTCCCTTTGTGGGGTTCCTCAAGGATCTTCCTTGTCCCCTTTATTATTTAATTTATATATGCGGCCTCTCTTGTTCTCCTTAAGAGAGCACAAGGTTACTGTATATAATTATGCAGACGACCTGCAGTTGGTTTTTGCATTAAATTCACCTAATGCGGCCGAGGATTTTCAGGCAACCATGTCTCTTATTCAAAGGTGAATGTCTTTAAATCATCTTAAATTAAATCCGGGGAAAACCGAACTGATCCTGCCTGGGAAGAGCGAGATCAGTTGGAGCCCACGTTTCTGGCCGTCCGACATGGGTTCTCCTCCAAAAAAATCCCAAACAGTAAAGAGCCTGGGAGTGACTATTAATGAGGACCTGACCTTGAAATCTCAAATTGGAACGGTGGTTTCCTCTGGTTTTTTTCAACTGAGGAAGATCAGGAAAATTGCACACTTCCTCACTGATTTGGCTTTAATTCAGGTAGTCAGTGCTCTAGTTCTCTCCCATATTGATTTCTCAAACAGCCTCTATCTGGGTTCACCAATTGGTCAACTTAGAAGACTGCAATACCTGCAGAACCAAGCTGCCAGACTGATCTGCAAGGTACCTAAATGGGAATCAATTAGATCAGGATTAGAGAACTTGCACTGGTTGCCCGTGGTACAGAGAGCCACATTCAAGGTAGGCTGCATTATTTTTAAGGCCTTGGAGGGCAAGGGCCCAATGTTTATTAGACAACTGATCGAGAGATACAGTCCCTCACGAAGTTTGACATCAGCTCATAAAGATTTACTTGAGGTCCCCCGATTCAAGAAGAAACGACAGGGAGGTAGCTGTTTTCATTTTTTAGCTGCTTCCTTGTGGAATTCCCTCCCTTTGACTTTGCGACAGAGCAGGGACCTTCTTGCTTTTAGAAAGGCATTTAAGACTTTTCTTTTTACACAGGCCTATTTGAAATAGCGACTCTTTTTTTGGTATTCCTTGTTATGTTTTTACTCTCTCCTCAGTGCCAAGAAGCTTTTGGGCGTACGCGCGCTTTACAAATTTTAAATAACATAACATATCCCATTTCAACAGTATTTTGGGAACCTTGACACAAGGCTTCTGCTAATTGTTTTTCCAGTGACAGTATATTAGTGGCCATAGTTATAGTCACTTTTCTAGACTCTGAATTCTGTCTCCACACAAATGTTACACAAACCCCCCTATACTAGCCTTACAGGCATCCCAAACAACAGTGGATAAAGTGGAGTTAAGGTTCAATTTGATAAAATCTACGATGTGTTCCTTGAGTTGCAATATGAACTCTGAATCTAATAATAAATACATAGGAAATGAAAATAGCCTTGGACCCTGGTTATTTTGTGAAGTATTGAAAACAAGAAGAATTGGATTATGGTCTTAAGTGACCCTTGGGCATATCTCTATGGTACTAGTATCTAAAATCCTATCCGAGACCCAATCCATATCTATATGTGACCATAGCTTATGTGGTGCAGAGTAATGGGTATATCCCGCCACATTAGGATATGTAATTCGCCAGGCATCCTTTATCTTTATATTGTGTACGCGCCCTACTTCTAGAATAGCAGCTCTTGTCTTACGCATCCGTTGAAAAGCTCCCCGCCGGGTGGTATCTAACTCATAATTCATTATACAATTAAAATCTCCCATAATTATATGCTCTCCTTCCCATTCCAACAGTTCAATATTTAGCCGGTCAAAAGTAGAAGGATCATCAATATTTGAGCCATATATGACACAGGATACATATTTACAATTTTCCAATACTAGTTGAGCAATAGCCCATCTGCCACCTTTATCCAGAGCGCTTTTAACAACCTTCAATCTAAATTGCTTCAGTTTTAGAATGGCGACCCCTCTGACTGAAACATTTAGTGCCGAGCTATTACATCATAACCCAGTTGCCCTAGTAGCTTCCTGTCTTTATGAGCGATATGGATCTCTGATAGTAATACTAGATGGGGGTTATACATTCTAACCTCCTCCTGAACTAGTCACCTCTTATTCCTACTATTGAGGCCTGCAATGTTCCAGGCTAAACATCTCAGTCGTTACATTTCGCTGATTTACTGTCCCTTTCCATTCTGACCATAAATGTTATTGTTTCCCTATTGTCACATTCAACAAATCTCATTCTTGTGGTATTTTAAAAAATTTTACCCCCCTCCCACAATCAACCACCCCTACACCAACCCATTCCACCCCCCCTCTTGTCCCTTATGGGAAAACACCCCTCTATATCCTGCTGCCGCTGTCTGGGCAGCCTTGCAGAGAAGCAGCATCGGAGCCCCCCCCCCCCATGCAACCCTAAGCTATTACAAGACAAGGAAGAAAAAAAAAGTTTCTCTGATGATTTCAATAGATTATGATTTATTCTAAACAAAGAGTGCTTAAAGGAGAAGAAAATAGAGAGAAAAAAAAAGAAAAAAGGAGCAAAAAGACATAGTTCAGGGATGATACAGGGCAGATCCCCATTAGCTAGAGATTCATAGGCTAGTTTCCAAATACCAGTTCCCTTTTAAGTAAGCGACAGAGCTTGCTGCAGCATGAATATTCTTCAGCTAAACTTAAAGAGTACTTGCTCGGCTTCCCTATCATCTGTGAAAAAATATATATGGCCACCCTTAATTACTTTAAGACGAGCTGGTTCCTGGAGGAACACCTGTCCCCCTAGAGATTTAAAAGGATCTATAAACTGGCGCAGCTTCCATCGTTTTCCCATCGTATCAGATCGAACAAAGAAGGTAACATTCTCTGTTATGACAGGGGAATTAGGCCTAGCTTTTAACGATACTGCTCGTCTCAGTAAAAAATTCCCGAAGGGACGAGGAAATTTGCGCTCTATTTCTTTGGGTTAGAGGAAGTCTATGGACTCTTTGAAGCTGCGAGTCCCAATCCCAGTCTGACAGATCCGGAAAAGCCTTCTGGAACAATTTAACTACATATGTCCTCGGGTCTAACCCTTCTGGTATTCCAAAAAGTCTCAGATTTTGCCTCCTTGGATGATTCTCCATTTATTCCAGTTTATTCTGAAGACTCACAATCTGTGCATCATGTTGATTAGTGAGAGTCTCTGTACGAACAAACGCTTCTTCTACACCCACCACCCTTTGCTGCAGTTCTTTGATTTCCTGTGTAATCCCCCCAAGTTTACTAGTCCTCTCCTGTAAGGAATTTTGCATTTTACTATTGTCTTCCCTCAGCTGCAGGAAGTGTGGTTGTGCTTCCTGTCGAAGATCTGTTAGAGTCTTTAAAATCACATTGTGGGGGGAAAGAGTGGCCTCTGAGTCTTCTGAAGCTGTTTGGACTGGTAAGTCGGTTATGTTGACTGTAGATGAAGTTGTAGGCGGACTGACCTCAGAGTCAGAGCCTATTACAATGGCTGCTGTAATGTTGCTAGGCTTAGATAAAGATTGATTGCAGACTCAAAACACTATCACTTCCATAGGCCCTCCGATTGAGGCCACTGTGCTGCCAGGAACTCTTGATGCGGAAGCTTGTGTAAGCAGGCATGGGAATCTATGGCGATGCAGGAGGCCATGATGCAGAGGAGGCACATCACTGTTTTCAAGGTAAGATAATTTGGCAGAAAGAGACAGCAGGAGCTGGAAGGCTTGGACCTCTGTGTGACTGGGATAAGCTTCCCCAGTGATTGACCGAGTACAGTAGTGCCCTGAGAAAGGGCTGTTTTTGTAGGGGTTGGAGGTGAAAATATTGGTTAAACCTAGATCATGGAGGAAATCTAAGGTCATCTGCGTGTGAACCGAAAACTGCTGCTTGCTTCCACTCAGCAAGTCAAGATATGGGAAGACGTGGACGCCTTTTTTCCGGATATGGGTGGCTACTACTGCAAGACAGTTGGTGAAAACTCTGGGGGCGGTGGTAACACCAAAGAGTAGAACTTTGAACTGAAAGTGCCCACTCCCCATGAACCTGAGGTCGCAACGATGTGCAGGGTTGACATGATATGGAACTAGGCAGCCTTCAAGTCGGGGCAGCCATGAGGTTGCCGTGCTGCAATAATGGAATGAGGTCCTGGAGTGTGACAATGTGGAAATGCTCCAAGAGGATGTACTGGTTGAAGGGCTAGAGGTCTAATATGGGCCTGAGAGACTGGTCTTTCTTGGGAATTTAGACAGTATAGTGAGTACACATGTATGCCATGTTGTTGAGGATAAGTGGGCTCTATGGCCCCCTTGAGTAAGAATGCGTTCTGGAGGAGCGGTTATTCTAATGAGAGGAAGTGTTTGCAGGGGGATTTGTTGCGTAGTGGGGCAGTGAGCTTCAAGCAGTAACCCTGGTCTACAATGGACAACCCATTGGTCTGAGGCGATGTTTCACCATTGTTGAAGGGACACAGAGACATCCCCAGACAGGTGTTGTGGGATCGGGGAGGAAGAGGAAGCCACTGCTTGGTGGGTGAGGCTTCCTCAGTATCCCCATACCTACCCCTGAACTTGGAATGGTTTCCCTTATAGGCACTCCCTCAAATAGACCCAGGAGGCTTGTAGCTGGTGGTGCTACCTCTGATAATAGGTAGAGGCCTCTGGGGAGGTGGCTTAGGCACTGTCACAGAATTGTGAGTGACGAAAAGTTACATGGGAGGATAGAGACTGGATAGCTCCCATTGTGTTGGCTGTGACTGATTTTTTTGGACTTCTGGCTTGAAGCCAAAGACAGAGCAAAGTGTGTTTTTAGATCAGGACACTGGAGTTAAGTTCTCTGGCAGAGGCGTCAGCCACGTCAAGAGCACACATGATGGTGGTGTTGGAGAATCTTCGCCATTCCCCTATCATTTCCTGTGTTCATTTTTTATATTGTCCCTTGACCCTGCTCGCAGGGCCGGTCGCTCCACGCACCGCACGGCTCCCCGTAGGTGACCAGGACTTCTGCCCCATCGCCACAAGATCGCCGCCGCACTCGTGCTGCTGAGTATTTTGCTTGTATTGCATCTGCCTTGTGCCCTGTTTGTTTCCTGCTGACTGTTTATTTTCTGGACTCTCAGTAACTTTACCGCCTCTGTGCCCCCCGCTCCCTGCTCCCCTGCGGCCCGCCCCTTTTTCTTCTGCACCACGCCCCCCAACGCCAATTGGCCGCCCTGCTCCCGCCTCCCAGCTGCTCCTCCCTCCCACTTTGCCATTTATGGAGGACGCCGCGCGGAAGCGCAGCGGACGCGCGCAGCGGGTGCGCAGCTGGTGTGCCAAAGGCAAGCCCGTCTGCGCCTGGACCGCGCCCAGCGCCAGAACCCCTGGACCTCGTCGGACCCAGACCAACCGACTGACATACAACACCGCCACCCTCAGCGCACTCAACACCGGACGAGCGCCTGCCTGCTATCAAGCTACCCCCAGACGCACCCACAGACCCTTCACCTGTCAAGCCTGCAAATTCACCTGCCTCAAACCCCGTCCCCCGCACGCCAAAGCAAACCGCAACAACAATCACCTTAAGTGCATCCTCCTCAACACCCGCTCAGTTCACAAGCACGCCATCGAACTCTGGGACCTCCTCGACACAACAACACCGGACGTTGCCTTCCTCACGGAAACCTGGATGAACGCCTCCTCAGCGCTAGACATCACCATAGCCATCCCAGACGGCTACAAAATCACACGGAAAGACCGCATCAACAACACAGGAGGAGGGATCGCAATCATCTACAGGAACACCATCAGCATCACGACCAACGCCGAAGGCACCATCTCCTCCGCCGAACACCTACACTTCCAGATCCACACTGTCACCCCGGACCACCCTCAGAGGAACACTCATCTATCGACCCCCGGGCACACGCACACAATTCAGCGAAACCATCGCCGACACCATCGGCCCGCATGCCTTAGCCTCACCAAAATACATCCTCCTAGGAGTCCTGAACTTTCACCTGGAGAACAACGACAACACCACCACCACCACCCTGTTTGACAATCTCGCCAACCTTGGTCTCAAGCAACTGGTGGACTCCCCCCACCCACCTCGCTGGACACACCCTCGACGCCATCTTCTCCGCCAGTAACCACGTCGCCTTCAACCACTCCACAGGACTACACTGAACCGACCACAGTTGCATACACTTCACTTTCAAAAAGACTACATCTCACCACCATACGCATCGGATCCCCCGCAGATGCTGGAGCAGAGTCACCACTGACCAGTTTACCAAGTCACTGAGCCAGAACCCACCTGTCGACACCAACATACCCGACACCAACGACACAGCTCTCAACTTCGCACAGTGGATCACCAACTGCGCCGGCGACCTCCCCCCACTGAAAAAACCCACAGCAAGACCACCACCACAAAACCCTCATGGTTCACAGACACCCTCAAAACCGCAAAGAAAACCTGCCGAACACTCGAGAAGGCCTGGCACCAAGAACGGACGACAGAAAACATGACAACCCTCAAAGCCGCCAACCACCAATACCATCAGCAGATCCGGACCACCAAGAGAGCATCGTTCAAAGAGCGACTGGGCATCACCCATAACAGCAAGGAACTCTTCAGCATAGTCAAAGAGCTCTCCAACCCCAACGCCAGCAACAACGACATCACCCCTTCGCAAGACCTCTGCAACTCCCTCGCCACATTCTTCCACCGCAAAATTGCAGACATGCACGACAGCTTCGGACCCCAAACTACTTCTGGACACCAAATCAATGACCCCCAGCAACACCATCAACTCCTGGACCCCCATCAGCACTGAAGACACCACCAACGTCATGAGCACCATCCACTCCGGCTCCCCCTCCGACCCATGCCTCCACCACATCTTCAACAAAGCCGGCACCACCATCGCACCCCACCTGCAAAACGTCAAACCGCTCCGTCACGTCGGCGACCTTCCCTGAAAGCTGGAAACACGCAGAGATCAACACCCTCCTGAAGAAACCCACAGCAGACCCCAAGGACCTCAAGAATGTCCGACCCATCTCTCTCCTCCCCTTCCCAGCTAAAGTCATCGAGAAGACCGTCAACAAACAGCTGACTGCTTTCCTCGCGGACAAACACTCGCTCGACCCCGGTCCGGATTCCGAGCCAACCACAGCACCGAGATCGCCCTCATCGCAGCCACAGACAACATCAGAACCTTGACAGACAACAGGGAAACAGCTGCCCTCATCCTCCTGGACCTCTCAGCAGCCTTTGACACCGTATGCCACCGCACCCTAATACACCGCCTCAGCAACACTGGAATCAAAGGAAAGGCCCTGGAATGGATCCTCTCGCTCCTCTCCGGAAGAACCCAGAGAGTCCGCCTCCCCCCCCCTTCCAATCCGTGGCCACCGAGATAATCTGCGGCGTTCCTCAAGGATCCTCCCTCAGCCCAACACTCTTCAATATCTACATGAGCCCCCTCGCCACAGTCTCACGTAAACACATCAACATCATCTCCTACGCCAACGACACCCAGCCGATACTATCCCTCACCAAGGACCCAGCCACCGCCAAAACCAACTTCCAGGAAGGGATGAAAGAAGTAGCAGACTGGATGAAGCACAGCCGTCTCAAGCTCAACTCGGACAAGACAGAAGTCCTCATCCTCGGACAATCCCCATCTGCCTGGGATAACTCCTGGTGGCCCCTGGAGCTGGGAACCGCACCGACACCCACGGACCAGGCACGCAACCTGGGTTTCATACTGGACTCCTCCCTCACGATGAGCAAACAAGTCAACGCCGTCTCATCCTCATGCTTCAACACCCAGAGAATGCTTCAAAAGATCTTCCGGCGGATCCCCACAGACACCAGAAGAACAGTCACCCAGGCCCTCGTCATCAGCCGACTGGACTACGGGAACGCCCTATACACAGGAACCACTGCCAAACTTCAGACTAGACTCCAGCTCATACAAAACGCTGCCGCACGACTCATCCTCGCCACAGCCACATAACCACCCACCTGAGAAACCTCCACTGGCTCCCCGTCAACAAAAGGATCACGTTCAGAATGCTCACCCACGCACACAAAGCGCTCCACAACATGGGCCCGACTACCTCAGCCGACGCTCATTCTACACCCCCACCGCCAGCTTCGCTCCACCAGCCTCGCCCTCGCCATCATCCCACGAATTTGCAGAACCACCTCCGGAGGAAGATCATTCTCCACCTGGCAGCGAAGACCTGGAACTCCCTCCCCCACCCACCTACGACTGACCCAGGACCATCTCAGCTTCAGGAAGCACCTCAAGACCTGCAGTAGAAGTCGACTGAAATTTTGACTCTCAGGTGCCCCTAGGTGACGGAGCCAAGACCCCAGAGTTTGTTGAGGGAGCGGTCGGCATGGATGTGGGCAGTGTTTCAGGTTGCTGGCTCAGCAACAGGTGTAGAGTTGTATCTGAAGGCATAGATCAGTGCTGCCTATTGCTGGGAGGCAGTGGCAGCCCAGAAGACGGTGTCCCCTATTTTGAGTTTGAAGACTGGCCCTGGTGGGGCAGTGAGTTAATGGTGAAAACTCATACTTACTGTTGCCATTTTCCAACGCTGGCCTGGCGTGGCCTGCAGGTCTGGGATCCCAGAGTCAGAAAGTGAATTGGGTTCTGGACTAAAGGCTGCAGCTTACTCAACCTCATCTTCCACTTCTTCTCAGACGTCTTCCCTAATGATGTTGGGAATATCACCATCTTGGTACAGTTCCATTGTGCAGCAAGCATTCCTATGATACTGATGGTCCTTTTGGAGCGGAAGCCGAAGCAGTCACAATAGGAGTATTTGTTATGCTCCTGTGGCAGGAAGAGGTTACAAGCTGCATGTTGATTTGCCCACACGTACTTGGAAAGGCACTGAACAGTGGCGAAAGGGGTTTTTTGCCATTACTTTGATTGCATTCTTGATCCAATTGAATTCGCCCAAGAGGGGCAAAGGCACGAGCAGGGTGTTGACGAAACCAAAGACGCCGATGCATTGGAGGAACCGCCGCAGAGGTGGTGAAAACTCAGTGCAAAGACGGATTGTCCAAAGTTGTTGGGAGTGGAAGACTCAAGAAGCCCTGATGAAGCGCTCCACATGGCGTCAAATCAGCGGCTCAGCAGAGCATGTCCAACCTCAATAGCATAGGAAAACAATCTGACTATGGAGTCGATGCCCATGCACATTACCAGTCTCAGGAAGAATCACTATACCGTATGACTCAAAAGATTTCTTCGAAGAGAAACAAGTTGTACACGTCCGATCAAAAAACTAGATGGCATGGGCATTCAGAGCATGCATATCTACTGCTCTACATGCCATGAACAGGTTTTTCAAGTTACAAGCTTCCTATCAACAATAAGTTAAGTGCCAAATGGATGTTAATTGAGCATGGAAAAAGATAAGAAAAGTGAGGCATGGATATTCACAATAAGACCGTTTTTCCTAGGATTCGTATCTAATCTGATTACATTTGAAATTAACGCCAACTGCTAGCTGTGTTGGTGACTGTTCACCAACCAGTGAGTTGCATTCTCTGAGAAGATACTTGCAAGTGAACATAGCTTGTGCGAATCAACTAACATTTGGTTGTAAGCTAATGAACATTTATGTTTATGGCCCCATTGTTTTCCAATGAGAAAATGTAACTAAAGTTCGTCTGAGTGACGTACTGACAGGCTACATTATTAACAACAGAACAATTCTGGTTAAGAGTTTTTCACTAGTTAGGATATATGGTGCAAATAAAGTGGACCATATATTATCCTTGCAAAAACATCAATACATTTTAACAGTGTCCACACTTCTTCATTTTCACCGTTGAGTATGCATTTCAAGTCTGGTGCAAAACAGACTCCACTCCAATGCATAGCTAAGCAGCTCTGGAAAACTAGAATAAACAGCAGGCTGCACCATGTACCGGAAATGTTCCAGATAAAAGGAAAAAAAAGGATGTCTCTGTAAATATACGATTCTTGAACGGTTAGTACAGACCCATCAGTCTGAGCACAGAAGTGGGGTCGGTCACTCAAAATGGCATCACCAATGTTCACGTTTCTACCGGATATATGGAAATGGATTCAAGTGCGAGGGATGGTAGAAGCGGTTTTAGCAGACTAGAGAATGCCCCCTCCTGTAAGATTAAAGACGCGTGTAAGTGCATCAAAAGGGTTACAGGTTTCCAGCTTTGGAGATCACTGGTCATCTAGGCAAAAATGAAGCTGAGGACTCGAGATAGTTAATGATAAAGAGGAATAGGAGATATATCGCTCCGCTAGAATTTTTAGGGAACTCACTGCAAGTAAAATATAGCACACCCCTTTTCCAGTTCCTTAACTTGTACCACACTTTAAAAACTTGTGCAGCTCGATTTAAAAAGAAAAAAACATAAATAAATCCAGTTTGTGAAATGTAACTTTTCATATGAAAGAACTGATTATAGACTTCAGATCAAAACAGGTTCTGCAGACCTTTCGTGTAGCATGCACCAATGCTGAAGATATGTGGGTGATAAGTAGGTGCTCACCTTCAGTTTTTTCTTCTACCCAGTTATTAATTTGTCCTCTGGCTCCTTCATATTCCTGTTGGAAGTCAACTTGCTCTGGCTCTGACAGGTAGTATTTATTGCAAGAATCCAGGAATCCCTGAAAAAAGGAGAAAGGTCAAAGTGGGGGGTTACCAAGAGATCAGTCAAAATTTCAGTCTACGTGTGGAACATAGTAGCCTCGGTCGAAAATATCAACAAGGCGGTAACTGCAGAAATAACCAAAGATGCAAACCTCTCATGAGAGAAGCCTGCAGAGTGGACAGAAGGTACAAGATAGTTGGGTCAGTAAGGTGACTAGAAGAGGCTTTAAGGTGGAAAGTGTGCATGCTTCTTTTCAAGGGCAGAAACATCAAGGTAGGGAGGTAAAATACAGAGGAAGCAATAGTAAAATCAAAGGTGAGAAGCAGCAAAAGACCGAAGTGACAACTATCAGGAGGTGGAATAATAGTCATGCGAGATTATGTGAGATTTCAGTACAAAATACACTGGCGTGTGAGTGAAGGGCGAAGACAGTTACAGGAGCATGGTGCTGCAGAGCAGGGCTAGAACTACAGATCTGGCACAAGTGTAACTGCACTGTCACCAGTAAGTAGTAGTAGTAGTAGTAGAATTGTATATAACCAAAAAAAAAAAAACAAATATACACAAAGCTATTAACATCCTTAAAATGATCCACCAGTTATGAGTTGATAAATGACATTGACAAAATATTAAAACATTACATAAAAATAATTAAAATGCATTATACTTGCTAAAGTGTCTTATGCTAGCAGCAAATACTATTTTAGCAGCATTTATCTAAAGTGACATGTGTTAGCAGTAGGTATTATAAATACAAATGTTTAGCTGTTTTCCATTCGCAAGCAATAATAAAGTGCAATGTGCATCACTAGATTAGATTGTACTACTAGCCCCTTAAGCTGGTATAACATTATACTTCAAACAGCTCTCCAGTTATATTCCTAAGATATTTTACCGCAAAATACATTTACTTCGTCCATCAACTCTTTTGAATTTCTTTTCTGCAATAATGATGAACTTAACAAAAAGATGAATAAGTTTAATATCGACCCCACTCAAACAGGTAATAATTGCATTCATACATACTCCTAGTTCATTAAAAATTGGTTTAAGGATAGACTTCCGAGCGTTTGCCAAGGCTGGGCAGAAAGTTACAATATGCATTAGTGTTTCCTCCCTTAGCCCACAAAGCCTGCCTCGATGACCATTTATTATCCCATTTTGGAATTCCATCTTTTGTCGGATATCTTCCCAACCTCAAGTGCATACATGTATTCTTAATCAAAGGTCTTAGATGATATGACAAATAGGGTTGGTGAGACAACCAACCAAAAGAGTTAGCAATTGACCAGAAATGATTTTTTTTTCCTTAAGTCCTCCTGATCCGCTATAGTCGTTAGTATTGCAGCCGTTTGATTAATTTCTTTCTTAAAGACTATTCTACTCTCATTTCATCTACTAATTTGGAGCATTCAAAAATTACATAAGCATTCATTTAAGTACAGCTGCCAATTCTTCGAATATTCACCTTCTGAAATTTCGAGCCAACACAGCTTTACTAAAGATCCTTCCTCTGAACGGACTAATGATAATATGGACTTCAAAAATTATGATTGTCGCGCCAGTAATTGGTTCTTCAATCCAAATTCCAATCTTATATTGGCACGACTGATAGATTTAGGGATCTTAAGAACGGTTTTATATGTCCTAATTTCTACATCGTCGAGCAATTTCGCGTCTTTGCCCCTAAAGATGATGGAACAATAGTCCAAAGATTGAATTAACTCTGCTCTCATCACCTTCATTAGATGTTCATAGTTAGGGCATGATAATTTGTCTCTTAATTTTCTAAAGGCAAATGCGAGAGAGGAACCCCTGGGTTCAAGATTATTAAAATGCTGCCTAAATATCAGTCCGTCATCAAAAGTAGTCCCTAGATATTTATATGATTTAACATTTTCAATTACCAGGCTGTTGATCTTCCATTCTTTAATCCTCGGTTTCCCTTTTCCCATAGTCTTTATTTTTGTCTTTTTTATATTAATTGTTAGTCCATTTTGTACGACATAAGAATTAAAAGAATCGATTACCTTTTTAACCCTATGATTGTTTGGCTCATTAAGATGGTATCGTCTGCATATTGAAGATACTTAATCTCCTTACCATAAATCGAAGGCGAATGCGATTTAATATTTTTAAAATGAGCTGGCAGATCGGCCATGAAAAAATTAAAAAGGCAAGGAGCCAAAACACAGCCTTGTTTCAATCCGACATTAGTAGCCAAACGACGGGTCATATGTTTTCCATCGACAATTTTGATCTGCACCCAGGTTTCACAGTATAAAAGTATAATCATTTTTAGTAGAGTTTCCGATATACTCCAATTCCTTAACTTCCACCAAAGAGTATTTTGTGGCACAGAATCAAATGCGGCTTTTAAATCAATAAAACACATATATAATCTTTACATCCTAGTTCTGGCTCTCACACCTAATAGGGAGAATAAAATCAAATTAGTATGAGTTGATTCACCCCTTCTAAAGCCAGTTTGAAAGTTGGGAATAAGCTACTCTTTTGTGGCCAAAGCCTCTAACTCATCCAACAGGCAACTGGGGAAAGTTTTGTATCTAGTGTGATTAAGCGATTATTAACCGATTATCCTGGCGGCCACATTTGTATATTGGTTGTATAATACTTCCATGCCATGATAACGGGATAAGGCCTGATTTAAGTACATCATTAAACAATTACTTAATTTAGCTTTAAATATTGCATTCGGAATACCTGGCGCTCCACTGGATCTAATCTTATTTATCACTTTTTTTTACTTTATCGAGCGACCAGAGCTCAATATCCACAGTACATTGAGGGGGATGAGTACAATCCGGCCTCCCTCCATTTGTTATTTTATACATGTAGGTAGGACCATTACTATTACCCTTGTCAAACGCTGGGCCTTGGGTATCGATTTTTTAATTCAAAAAGTTATGTTATGTTAACTTTATTTTGTATAACGCAACGGCTACTCCAACGGAGTGTCCCGGCGCTTTATTGTGGCAGCTCAAAAACATAACAAACACAGATACTCAGAGAACAACTGAACAGCACAACTAAAGAGTAAAAAGCCACGTTTTTAGGCCTCTCCTAAAAGACAACAGATCAGAAGTGCAACGTAAGGCCAGTGGCAGAGCGTTCCAAAGCTGGGGCGCCCTCAAACCAAAGGACCGTCCCCCAATCCGGGCCTTCCTGACTCGAGGTACCACAGCAAGAGACAGAGAATTAGAGCGCAATGCTCTGACAGGACGATAGAAAGCAAGCCTACGTTGGAGATATTTAGCTCCAAGACCAAAAAGCGCTTTATGAGCCAGGGTCAGTGCCTTGAAAACTATCCGCTTGCGGATAGGCAACCAATGACGTACCTGTAAAAGACCGGACACTCTGGCTCGCCTGTGAAGGCCAAAAATGGCACGTGCCGCAGAATTCTGCACGACCTGTAATCGCTGCAATAAATAATCCGGAAGACCCAGGTAAAGTGCGTTGGCGTAGTCCAATCTGGAGCCTATCAAAGCTTGCACCGTTATCTTCCTGTGCTCTTCAGGGAGCAAAGGAAGAAACTTCCGGAGCATCCTAAGGATGCCAAAACATGAGCCCGTGAGGCCGAGAATCTGAGATCATTGTCAGATTGTTGTCGATCTTAACTCCCAGGTTTTTGGCCACCTGGGATGCCTGAGCTGGGGGAAACATGTCTGTCGGCCACCATGCATGCCAATCAGGGTCCGCAGCACAGCCAAAAAACAACACCTCCGACTTGTCGGAGTGACATTTAAGGCTGTTGCGCTGGAACCAGTTGACCACCACCCCGAGACAATCCCGAATGCTCCCTTCATCAAAATCCTCCCCTTTCCTACATGTGAAGAGAAGCTGGGTGTCATCGGCGTAGGAAACGATCTGGGCCCCGTACAACTCCACCAGTGCCGCCAAAGGGGTCATAAAGATGTTAAAAAAAGTCGGGCTCAACACCGAACCCTGCGGAACTCCGACTCCCAATGGCGGCATCTCAGCAGAACCCGGGGGGGACCCAGACCATTTATCGACGGCCAGCTAGAAAAGATGTAAACCAGCTGAACACCGTCCCCCTCAGACCGATGTTGTAAAGTCTGGCGAGGAGCCCCTCATGGGGGACGGTGTCGAAAGCCGCCGACAGATCAAGCATAATAAGCATGGCTTTGCCTCCAGAATCAAGAATCTCCCTAATAGCTTCAGACACCTCTAACAACGCCGTCTCGGTACTCAAATTGGGCCAGAAGCCAGATTGAGACGGGTGCAGCAAATTATTAGACTCCAGAAAAACTGAGAGCACACTATGAACGTGCTTTTCCGTAATTTTTGGCAACGCTGGAAGCAGCGATATAGGCCTATAGTTGGCCGGCGCCTCAGGATCTAACCCCGGATTCTTGAGAAGGGGGGGGGGGGGGATCACCATGGCCCGCTTCCAGGCCTGCGGGACCATCCCTTCCCTCAAAGAGCGGTTCAGAAGTGGGTTGAACAGTGGATTAACCACATCAGCCATCCTCGCCAAAAATTTGGCCGGACAAGGGTCAAGCGGTGACCCAGATTTAAGGTTGGCTAAGAGTGCCCTTGATGTAGAGAAAGAAATGGGCGGGAAGACTGACAAAACCGAGTCAGGAGTAGGCACAGAGTCTAGCCCAACCCCACAGCTGGGATGAACTTCCACTGACTTCCCCAAAAAGGAGTCCTGGATCGATTTGATCTTATTAGTAAAAAACTGAGCCAGATCGCAGGCCCAAGACTCAGAGGGAGAGGTTTGAGAAAGATGAGATCTAGGGGTTATGAACTCCCTTACCACCGTAAAGATCTCCTTGCAGGAGTTAGAAGCTGCCTCAATCCTTCTAGCCAAGAAGTCCTTTTTCTCGCGAAGGATGTCGCGGTGATAGGCTTTGATCACAGTCCTGTATGCAAGTTTAGCCACCGGGTCATACTGGGAGCGCCAAGCTCTCTCAGCCACCTTACACTGGCGGCGGGCGGAGAATAGCACTTCCGTGAACCACGGAGCAGAGACCCGTTAAAAAGTAGCCTTAGGCACCCGCACAGGGGCAAGATCATTCAACCTATCTGTCAGCCACAGCTGCAAGGAGTCCACATCCTGCTCTAAGTCACCTGTGAGGGGACACGGATGCTCAAAAAAGGCCTGAGCTAAGGTCTCAGGAGTCACAAGATGGAGTGCCCTAGAGGCAGACCCCTGTGGTCTGGGCGCAGTACTATACAGTTTCTCTCTACCACGAATACAGAACCTAGCGAGCATGTGGTCGGACCAAAGCACCGGGACAAGCGCTATGTCCTCCAACGGCGCAGTGGAGAAAACCTGATCCAGAGTGTGACCCTTGTCATGGGTGGGGCCAGATAGAAAAGGCACCAGACCAAGGGGAGCCGTGATGTCAGATAGCTTAATCACATCTGGACCTCGCCCTCATACATATGGAAATTAAAATCTGCCAACACGCAATGCTCCACCCTCAAAGCTAACCCTGCCACTGCAGCTTGGAGATCGTCAAAAAAAGATCCCACCGGGCCAGGGGGTCTGTAGACCAACAACCCACTAAAAGCTTGATGGGGGGCTAGAGTAATGGAAAATGCCAGGGTCTCGGAACTTGCAATTGGTTCCATCAGAATGATGGAACAGGTAGCCCGCTTATCTACAACAAGAGCCACCCCCCCTCCCCTCCCCTTCGGTCTATCTTGACGGAAGAGGTTATACTGAGATGGAATGTCCGTCAAGATATACGGATTGGAAGACTCACCCAACCATGTTTCCGTTAGCAACACACACAGTGGTTGTTCCGTCGCAAGGAGATCATAAATCTCCAAAGCGTGTCTGCACACAGATCTGGTATTGAGAAGTAGGCAGAGATGTTTAATTCCAGCCTCTTCCCTCTGTGGCATCACGGTCGGCACCCCGACGGGTGTCCAGCCACATCCAGGACAGAGCCTCTTACCCCTATAGCGTCCAGGAAAACAGAGCAACAAGTACCAGACATGTTTTGCAGGGAGCGGAGTTCCTGCGACGAATAATAGCCCATCCTGCTAACCCCTGCGAAGAGCTCAGGGGCACCCGGCCCGTCCGCCCCTCCGCCACCTCCGGGGCGCAGACAGGCAAGACTCAGGCAAGACTCAGGCAAAGCGAAGGCCGACCCGCTGCGCGATCCCGCTGTGCTCAGAGGACTGGTTTAAATAGTGCCTCCAGGTAAGGATCAGAGCGCACCACCAAGACACTCAATATGGCGCTGAAAGAGCGTCAGTGCCCTTCCCAAGATGGCGCCCGTTTGTCCAACTCGGGAGACCCCCGACCACCCAGGAACCGGGCCCGTTCAAGTAGCGGTGTTCTACAAATTAATGTGCAGGTAAGGGGAGAGCCCCAGAAAGCCCTTCAGATAAAAACAGGGGAAACGAACAGAAATACAAAACGAGGATTTAAAAACGGAGCGTGCTCTCCACGCAGCGCCAAAGCTGTAATGAGCTGCCAGCACCTGGCAAACGATTCCTATCAAGGTGCAAATACTGCAAAGATCGCCTTAAGTAGTGCCTCCAGGTAAGGATCAGAGCGCACCACCAAGACACTCAATATGGCGCTGAAAGAGCGCCAGTGCCCTTCCCAAGATGGCGCCCGTTTGTCCAACTCGGGAGACCCCCGACAACCCAGGAACCGGGCCCGCTCAAGTAGCGGTGTTCACCCAACTTGCTTCATCTACATTAGCACTATTGCTTCTATTATAACCATTCTCGATCTTGTTAATTATGCTTCAAAATAACCGCAGATCTTTGGATTTACAAGCATGATGTATCTTTGCCCATGTTGATTCCTAATGAGCTTGCTTTCCTCTCCAAATTTCCCGCTTATATCCCTGTTTTAACTCTAATTTTAAGAGATATAAACAGCGATAGCCTTTTTTTATTCCTGTACAGTAATCCTATTGCTTTATTAAACCTTCTTTTTAGATATAGTAGGTGGAAAGACCACCACCCTGGTTTCTTAGGGTTCAGCGTTACACCCCTAGAGGGCTTATCCCTAGCAAATTTAGCCAACAATTCGTCACACAAATGTGACCATAAATCAACCATGGATTTCCCTTCACCATTAGCAGACTGCACATCCTGTATTAAACAGCTATGGACTCCCAAAATATTTCTCAGTTTTTTCATTCCATCTTAGCCTTTAAAGATTAAAAGCTGTTGGAGCTTTTTTCAGAGTCCTAGTTTCTGGCAGATATTCCAGAGCTAGATCAAAGAGAACCACTTGTGGATTGTGATCACTTTCAATCCTTGGGACTATCTGGTAGCTTTTTACTAAATTATATAATTTCTCAGACATAGTATGGAATATGCTACTTACCAGTATGCATCTGTTCTTGGCATATAGGGCTGCTGACATTTATATCTATGCATAGATCGCCGCCTAGTGTTGGGTCCGGATGATTGCACATTGTTGTCCTGGAAGAGTCTTCGAAGTATCACGAGATAGGTGGCTCCTCACCTGGACTACAGTGCGCATGGGCATCCCCTCCATGCTCAGATTGTTTTGCGCCATTGTGACAGAGATGGAGTGTGATACAGTAAGTGATGACAATGCGTTAGAATAAATCTGAGTGCTACAGCTGCGACAGGCACCGGGGAGGAGTGCGGGCGATATAAATGTCAGCAGCCCTACGTGCCAAGAACAGATGCATACTGGTAAGTAGCATATTCCGTTCGAGGCATGTGGGCTGCTGAATTTATATCTATGCATAGAATAAATAGTAGTACCCTCCTTAGTGGCGGTTGCCCGTGCCAGCTGCAGCAGTCTGAAAGAGTTCTGAGAACAGCCTGACCTACAGCAGCTTGCCGTTTTGAGTGTACATCCACGCAGTAGTGTTTGGTGAATGTGTGTATGGTGGTCTATGTAGCTGCTCTACATATGTCCGCTAGAGGAATCTTACCTAGGAAAGCCATGGATGCCCCTAATTTGCGTGTGGAATGCGCTCTTGGGGGGGGAACTGTTAACGTGCGTTTAGCCTTTTGATAACAGATCTGGATGCACTTAACAATCCATCGGGCTATACCTGATTTAGAGATTGGGTTGCCTTTGTGCTGTGGAGAGAAGGCAATGAACAGTTGTTTAGTTTTCCTGAAGTCTTTAGTCCTGTCTATGTAATACAGGAGAGCCCTTTAAACATCAAGTGTGTGTAGTGCTCCGTTTGCCACTGAATCAGGATTTGGGAAGAATACAGGTAGTTTAATAGTTTGGTTAATGTGGAACTGTGACACTACCTTGGGCATAAACTTGGGGTTGGTGCGTAGCACAACCCTATTAGCATGAATTTGAATGAAAGGCTCCTGAATAGTGAGGGCTTGCAGCTCGCCAACTCGTCGTAGCGACGTAATTGCGACTAGAAAGGCCACTTTCCATGGGAGAAATTGTATCTCGCAAGAGTGGAGAGGTTCAAATGGTGGGCCCATGAGCCTGGTGAGGACTAGGTTGAGGTTCCAGACCGGCGAAGGCGGGTGTCTTGGAGGAATGACCCTTTTCAGTCCCTCCAAAAAAGCTTTAATGGCTGGTACTCTGAAAAGGGATAGGTGCTGTCCATTTTGAAGATAAGTCGCCATTGCAGCTAAATGTATCCGGATGGAACTATACGCTAGATTACACCTGTATAGGTGCAGCAAATAACAGGAGGTTTTGCGTGGAAGCATCAAGGGGACTCATGTTATTATTGGAGCAATAGATAACAAAACGCTTCCATTTTTGCTGCGTAGCAGGCCCTGGTGGTAGGTCGCCTAGCCTCCTTTATGATGTCCATACAGTCAGGAGGTAGGCTTAGGTAGCCAAACTATGACCTCAGGAGCCATATTGCAAGGCTCAACTGCAGCGGATCTGGGTGCTGAATGTCTCCATGGCTCTGAGTGAGGAGACTGGATGTGAGTCTTAGGCGCTGGTGGGGAACCACGGAAAGTTCCAGGAACGTGGTGTACCATGCCTGCCGTGCCCACTTTGGAGCAACTAGGATGAGCGTCAAGGAGTGTTGCCTCAGTTTGCGTGCTACCAGCGGTATGAGTGGTGCTGGAGGAAAGGCGTACACAAATCTGTTTGACCAGTTCATCCATATCGCATTGCCCTGAGACTGCGGGTGTGGGAACCTGGCGGCGAAGGTGCGGCATTTTGTGTTTTCATGTGTGGTGAAGAGGTCCATCTCTGGATGACCCCACTGCTGGAAATATGGTTGGAGCACTGAGGAATGTATCTCTCACTCGTACATCTGATGGCTGTATGCTGAGCAGGACCGCCATCTGGTTGTCCTTGCCTGGGAGGTGTTCCGCCATGAGGAACATGTTCCTTTGAATGGCCCACTTCCACATGCACTGTGATAGGTGTGACAATTGTGGAGAGTGTGTTCCCCCCTGCTTTTGGATGTAATACATCGCAGTCATGTTGTCCGTCCGGATCAGCAGGACTTTGTTGCAGAGATGCAACTTGAATGCCTTCATCGCCATGAAGATTGCCATCAGTTCCAGTAGGTTGATGTGCATCTTCTGCTGTTGCGGTGTCCATAGTCCCCGCACTGTATAATGGAGGACATGTGCTCCCCAGCCCTGGAGAGATGCGTCCGCAGTCAGTACTATCTGTGGTACAGGCTCTTGGAACGGGCGCCCCCTGCAAAGGTTTTGTGTGTTCCACCAATGCAGAAAGTTGTATGCGCGACCGGTCACCAACACTAGGTCTTTTAGCGGTCCTTGAGCCTGGTTCCACTGTCATGCCAAGCAGTCCTGAAGCGGACACATGTGTAGCCTTGTGTGAGGGACTATAAAGATGCAGAAGCCATCATGCCTATTAGTTGCATGAACACTTGCGCTGGGAGTGAGTGTTGCGGCCTGAATTTTTGAATCAGCACCCGCATGCGGTTGACTCTCGCTGAGTTTGGCTGCGCTGTGGCAGTAAGAGTGTTTATCACTGTGCCCAAGTACTGTTGTACAGGTGCGGGTTGAAGATGAGACTTTTGTTAATTTAGTGAAAATCCTAGACTGTGTAGGAGGTGAATTGTGCGGGACATGTGGCTGGCACATTGCTGGGCTGATCTTGCTTGGACAAGCCAGTCGTCTAGATACGGATAGACATGGATGTGTTGTCTCCGAAGATGCGGACACTGTTGCTATGCATTTTGTAAACACTCTGGGGGCTGTAGTGACCCCGAAAGGAATGGACCTTGAACTGGTAATGCTGGTTGTTGATGGTGAACCGGAGATATTTTCTGTGACGGGGTGAATGGGAATGTGGAAACATGCATCCTTCAGATCTAGGGTTGCTAGGAAATCCCCATGACTGAGCAATGGCAGACCTTGCTGTAAAGTGAGCATGTGAAAGTGTTCTGATAGGATGTTTTGGTTTAAGGGTCTGAGGTCTAGAATGGGCCTGAGATACCCGTCTTTCTTTGGGATTAAGAAGTACAGTGAATACACCCCTGTACCCTGTTGGTCTAAAGGTCTAAAGGCACGAGTTCTATGGCCCCTTTTTGCAGCATGGATATGACTTCTTGCTGCATTAAGTGCATGTGCTCTGCGGACATAGGACGGTGCCTTGGGGGTATGTTGGGTGGAGTGGAGGTTAGTTCTAGACAATAACCGTGTTGTATAAGTTGTCTCACCCACCTGTCTGTGGTAATGCTTTCCCAGACTGGAAGGAACTGCTGGAGTCTCTCCCCCCCCCCCCCCCCGACAGGTGTTATATGGTCGGCGGGCAGTGACAAGAAGTCACTGCTTGTTAGTGGCGGAGGATCTGGCATTATTATTTCCACGACTAGCTAGGTTGTGTTAGTGAGACTCAGGGGGTACATCTGTAGGCAAACCCTTAGGTTTGGTCATGAAGCCCTCACACACCAACCTAGTTGGTGTCATGCTTCATCATCGGGCCCACCACAGTGACACCGAGTGTGTCCCGGGTGTGCTGCGACTCCAGATTACTGAGGAGCTGGTATGCTCGCTGAGTGTGCAGTGATGGTGAGAAAGGAAGTGAAAAGTTAAAAGCTATACAGGTGGTCCCAGTTCCCGAGGGTAAAAGGTAAATTTAATACCTGGGCCCCTGTTAGCAAGATAAAAAGGCTGTGGACGATGTGGAGTGTATTAAGAGCTCCTACGTCCTTGCGGTCTACATGTTTCAGCCAGGCCTTTTGATTAAAACTGGCTTTCCTCAGGACCAATGAGTATGTGTGGGTGATAATAAACTATATTAAGTGACAATGTGTGGTAAAAAGTGTCGCACTCGCTAAGGTGCTGTACGTGTAAGAGGGGGATTCCCTCTACTTTACTGTACATGGAACATAGAAACAATACAGACATACAAGGGAGAACCAGTGAGAATGGTATTTACCAAAACACAACATATGGCCGACTTCTAGTGTGCGTGAGCGACCTAGAGCGGCAGATAACGTGGCCATGAGCGTGTGCCATGGCTGAGGTGAATTATGGCGGTAAAGTTTTAAACGCAGTGGCGGTGGTGGGCTACACAGCGAAACAGGCATAGCGTGAGGTACAGGTAAGTATGGTACATAATTCCTCACACTTGCTACTTGCTGTTAAAGCCTCATGGGTCACTTGGCAGGGAGGGAAAGAAGACCCTAAACGTTTGTAAAAGGTCAGAGTTAGGATAGTACCTGTTGAGAGAAAATATGCTGCTTACCCAGAGCGTCGTGTAGAGATCACTCGTTTACTCACGGTATTTCCGATCAGCGTGCTCCTGCGACCTATCGTCCTGCTCCAGTGTCCCGGGTGAACTTGCATGGATCAGGTATGGGCTTAAATAGCCGGTTCAAATGGTAACACCTGGAGAGGGGAGAGGGTGCGGTCGCGCTGGCTCTTAGCGCGCGTGTGCAGGGAGACAGCGGCACTCGCGTTGCGCATGCGCGGTGATGGATTTCCAGCGCATGCGTGATCAACAGAGCTCTATACATTAGCGCATGCGCATTGGCGCCGTTAGGGGTGACGAGACGCTGAACAGCAGTAATAGTGACATGTGCCCACTAGGGCGTGTGCACAGGGGAAAAGGGCCCATTTGGGACAAAGGAAGTTTAAAAAGCATAAAAAGCAACAATTAGCAAATTGCATGGAGGCAAATACAGAGTAGGGACAGACCACGAGTCTGAGCGCAGACAGGGATACAGACTTAATGTTTTGAATAGAAATGGAGTGTTTATCTGGCTAGGGCATTCCACGGGATGGAATCGTTGAGCCCCTCTATATGGGTAGAAAGGCGGTAAATCCAGCGTTGCTCTTTGGAGAGTAGTGTTCTCTCATCGCAGCTGGATGGTGCGAATTGTTCAATGACTGTCCAGGTGAAGTCGTTCGGGGTGTGATTTTGAACGATGAAGTGCTGGGTCAGCTTGCTGATGTTTTTGCCACAGCGCATTGTACTCCTATGTTCAGTCATCCTGGTTCTGACTTTCCTGGTAGTCATACCAATGTATCTCAAACCACAACGACAGGTGATTAAGTATATTAAGTTAGATGAGTTACAGTTGGTAAATTGTCGTTGTGTTCAGGTTTTTCCATTTTCCAATGATAATGTTTTGGAAGGGGTAGTCAGGTGGCAGACGCTGCAATTGTAACACGGTTGGTGGCCTGTTATTTCTGGTAGACCCCATGCATTCAAAATTGTCTGGCCTGTTTGTTGTTTCTTTCTCGGTCTTGTGGATACCAGTTGGTCCTTCAAATTCTGTGCTCTTTTGTATGCGAACCTGGGGGGGTCCCAGTTCCTGGTTCCTGAATTGATGATCTTCCAATTTTTGCGAATTATGTTTGAGACCTGGTTTGAGGCGGTGTTATAGGTGGTAACACACGTCATGATGGATGTTTCTGGCGGTTTGACAAATGTTTCGAGAAGGGCCTCCCTGTTCTGGTTACGTGCTCTTTTGCAGGATTTTGAGATGATTCTGGATGGGTAACCACGGTCTTCCAACTTGTGGACCAAGGCTTTAGACTGGTGTTTAAAGTCGTGGAGGTTGCTACAGTTTCGGCGTATGCGCAGGAACTGTCCAAATGGCAAATTCTCCCTCAGGGGTCTGGGGTGGAAACTGTCAAAGCGCAACAAAGAGTTCCTGGATGTCGGTTTGTAGTGAGTGGTTGTTGTCAGGCCTCCCTGATCAGGTCTTATGTTGAGGTCTAGAAATGCTAGTTCAGTTGGGCTGCTGGTGCATGTGAACTTGAGAAACGGGTCAAGGTTGTTAATCCAAGTGAGGAAGTCTTTCAGTGAACCCAATGACCCAGAAATCACTAATGAAACAGGGCTGAAACCTAAATCCAACTTCACCCCGCCACCTGCGACTGTGCCAGTGGAGATCAGCACTTTCGAGTTGGCAGTATACTCAGAGGTGGAGAAATTACAGCCCCAGAACCATTTCAATAACCTTTCCTTTCAAGACAGGGAAATCGTCAAGAAACTCCAAAATGACCCCACCCGCATCATCAAACCAGCGGATAAAGGAGGCGGGATAGTCATAATGAACAAAAGTGACTACGACACCGAATGTCGCAGACTTCTAAGCGACACTCGCAACTACAGAATACTACAGAGAGACCCCTCCAAAGATCTACAGAAAAAGATCATAGAACTAGTGCAAGAGGCTTCTGACGCAGATTACATCTCGAAGCAAGAAGCTGAATATCTCAATACACGTGATGCAAAAGTACCCTATTTCTACATCATGCCCAAGGTGCATAAAGGGGTCACCCCACCACCGGGTAGACCCATAGTGTCTGGAATTAAATCCCTCCTAGAACCGCTATCACGGTTCTGTGATCACTACCTCAACCCGTTAGTTCAGAAAACTCGGTCCTACATCCAGGATACGAAACATCTCCTCAACATCAGAGATGTCAGTTTCGACCCAGATAAACATCTCCTGGTCGGACTGGACATTGAGAGCCTGTATACGAGCCTCCCCCAAGATGCCACACTGAAGGTACTCCACGATGTCCTGATGGAGATTGACTGGCAACATCGCACCCCCCGCCACTTCATCCTGGACTGCGCCTCATTGGCATTGAAAGAGAATTATTTTCAATATGAGGACACTTTCTTCCTACAAACTAATGGTACCTCTATGGGGAGTGTTTTTGCGCCCAGCGTGGCGGGGCTTTACGTCCACCATTTTGAACAGACGAACATTGAAGCCCCCACGAACCCCTACTCAGCCAATATAACTATTTGGCGTCGATATATCGACGACATTTTCATTGTCTGGGAGGGCAATGAGGAGACACTGAAAGACTTCCTCACTTGGATTAACAACCTTGACCCGTTTCTCAAGTTCACATGCACCAGCAGCCCAACTGAACTAGCATTTCTAGACCTCAACATAAGACCTGATCAGGGAGGCCTGGCAACAACCACTCACTACAAACCGACATCCAGGAACTCTTTGTTGCGCTTTGACAGTTTCCACCCCAGACCCCTGAGGGAGAATTTGCCATTTGGACAGTTCCTGCGCATACGCCGAAACTGTAGCAACCTCCACGACTTTAAACACCAGTCTAAAGCCTTGGTCCACAAGTTGGAAGACCGTGGTTACCCATCCAGAATCATCTCAAAATCCTGCAAAAGAGCACGTAACCAGAACAGGGAGGCCCTTCTCGAAACATTTGTCAAACCGCCAGAAACATCCATCATGACGTGTGTTACCACCTATAACACCGCCTCAAACCAGGTCTCAAACATAATTCGCAAAAATTGGAAGATCATCAATTCAGGAACCAGGAACTGGGACCCCCCCAGGTTCGCATACAAAAGAGCACAGAATTTGAAGGACCAACTGGTATCCACAAGACCGAGAAAGAAACAACAAACAGGCCAGACAATTTTGAATGCATGGGGTCTACCAGAAATAACAGGCCACCAACCGTGTTACAATTGCAGCGTCTGCCACCTGACTACCCCTTCCAAAACATTATCATTGGAAAATGGAAAAACCTGAACACAACGACAATTTACCAACTGTAACTCATCTAACTTAATATACTTAATCACCTGTCGTTGTGGTTTGAGATACATTGGTATGACTACCAGGAAAGTCAGAACCAGGATGACTGAACATAGGAGTACAATGCGCTGTGGCAAAATCAGCAAGCTGACCCAGCACTTCATCGTTCAAAATCACACCCCGAACGACTTCACCTGGACAGTCATTGAACAATTCGCACCATCCAGCTGCGATGAGAAAACACTACTCTCCAAAGAGCAACGCTGGATTTACCGCCTTTCTACCCATATAGAGGGGCTCAACGATTCCATCCCGTGGAATGCCCTAGCCAGATAAACACTCCATTTCTATTCAAAACATTAAGTCTGTATCCCTGTCTGCGCTCAGACTCGTGGTCTGTCCCTACTCTGTATTTGCCTCCATGCAATTTGCTAATTGTTGCTTTTTATGCTTTTTAAACTTCCTTTGTCCCAAATGGGCCCTTTTCCCCTGTGCACACGCCCTAGTGGGCACATGTCACTATTACTGCTGTTCAGCGTCTCGTCACCCCTAACGGCGCCAATGCGCATGCGCTAATGTATAGAGCTCTGTTGATCACGCATGCGCTGGAAATCCATCACCGCGCATGCGCAACGCGAGTGCCGCTGTCTCCCTGCACACGCGCGCTAAGAGCCAGCGCGACCGCACCCTCTCCCCTCTCCAGGTGTTACCATTTGAACCGGCTATTTAAGCCCATACCTGATCCATGCAAGTTCACCCGGGACACTGGAGCAGGACGATAGGTCGCAGGAGCACGCTGATCGGAAATACCGTGAGTAAACGAGTGATCTCTACACGACGCTCTGGGTAAGCAGCATATTTTCTCTCAACAGGTACTATCCTAACTCTGACCTTTTACAAACGTTTAGGGTCTTCTTTCCCTCCCTGCCAAGTGACCCATGAGGCTTTAACAGCAAGTAGCAAGTGTGAGGAATTATGTACCATACTTACCTGTACCTCACGCTATGCCTGTTTCGCTGTGTAGCCCACCACCGCCACTGCGTTTAAAACTTTACCGCCATAATTCACCTCAGCCATGGCACACGCTCATGGCCACGTTATCTGCCGCTCTAGGTCGCTCACGCACACTAGAAGTCGGCCATATGTTGTGTTTTGGTAAATACCATTCTCACTGGTTCTCCCTTGTATGTCTGTATTGTTTCTATGTTCCATGTACAGTAAAGTAGAGGGAATCCCCCTCTTACACGTACAGCACCTTAGCGAGTGCGACACTTTTTACCACACATTGTCACTTAATATAGTTTATTATCACCCACACATACTCATTGGTCCTGAGGAAAGCCAGTTTTAATCAAAAGGCCTGGCTGAAACATGTAGACCGCAAGGACGTAGGAGCTCTTAATACACTCCACATCGTCCACAGCCTTTTTATCTTGCTAACAGGGGCCCAGGTATTAAATTTACCTTTTACCCTCGGGAACTGGGACCACCTGTATAGCTTTTAACTTTTCACTTCCTTTCTCACCATCACTGCACACTCAGCGAGCATACCAGCTCCTCAGTAATCTGGAGTCGCAGCACACCCGGGACACACTCGGTGTCACTGTGGTGGGCCCGATGATGAAGCATGACACCAACTAGGTTGGTGTGTGAGGGCTTCATGACCAAACCTAAGGGTTTGCCTACAGATGTACCCCCTGAGTCTCACTAACACAACCTAGCTAGTCCTATATTGATATTTCTACATATAACAGGGGACCCGGACTAGCTTACCTAGTCCTCTCTCTCCCTTTTGATTTGCTGATTATTATTTCCACGTCCTCTGCCCTTGGTGCGGTTCCCACGGTATCCACCCCTATTGTTCTTGTTATAGGTGGTTTGTGTGCCTCCCTTGGTGTATTGGGCTTGTTGCGCCGCTTGTCCTCTTGAAGCTCCCCTGTTACTGGAGCGACAAAAGGAACCGCCCCTGAACTGCTGAGACTGCAGAGCTCCCATGGATTTAGCAGTTTGTGTCCTTTTTAATCTTTTCAAGAGTGGTGTCTACTTCTGGACCAAACAGGAAGTCAGGGTTTACTGGCTGATTGAGCAGGGTAGTCTGCATTTATGACTTAAATCCAGAGATGCGGAGCCAGGCATGCCTCCTGAGCATAACGCTAGTGTTTATGGCCCTAGCTGCTGTGTCGGCTGCATACAACACGCACTTAATGGACGCGTTGGAGATCAACTTCCCCTCCTGTATGAGCATTTCTGCTCCCTCCTTATAAGTATCTGGCAGGTGTTGCATTAACTGCTCTAACGTGTCATAGTGTGCCCTGTCATATCTTGCTAACAGGGCTTGGGTATTGGAGATTCTCCAAATATTAGCAGCTTGAGCTGCCACACGTTTTCCAGACCATTAACGAAAATGGGGTTTTTTAAACAACATACCCTCGCAGACAAGCTGCACTAAGGTGACCATTAATGAAAAATAATTTCCACAGGCTTCCAAGATCTTGGATTCTTTGTCCGGAGGAGGAGCATCACCCGTTGTCTGAGAGTTCGCTCTTTTGCGAGCATTAGCCACCACTAAGGAGTCCAGTGGGAGTTGACCCTTGATGTAGGTAGGGTCCACGGGCGCAGGCCGGTACTTCCTCTCAATTCTTGGGTTCACCACCCTTGCTTTAGTGGACTCTTTAAAAAGGTCACTTGCATGTTTGAGCACACCTTTGAGCATAGGCAGAGTTTTTATACACCTTTCTAACGTGGAGAATGTATCAAAAAGAAAGTCTTCCTCCACGGGGTCAGCATGCATATCTACGTCATGGTTATGTGCCGCTCTCTCAATCAGTGCGTTGGAAGCAGCAGTATCTTGAGTAGGCGAAGGCTTGATAGTATATGAAAGAGTATCAGGGGTGTGTGGTTCAGCGGGGTCCACAGTGTCAGCCCACGGCTGGGACTCATCTAGATCAGTATCAATGGGATAGTTAAACTGGTCCTCATTGTCTCCTTCCTCCACATCCTCAGTGACATGTGTGAGAGTGTAAGTATAGTCCTGACCATATGATTGCATGGTTTCAAAAAGAATAGGAGAGGTGGTAGAGTCGCTCTTCTTCAGGGGTATTCTATAATGTTACAGGCGTTTCAGGCATGATCTTACGCTTGTAAACGGTGAGTCGACCTGATTCGGAGTCGATGTAGAGTTTCGACTGGTTGTCGTGGGACGGTGGCTGGAATATAACGTCTTCCATCCGAGGCTGAGTGGCTGCGGCAACAGACGTTGACTTGGAAGAGTCGGTAGCCTGTGTGTGGAACAGGTTTAGGCCGTGCTGTCGGGGGAAGTCCGAACTTTATCGGCGCCGTAAGCATCGTGGACGGGCTGACTTGCTTCGATGGAGGCGTTGTCTTCGATCCGACTGACTTAGACAGTTCAGTGTGTTTGAGGCCGTGCGTCGATTCGAGCCGTTGCTGCGCAGCAGGAGCGCCCTTGTGCTTCGACGCGGTCAGGTGTTTTGATCAGAGTTTAGACTGGGTCGAAGGCCTTGACTAACAGGAGCTTCTTTATTGTCGGATCGATGGGTCTTATGGGCCTCGATTCCTTTGGAAGAGTCGCCATCTTTGGAGCCGAACGTCGATGGGAGCGTGACGTGTTTAATTGTAGACACAGGCGTAGTCGAGCCGATCTTTGGTTCGACGCCCCCTTTCGACCCAGAGGGGTCGAGCGCACGTTTAGACTTGGAAGGTTCCGAAGTCGTCAATCCGATGGTTGTTTTAACCAGTGTCTGTTTCGATTTCAGTTTGATCTTGGCTAAGGCCTTCCGGCGATGCCTCGACCGGAGCCATGGAAGAGTCTTTATTGGGCCCCGCTACTGCGGTTGGGCCTAGCTCCTCGCTTGAGTCGTCGACGGCTCCGATAGGTTGTACGTCGTCTCCTACCTCGACGATGTCTTCACCATGGACGTAGAGTTCTTCCTCGTCCTTGTTGTAGGTGGAGTCTGGCTCCGACGCAGAATCAGAGTGTTCCGGATCCTCTTCTTGTACATTTTTTTCGTCGTCACCACCGAAGATGTTTTCTGGGTCTGGTGCCGTTTCTCGCACCGACTGTCCTGCAGCGCGTCGAAGACGGAGAGTTTTCTTCGATCTGAATTTCGAACAGGCCATGCAGCTGGCCTCGTCGTGGTCCGGTGAGAGACATTTGTTGCACACCGGGTGCATGTCGATGTGGGGATATTTCGAGTTGCAGACGGGGCAGCGCTTGAACGGACTCCGTTTCATCGTCGAGGGGCCTTTGGTGTTGAAAGGCAAAAAAGTCTTCCGAAGTCTAGTTCAAAGAACTTGAAAGAGGTAAAAGGCACCGAACCACAGAAAATACCGACGCCCCTAAGGCCTTTCGGCCTCGAAAAAGAGTAACCAATATATATTTCGAACGCGAGTTAAGTACATCCGAACCCAATGGCGGAAAAAAACAGAGCATGGAGGGAATGCCCATGCGCACTGTAGTCCAGGGGAGGAGCCACCTATCTCGTGATACTTCGAAGACTCTTCCAGGACAACAATGTGCAATCATCCGGACCCAACACTAGGCGGCGATCTATGCATAGATATAAATTCAGCAGCACACATGCCTCGAACAATCGATTACAAAAGAACTACCGGCTTTGGTAAAAATCGGGATATTATCCGGGTCATGCATAATCTTTAGATTGTATTTTTTAAACTCACAATTTGTCCGTTGAGCTAAACATTTTAAATCAAGTGTCTGCTTTTTAAAAGCAACAAAATGCATGTTAAAATCACCTGAGATAATAAATACAGAGTCCAAATGAAAAAAATATAACGTTTTTACCATTCCCCATAACTGAGTTATTTGGGTGGATGTAACCTTTTTTTTACAGCTTAAATACACATTTGAAAGAATAATAGAATGAACAGCTATTCATTTAACACACGGCAGCCATTTTACCTGAAGGTCAATTTCAAAGTGTTCTACTTTTAGATTCAAAGAAACATATATAGAAAGACCACCACATGGGCGACCTGAATAAGCTTCACGCGTTGCGACATTACAGTATTCAAAATAACCAATAAAGGGTTCAGTACACGTGTTCCAGGTTTCTTGAAAAGTGAATATACTAAAAACCTTCAAGAAATCTACTACATATTGGTCCTCAATTAATGATTTTAGACCATTAGTGTTCCAGGAACAAAGATTCAAAGGATTTGATCGGCATCAATCCTTTTTAGGATTTACATTTGTTAATATTCATGGAAGCCAGCTCCAATCTACAACTAACTCCGGAACTTTCTTCAACGCCTCACATGTTCGCAAACCAGACTGGCTACTCCTAATCTTGATACCGTATGAGAAGTTTAATTCCATAGATGGGCCTGACGCACCTTTTAAAACTAACCTTTGCTGCCGTAGCTATTTTTTTTATCATCCTTTTTTGCGTCATTAGATCAGGTGACTTAATTGGAATCAGCAACATCGGATAGCAAGGTCCTTGTGGTCTCCAAACTTTAATGCCCCATTTCTCAAAAATTATACCATTGGCCATTATTTTATCAACAATTTCAATATTTAGCCAGGTTGTAATTGTTCTCTCCTGTCCAAGTGTTCACCTTCTTTCTTAAACTCTACAGCTTCCAGATCCTCAGTTACCACATCTTTAAGATCTGTAATTGCATGTAACAGTTTCAAGAGGTTACCACAATTTAGAATATCATGTGGACCTCTTGTTATATATTGGGGACAGAAGGCTACTTTTCTCATATTGTGCGACAGATTTAAAGGCTTTATATTATCCTTATCCATAAGGACAGGTCGACACATTGTCAATAGCAGGCACTAGAACCATTTCAGTCGAGAAATTAACTTCTTTAACTTTCTTTATTAATCGATCTTGCGTACCTGAGTGGGCCACCTGATCGGTCCTGTTACAACCTTGCTGATGAGTGTGCTTTACAAGTTTCTGGTTAATAATATTATTAACTCCTTGATCGGCCGCTACTTCATTACTTGGTTTCAGGCTTAATTCATACCCCTGATCATTACTACTACTACCTAAATGACTATTAAAATCTACCGATTTCTGAATATGACTTGGTTGTACACCTTGGACTTCCGACCTTACATTTATCAGTTGTTCGGATACGTTTTCCCTTATTTTTGAAGCTTCCACTATGGATCCAGAACTAAATTTGGAATCATGCCCAAACTTTTTGATGACACTCCATTGTTTGATTTTCCTTTACATTAACCCCTTCGACGCTCATGACGAGCTGGGCTCGTCATGAGGTAGCCTCCTCGCACGCTCATGACGAGCCCAGCTCGTCATGTAAAGTGCGGTTTTAAAAAACTCAGCACAGGAGCGGAATTTCGCTAGCGCGCATGCGGTTAAATCCTGAATTTTTATTAGGACCAAAAATCGAAAATATGATTTCGTTTCAGTTTCGATTTCTTCCGAAATTTTAGGATCATCACACACATTCTTACTAGAGGATTGTAAGTCATGCGTTTTCTTATTGTGTGTCTTCCTTAACCTTTTTCTTGCCCTTTTTGAAAGAATTACTGATTTTGATGGAACACTTATTTCATGGATTTGATTAGGGCATGACTTATTCATACTGCTTGACTTGTGTGTTGACACTGGATAATCACTAGTCCTGACTATTACCAAGCCATCTTTAATTATATCACATCAGATTTAGGAAGAGGGACCTCTGTAGCTTGTATTTTGCCATCATTTACAGATTGTGCCTTACCATCATCAACTGAGCTGCTTATACTGTTCGATAGATCAATAATTTCTTCATTGCCATGCGCTTTTCTACCCAACAGTTTTACTTCATGCACCATTGAACTTACTATTGAAGGCAGGTCAGAAATGTTATCAATCAATTGTGCAAAGGTGCAGGTTATAAACGGACTATCTTTATCTGCTTGCACCTTCGTAATCAGGTTAGTTAAATGCAGGACTTTTGTATCAATACCCACTACATGAGATGCTAGTGTGTTTAAAATATCAACCTGAACATCCAATTTGTAGGAGTGGAAATTAAGCGCATTAGTAATAGAGTCTATGGTATGTAAAAGACAATCCCATAAACCCCGCTCAGGACTAGCCTCACTCTTTTTTGGATCACCTGGGCTAGCCTGAGAGTTGACCTCTAGTTTGGTTAATAACAATATATCAGCTGGATTAAACTGGCACTAAGTCTAAGCTACATTGGTCTTTTGTATTAATAATCTTCTCGGAGCTGCAAACACCTGGATCGAACAATGATTTATTGATGGTAAAGCTATTCTCCATAATTATACTTGACTGGTCCAGGTTAAAAAAGCGGACATTACCACCCTTGACAAAACCGCTATTTGGGCTGGGAAGCGAGTCCTCTGGGACCAAAACTGGTTCACTAGACTCATGCTTGTGAGCTGGATTTCCAACTCCAACTACAAGATCTAACACAATAACATCTTTATTTTCATTCAGTGTCCTACAAGGAGACATATCACACACTACATCCAACCATTTACTACACCCAACTGGTGTTTTATAACAACGCCTGACTGGTAATTTGAAAATCATCGACCAGCTGTGACTCCACCTGATCGGCAGTAGGGACACAAACATGGATTTGCGCCCGAGCCCGTAGCTGCCCAGATACAGATAATGGCTGGAGCGAAGAAGACAACACCTTCTCCACTACAGCACCTTCGCCTATTACACTCCTATCCTGATAGACCGCTACAGCATCCAATTTTTCAGGCAACTTTGAATGGATCAAATCACTACCAAAGCCACTTTTTTTTTTTTACACAGTGGTGACGACAAAGGAGAGGACAATGAACAGTCACTAACATTCCCACTAAGTTATTCCTTTTCGGAGGTCTTTCCTTTAGGTTTATCGGACTGTTTTTGATGGTACTTCAAGAAGTAGCTCTTTATAGACAACTGCGCCACACATGGAGACTTCATTCAATCCACACAGTCCTTACTAAGAGATGCAGATAAAGGCTTTTCCTCGGCTGGCTGACACTAATTCCTCTCTATAAAGGCACTGCCTCTACTATTTACCACTTTTTCCTCTTTTTCTCCATTTTCCTTGTGCCTCTCCAGTTGAGGTCGAGCAACTGTTGACTCTTCAGTCGTCTGGTTATGTATAGAGTTTGGAGGGGCCCCACGCTGACGGCCAGACCTCATCCTTATTCACACAATACTTGACAGTATTTGTTTTAACTGCCACTTCCCTTATTCTATTCCCTTTCCTTATTCTATTCCCTTTGCTCTTCTCTCCATGCACCTTGACGGTATCCAGACTACGCTATCCACAGACACAGGCAAATCTACTGCCACCGTCGCTCACCTTCAGGCTCTTCCCACTCGATCAAGCCTTGGCGGGATTTCAAAAGTCGCACAACTGAGAATAGTTCATGGACCAGTGCATCAGAAAGTGTCAAAAGGTATAAAAAAAAAACTGCATCACAGGGCACTATAGGGAACTACCGCGCAGCAACTGCTGATTCGGTTTTCTGTTCTGATCTATTCTATTCCATTTGCCATTCCAGGGAGCTCTTGCTAGGTAGGGATGGGGAGCAGGGGGGGTGGGAGCTAAGCAAGCAGGACGAGTGGAGGGAAAGGGAACAGCTGTCAAACACAATTTGCCCCTCTTATCTCCTGCTACTTATCCACAAGCAGCAACCCGCAAACCATCTGCCCCCGTAGCCCCCCAGCTATCTTACTCCCCTCGCACTAACCCCTACCCTGGAGTAATCCATCCTCTCCTTTGGTCGCTCGTAGTCGTCCTAACTTCTTCGTGCACTACTGCAACTGCTGCTCTAGTTATCATGCAGCTCTAATGCAGCTCACCACGACTTGCCGCTCTCCTTCACTCCTTCATTCTCTTTTTACCCTTTTTTTAATTTTAGCAATCAGCTCTGTTCCACTTCTCCAATAGCGGTGGCACCAGCAACCCAAGCAAGGAGGGTGGTGGCTCAAACTGTGGCTACGGCGTCAGCAGTTGATTTACTCGCTCACCGAACACATTGGCACGTCCGGGGCTCAAGCAGTCCACTGCAGCTTGGAGGCTCAAACAGCGTTAACCAGAAGCCAGAAGCCCTCCACTCCGATCCCTTCATTCACCTGCACACCTGCCATGCCACACGCCACTCTCACTCCTGCTCCCGAGATGGATCCGGACGCGGCTTCAGGACGCGGCTTCAGGAACCGGCTGTCACCGCGATGCCCAGAAGTCCGCACACCCTGCACACTCGCCGACCGGTAACCTCGACGGACAACTCCCGGTGCAGGAGCAGAGCGGAGCAGGCAATCCTCCACCGCAGAGCAGCGGGCGGCGGCTCCCAACGGTTCGCAGTGAAGTACAAAGCACGGAGCACAAGCTCCTCCTTCTCCGCACCGCAGTAAGTAGGGTATTGCACAAATTGTGCCCTGCTATGTGGTACAGAACAAACAGCTTGCCTTGAAGTCAATGAAAGAGGAGTTAATGTGATGGGACATAATTTATCTTCCAGTTTATAAGCCCTTACGTGGAAATTCACTGCCACTTTCTTTGCTGTTAAGTGTCAACTTACAACGTCTGGAGAAGGAAACAGGGTCCCCCTGGCTGCACGACCCATCCATTGTTATGTTATGTTATGTTAAACAATTTATACCGCGCACGTACACCGAGACGGTTTCTTGGCGCTCATAACAGACCTGGCGAGCCGGGGCGGGAGACATTACTCAAGAGCCAACTTAAAGAGGTGAGTTTTCAGGGTTTTTCGAAACAGTTCGTAGGTGGGACAATGGCGAAAGGAAGAAGGAAGGGAATTCCAGAAAGTGGGGCCTAAAAAAGAGAAGCGAAGGCCGCCGTGTTTTTTGCGGCGGATCAGTGGAATGCAAAGAAGATTATCGGCAGAGGATCGAAGATTACGAGGTGGGAGGTAGCGCTTGAGTTTGGAGGAGATGAACTCAGGAGCGAGTTTGTGAAGGGACTTAAATAGGGTGCAGCCGAGTTTGAAGAAACACCGTTTAGCCACCGGGAGCCAGTGGAGGCTCCTCAGGAGGGGGGAAACATGCTGGTGTTTGGGTTGGTGAAACACCAGGCGGGCAGCCTGGTTCTGAATCAGCTGAAGTTTTTGAAGCTGGTAGGCAGGGATCCCCACATACAGGACATTCGCGAAGTCAACCCTGGAGATGACCAAAGCCAATATAGCTAGTATGAGTGCCTCTCTGGTAAGGAATCTACAGATCTTGCGGATCCTGCGCAGCTGGAAAAAGCAGGAAGATGTTACTGCTGAGATCTGAGGTTTCATAGATAGATCCTCAGAGATGATCACTCCTAGACTTTTCACGGTGCTGACCGGGCGAGGGGGAGAGCCAAGAGAAGAGGGCCAGAAGTTGTCATCCCAGGGATTGGAAGGGCCGCCCACCAGAACAAGTTCCGTTTTAGACGGATTCAGCTTGAGTTGGCTATGAGCCATCCAATCAGAGATGAGTAGCATTGTAGTTTGGAGGTTAAGACGGGAAGAGGGTGAGGTATCCAGAGGAAAGATCAGTTGCAAGTCGTCTGCGTAGTTATATATAGTAGCTGAGGAGTGACGAAGGGATGCCAAGAGCTGTTGCATATATAAGTTGAAGAGGAGAGGGGAAAGAGCTGAGCCCTGGGGAACACCACAAGTGAGGGGGATAAAAGGGGCAGAGAAGGTGGAGAGGTGGACTGCCTGGGAGCGGCCTTGCAAGAAGGATCGAACCCAGTCCAGGGCGGCGCCGCGAATGCCGGCGTTGCTGACACGGTCGATCAAAATAGTATGATCGACCGTGTCGAAAGCCGCCGACAGATCTAACAATACTAGGGCTTGAGGAATATTATTGTCGGCACCAGTTCTCAATGTGTCCATTACTGCTGCAATCACCATCTCTGTGGAATGAAGAGGGCGAAAACCCGCCTGATGAGGGTCAAGGAAAGAGGAAGTTTCCATAAAGGTACTCAGACACTTGGTTACATATGTCTCCAAAATCTTTCCTAAGAAAGGGAGGAGAGAGATGGGTCTGTAATTATTCATCACAAGAGGGTCTGCGCTAGGCTTTTTCAAAATAGGTAACACTATGGCCTGCTTAAAAGCCTCTGGGACAACTCCTGATGTTAAAGAGGAGTTGAGAAGGGCCAGGGCGGGGTCAGGGCAGAGCCTAAAAATTTCCTTGAAGATTTGTGGGGGGGCAACAGTCCCTAGGGGAGCCAGAACTAACTTTATGGAGAATACTGTGAAATTCAGTAATGGAAATGGGAGGAAAGGTGTGAAATTTAAAGGCATTTTCAGGAGGGAGGGGAAATGATTTGGAAGGGGGAGATGGAGAAATATTGTTTTTAATTGTGGAAATCTTATCCTGAAAAAAAACATTGAGCTCATCGCACAAAGCCTGGGTGGGAACGGGCGGGAGGGTAATACGATCGGGAAGGGAGAGCTCATTGACAATTAAAAAGATGTCCTTGGCTTTTGAAGCCGACTCGAGAATTTTGCGAGAAAAATAGGAGGTCTTGGCCTCTAGAATGGAAGATTTATATGTGTTTAGTAGGTTCGTAAATTCAATCTTGAGTGCAGGGTCGTACTTCTGGCGCCAACGACGTTCAGCCTGGCGGAGGGCTAGCTTATCAAGTTTCAACTGGTCAGTAAACCATCGCTGGGCATCATGGGGGCGTGAGATTTTGATGGTCTTTAGGGGAGCTACAACGTCGGCAGCTGCCTTCAGCAAGAGCTCAAGAGTGGAGGCTTGGTGAGACACAGATTCAAGGGCTGGAGGAATTGAGCCTGCCAGGAGAGAATGAAATGTTGTCATATCGGCGTTTTTCCAATTGCGGGCCGTAATGCCAGCACGGCGCGAAGGGCGGTGAAAACTAGGAAGGTCGACCGAAAGGGAGATAAGGTGATGGTCTGACCAGGTACAAGGGGTGATCAGTGGAGGCGAAAAGTCTAGATTGGCCACCCAGACCTGGTCGAGTATATGACCCTTACAGTGAGTGGAAGTGGCTGACAGTTCAAGCTAGTGAGGGTTTCGGTGAACAGTTCAGAAAACCTGCTTTCTTGGGGGTCGGAGGGCCAGTAGTTAAAATCACCCAGAAAGAGAATTCTGGAGTGATTTATCAGAAGCTGGGAAAGAAGTTCCCCGACTGAGAGAGCAAAGGAAGGCATGTGGGTGGGGGGTCTGTACATAAGAACACAGATGAGGGAGGTAGTGATTGAGCGAAGCTGGATGACAAGGGTTTGGGAGTTGGGGATGGGGGTGCAGTCTAAGATCGAAAAAGCATATTCTTTACGAATGGCTGCTACTCCCCCGCCAACTTGCCCTCCAGGGCGGTTGACATGAAGGATATAGTAGCCGTTGGGAAGAGCGGCTAGGATATCGGGAGGACATAGACTGACACCTCTAAATAGACTGGAGTAAGAGTTAAAGTGAGATATGGAGACAATGTTTGGGAATCCTAACGAGGAGAAGAGTTCCTCAGTGACAATTGTTACAAAGTAAACCTCTTTCTGGGTCATCACCTCAATTTTTCCATTTTTGTTTTGGGATTTACCTGCTGATCCTCTTGAACTCAATCACTGGAACACTGCTATAAGTGCCCTGTGTAGATGCTCTCACATCTAGAACGTGCCGAACGTTTCTTTAAACAAGGTTGCCACATTTAACTTTCCTATAATACACAGTATGTGCAGAATTACACCCATGACATGGAAAGTTAAATGTCACTTGTGCGCTGCAGCACCTATTGTGCCATCCACTATAGTGGCAGTGAATGCATAGCTTCATTCCTACTCTGTGCTGCCTAACAGCAGCACTTTGAACCCTATTGGCAAAATCACCCTTTTAACAGGTAGGAAAACCTTATTTGAAATAGTAAATAAGTCACTGCTAAGCATGTGACATTTGAAATTTGCTGGTTCTCCCAGTGATTAGACACAATGATATTGTCACTGGTCAAAAGTAGGTGTAAAATACACGTGAAAACTACCCCAAAGAAGATCCAATGGCTCGAAGTGGGAATGGATTTCTTCACCTGGCAGGCAGTTGGGGTGGCCCCAGGAACTTAAATAACTTTAAAGGGTCCAGTCCTGCAACAAGCAAATGCTAGATGACACCTGGAAAACCCCAGCTTTTGTTGCCATCATGAAGCTTGCACCAAACGCCGTGGGAGAAAAGCTACCACCAGAACCAATTTCTAGTGACCACAGAGGAGAAGACTGCTCTTTATCCAGGCCACAACTCTGGGTTGACACTCAGTCCCTGCACAAGCGGAAGCAGGGTTTGCCCCGTCTTAGCTCAGAAGAATATGCTACCAAAAAAGTGTGCCGGTCTGGATTTCATTCACGTAATATCACTCAACATTACAGGGCCTCATCACAAATGGATTTTCAGAATAATTCAAGTGGTACTTTTTAATGTAGTCTTACATGCATTCAAGAAAATCTAAAATGGTAATATTCAGGGAATATTCATACAGTTAGCACAAACAGAAAGTGCTGTGCTCTATTTGCTCTTACCAATTGAGACATTTCAGGGCCGATTCATAAAGACATGTGAAAGAATCCCACTGTAGTACTACTTCCCCACTCAAATAATTTTCTGAATCTGCCACTACATGTTTTACTACATTAAAGCTTGTATTCAATTCACTTTAAATGGAGGTTCCAGTTGTTCCCAGTCAATGGTACGGTGACTTTCTTACCCTAGGTCCTTTGAAAGGGAGCTGGCTGGAATCTACAATCTTTCTAAGTATGAGCTAATATTTTAAAGTCCCCTAGCCATCAACAAAAATGCTTGACAACAGCATCTTTTTGACAGAGAAACAATACCATGTACTAAGGGAAATGATGACTAATGTAACTTACTGAATCTATGAAGTAGAAAATGAGACGCTAGAGTTAAAAAAAAAAAAAGAAAAAAAAAAAAAAGAAAATGTCCTAAGGGGGACAATGTATTAATGAAAACATAAGCAATCGCAAACAATATTACATCCCTAAATATTTAATAATGGTGGCACCTTACTACAGCTTTTCTCTACCTAGATTCTGGATTTCCATACCACTAACACATGCCTTCTAACCTGCCAAGGTACACAAGTAATATGCACAGGCTTGATAGGCAATGAAGAAACAAAAGCAAACATAGTTCATATATACAAAGTAAGCATTCATAGTGAAGGGGCAGGGCTGCACCTGGAGACACGTTTTTTACTGTACAGAATGGAAAATATAAACAAAAGCAGCAAAAGTGCTTTAAAAGTATTTAAAGAATTCTCATATAGAGGTTATTACTATACAAGTTGCTGTGAATAAAAAAAATATACATTTATTGGCAGTCTACTTAGAAGCAAGCTCTGCATACAGGTCAGCAGCTGAACTGGCTCAGTGTATCTACTGTATGAGATTGTAGTGCAGTGTGGGATCCAAGATACCTGGTGGAGATTCAGTGGAGTAAGTAAGTAATACTTTATTGTACAGTTAATAAAAACCATTACAAAACCAGCAACAATAAAAACAGTTATGAATATTTATGGCAGCATAGGGAGTGGTACTTGAGGTAAGTTAAGAGAAAAAAAAAAAAAAAAAAAAAAAAAAAAAAAAAAAAGAGCTTCAGTTTGGACAATACTAAAAATTTGAATTAAAAATGGTTAAAAAGGAAGTGTTCGTCCGCCACTGGGCGCTTCTGCATTTCCTCGGAGAATATTTATTTTGTCTATCCTAGCCTCCTTTCCCATTCGAGGGCGTATTTGCAGTCTCCGTTCCTTATGGGGGGCAGGCCGTCCTTTTCCCTGTATGCTCGTGGCTTGTAGTAATCTGTTGTTTGATTTTATTAGCCAGTTGTGACTGAGCAGTCTTAATGTTTTAGCTCTAGGGGTGTGGCGGGTGCGCTGTCTTTATCCGTTTGTTCTTTCCTTGTATTGATTCTGATTTTTGCGGCTTCGAAGTATTTTACCCGTCGGCAGGCCATTAGGACTTTGTCGCCCGAAAAGCAGGCCAGGGCTGCTTGTCTGCACGACCCGATCCCTTTTTTATTAAATAGGGGTCTCAACAGGTTCCTGCAGTCTTGCTGCAGGTCCTTGCAGATAGTGATGAGGTGTACAATGTTTTCATCATGGTTCCCGCACAGGTGGCGTTTTGCTGGTTTTGGGGAACGCAGCCAAGGGGCCATGTGGTCTGCGGAGGGCAATACTCCTCGCCGATGTTTTAGGAATGACTCTTATTTTTTGGGTGAAGCTGGTCAAAAGATATATGTCTGTGGTGTGAGTTTATTGTAAGTTTGTACAGTTAGCCAGCCATGTGCTCGCTCCGTTAGTGAAGTTTTGTCTTGTAGGAGAGATTCTTTCCTGACAATGTTGTTTACTGCTTTTTTAATGCCTGCCAGGTTCCCTTGCAGATCCCACAATTGTTGCACCCCCAGTTATTTTATTGCTTCCTCCAGAAAAAGCCTTGCTGGGCTGTAAGCTTTACTTTGTAGGTCTTTCCAGAGGAGTGCATTGAGGGTGATTACCTCTCCCCTAATGATTTTGTAATAGCTTTTGAGGTATGCTCCCTTGTGTGCAAGCTCTTACTTTGCCAACCCAAATTAGAGTCGGATCTGCGCCGGAGAAGTGCATCACGGGAGGCCAAACATCATCTGCATCGCTCTTGTTATTACTCCTAATGTTCCGGCGTCCCTGCCTCATTGCTTTGCTTCCGTATGTAATAGATGGCATCAATTTAGCTTGGATCAGTTTTAGTAGTGGGGAGAAGTTTGGACCAGTGATCTTGTTTTTCAGATTCCTTAGAGATACAGCTGTCATTAAGCCTCTTTTTTATTTCCTCGCGCTGTGGTGTAAAGCTCCCCCTGTGATCTATAGTCACTCCCAGGTAACGATATTGGTTTGTAACTTCCAATTTCATTGTGTCCAAGTACCAGCTAAATGTTGATGTCTTTTTGCGATGGTTAAGGTACATGACTTGTTTTGTTATAGTTGATACTGAGTTTGTTTTGGACTATTGCGAGGTGATGTCGAGAAGCCGCTCTAAGCCAATCAGAGTAGAATAGATTAGACAGCTGGGTGCCCCCTAATTTTGGTGCATGCGAGTTGTTTTCATTTAGGGTGGTTGATAGTTCGGCCATAAAGGAGGTTAAATAAAATTGGCGCGGACACGCATCCTTGCTTTACTCCTATGCTGGTTGGGATTTTCTTAGTTAAGAAGTCCCCAGTTCCTAGTTTAACCTGGACCCACGTGTCGCCGTGCAAGAGCATTAGTTGATTCAGCAGTGTTGGAGGAATTTTCATTCTCTTTAGTTTTTGCCACAGCAGATTTCGGTTTACGTGATTGAAGGCGGAACTGTAATCGATATAACACAGGTATAGGGGCTGTTTTCCCTCTAGCGCTGAATCAATCAGAAGTGACAAAGCTAGAATATTTGTGGTCATCCACATGTTTTCCCGGAAGCCGGTTTGATTGAAAGGGATTGCTGATGTTTCTTCCGCCCACGATGTCAGCTCCTGAAGTAAGAGGCCTGCATAGTACTTTGCCTCGTTATCTAGTAAGGCTATTAACCGGTAGCTTCTAGGGTCTTTTCTATCACCTTTTTTTAATATTGGTGAGATTATTGCCCCCCTCCATGATTGTGGAATTGTTGAGGTCTGCCATATTTTTTTCAAACAAGGGTTTGAAGGCAGTGGCCCAGTATTCTGGTTCTTGTTTGAATAGGATTTGGGGTATGCCATTTGGGCCAGGGGCTCCCTCTGTTCTCCCTTTCGAGATTCAGTTGGTTATTTCTAACTTCGTGATTAGTAGTTCCCTCTCACTTATAGAGGTTTCTTTGTGTGGGGACATATGTTCTTTGCTCCTGATATTAGCGTTGCCAGTTTTCCGCGATTCTTGGGTGTCGCTGAAGTGTGTGCTAATAGAAGTTGTCCAGGCATCTTCCGTCACGTGGGATTCAATCCCCTGGCTTTGCTCATTGATCACACTATTGATCTTTCGCCAAAACTGTGCGCTGTAATTTGTTTTGGCATCATGTAGGAGTTTTCCCCAGAAGGCCTGGTCCGCGTCCTTTTTTAGTTGCCATATTAGTTTCCTGCGGTTGCCTTTTAGCTGTCTCAGCACTTGTCAGGCAGTGGGGTCTGTTTTTACTCTTCGCAGGGTGTGATTGATCCGAGTCTTCAGCCTTTTTAGCCTGATGTCCTTTCTGAAATTATAATGGCTCTTGTGTGTCGCGGCGCTGCCCTTTTCATCTGGCTTTGTGTGCCCATTTCTTTCAGCTGTGTCATTTTTTTGTGAATAACTCCCAGAATATAATTAGATTTGGGGATGCGGATTGTGCCTCAAGAGCTTGGTTAGCTTGCGCTAAAAAGTTTTGTGGGTCGATGGTTTTGCACTTTATCAGACTTTCATTTATTGTGAAGTCCAAGCCTAGTTTGCTGGCGCCTGGCGGACTTGGTATTTTCGGTGTATCTATCGTTTCCTGGGGTAGGTGGTCGCTGTAGTCCATCGGACAGATGTGAAAGTCTCTTACCCTGTCGTACAAACTGCGGGAGAAGCATGTAAAATCAATTGTGGAGCTTGCCACTATACTGTGGAATGTTGCGGATTGTGGTCGGGCGCCTGAAAATCTGCCATTAAGTGCCCTGAAGCCCAGCTCTTCTAGTTTGGCCAACAGGCTCCTGGCTGTTTTTGTGCTTCTGCCTCCCGAATTACAGTCTTGACGGTTTTGCTCCCAGGCAAACGGATCCTCCTCGTCGGTGGTTTCCGGGGCCGAGATGCTAAGCATATTTAGGTTGAAGTCCCCTGTGACGATTATGCTGTTCGTTTTCTCGGTTTTTATCAGTTTTGTGAGTTATTCCATTAGCTGTTGTGCTCCCTTCATTTTCTCCCTGGGATGCAAATAGAGGTGTATTAGAATGATATCCTCTTTTGTTTCTTGCTTACGGAGTGACAGTCGTAGTACTTTTATTGCGTTTGGGGCGGCTATATTGTAAACAAATGGAAATGCTTCCGTTATCACTGATAATGTACTGTAAATGGCAAGACCACCTTTCTTATGGCCAAACAGTGAGCTCTGAGTAGATGGTAGAAAATTCAAATTGTATCCCGACAATCTCCTAAGCCGTTGATGTTCCTTGAACATAAGCTTAGGGTACTGATTGTGTTGGTTGATTTTGTGTTTTGAAATTTTTTTTACTCTCACGTTTAGGGTCCTAGAGAGCCAGCTCCAATTAGGCGAGGGCAGACTGTCGTGAACCGATGTTTGAATGTCGTGCTGGTCTCGATGCACTAAGTTGTCTGGGGTTTTACTTTGAGCTCCTCTTAGGACAGTTTTTTTAAGAGATGGTTCTTTTGTTTTTTTCCCTTTGTTGACTGTCCTACAGTAGAGGATCTGGATATCTTGATTGAAAGAAAGGCTGTAATTTTATTCCCCAGGAGTCAAACTTTGCTTTTTCTTTTAGTAGTCTCTCCAGGAATTCTGCTGTGACCCATGCTGTTTTTGTTGATTCTACTCCGGGGTGCCCCAAGGGTTCCATAAATTCTACTGATTCCAAGTCAGTTGATGATATGGTATTGAGGCGGTCTATGGTTTGTAGTAGCCGTAGTATGATTCCCCTATTTAGGATATCCATTGGGCCGCTTGATTGATACTCTGGGTGAAACATTACTATGGTCCTACCGACTTGCCCCCTATCGTATGTCTGGATATTGTCGATGTTATGGATTGAGGCTTCCCCTCGACCAAGAGATTCCTCGATTCCTACTTCATTACATTGGTCTATCATTTTACTGCTTTTCTTCAGTTCTTGTCTAGGGTTGTTTACCCTGGTTGTCATGACCCGCTGGGGGCTTGTTCGAGGTTGTTTATCATCCCTTATCGGAGGGGTATTTTTGGTGTGGCTTTGATCGCACGGTCGAATTCTTTCGAAGTTTTCCCTGTCAATTGGATCCGTAGCTACTTGTGGGTTGTGCCCCTTTTCAGTATCGTCTTTGCCGGTCTTCAGTGCTTGTGGCGAGTTTGGTGTAACTTTCTCGCTTTTGGTAGGTGGGGGCTGTTGGTAGGCCTCTCTAGTGACGGGTTTGTTTCAAGTTTTTTCCCTGTTCCTTTTTTATTTTCTGTGTTGGTGCACTCATGGTCTGATGCATCTCTCCTCTGTCAGCCTGACTTGTAGTGGATTTGCTGCTGATTTCTCACTGGTGGAGCCCTTGCACCATGCTATAGCCCCTGTTTTCCATTGATTTCTTCCCTTCCTTTTCGGTTTTCTTCCCGCTTTTCCTTGTTGGAGAAGGGTTGACGCTCCGTCTTTTTGACAAGTTTTTTCGGAATGCGCTGTACTCTCTATAGGGGGAGTTTGGGCTCCTTCAGGTTGTTGTTTGTTATTGGCCGGTATGTTCTTATCGTTTAATTTTTCCCTAAACGGAAGTGGGTCTGAGGTTATCTTTGGGTTCTCCTGATTTAGAGGCTGTGGTTCGGTTTGCGAAGACAATGCAGTTTCCTGTCTGCTCTCGACGTGATTGCTTGGATGGTTGTTTTTAACTGCGACCCTAATGTCGGAGAGGAGATTATCCAATGCTGTTGGTAGCGTTACCAATTTATCCACTATTGTAATGCAAGAGCAGTTCGGCTCTATTAATTGAGTCTCAGCTTGCACCCTTTTTATCATGCCATTCAGCTCTGCTAACTTGCCGCCAATATTGGCAACAAATATTGACAGGGAGTTAAGGACAGAGAGTTGTAAGTCCATTTTATCAGACTGGTATTGAATGGTATTTGCTGATAGTTGCATTGAGTGCAGAAGGGATGCCCAGATGTCTTCCTTAACATTTGGTCTTTCCTTCCCTGGGTTTTCGCAGATACTCTCTCACCTGGCAGTTCATGCTTCGATTCCGCATGGTAGGATGCTACCAGTTCTTCGCACTCTTCCGGAGTGAGGTACTAGGTTTCGAAATAGTTTATCCTGTGTATTGAAAGTCCTGTACTGGGTTGTGTATTAGAGGCAGTTAATTGACTCAGGATATTTGTTCTGGTTAATATTGGGGCACGACCTTGCTCAGCGCCATCCTTTTGCAGCTCGGGTTTATCAAGTTTCTCATGTAGTTGGTCATTAAGTTGGAGTGAGCACTGACCCTGTTCTCTTGTTTCCTGTGTTATGGTGGTTGGTTGCCGTGCTGCGTCAGACTCTGCCCTTGTTGTAGATTCTTTTATGTCCCTGGGTGCAAGCATTCCTTGTCTGTCCGCTGGCGTTGTCACGATGTATTTGCAGGTTGATATTAATTTTGCAGGTTGATATTTATTTTTGTGTTGTTTGGTCTATGTTCTGCGTAAGTTCACTCATCTGTGTGTCGTCCTTGAAGGGTGGATCCTGGGGCCCCCAGTTTGTTGACCTGTCTGGTCCGCCATGGCCCGCAGAGGTTCCTGGTGAGCCTTGCATTCTCCTCTGGGGTGCTGGGCGTTCATGGCATTCCTCCTCAGTGCCATTGTGTATTTCGTTTTCTCACAAAGCTTGTGGGGGTTGTGGTGAGGTAACGGGTTTTTAGGAACCCGTTGGTGCCAGGGGATAACACCCGAAGACCTCTGAGTCCTCCCTTGTTCCGGACCACAGAAACACGGAGTCTTCTAGTCACTGTCAAAGATCAAGTTTTATTGGTAGCTACCAAGTAACACGTGTCCCAGAAGTACACCACACGGATAGTAGGTTCTCGGGAGACTGTTCGTTTTTACAGAACCAGCCTTCTCCTTATATACAGAAATAATAGCTTCAAGCAAGAATTCTTGAGTTTATGATATGGCTATACACATATTTCTATAATAATACAAAGAGCGAAGTCATGTAAGCAAGCCCACATTTTAGATGTCCAGTTCGTTGATAGATTACCCAGTTAGGCCCGGAACTCCCATCAGATATCGATGAAACCTCAATAAAGAAGGGCACCTCCTAGTCATAAAACTGGCCATAAACAAGGAACGTGGACAGGTGCATGTTTGCAGAAAGCATAGTCTGTATGTAGTGAATGGTTTGTGGAATGTTATGCATCGATGTTATCGTATTCGGCCATTGGGCGAGGAGCTGCCCAAACAGGTCTGGCTGAAGGCTGTGGAGTCAGTTGGGACAGGTCAGGGGGAAGTCAGGGAAGGTGGACGTGTCCTTTTAGATCAAGCTCGACCTTTAATTGACTTATCATGAGGGCAAAGCACAAGATGGATGCCGCTTACAAAATGGAGTCTAAAGGGTCGGAACGGAAACTACGATTTAGGGGTGTTGGCAACCTTCGATCATGACGCAAATGCATAGGGATGATATCCTAGTCATTATCGGTTCGTCGATACTAAATTCGTCATGGTATGTTGATGTTTTGCGACACGGGTATTGGACCTAGATATCGGGATAACAACAGGGTCCAGATTTTCAGAACCACAGTGGAACGCCTCTCCCTGCCTGCTTGCCTTTGGTCCGCTTTGATCATTTCTTTTGAGTGGTCTTGCACATTGCCTTTTGCTGTTATTTCTGCGTTTGGGTCAGCCCACTCTCGTCTTTGACCATGGGCCTGTGCTGGTTGGTCCCCCGGGGTTCCATTGTTCATTTCTCCGCTGGTTGCAGATGCGCCCTCCTCAGAGATGTGTTCCCTCTTTTGGGGATCGGCCTGGTTCATTTCCTCCTTCGCCACTCGTTCTAGCTCCTGCTATAGGGGAATTGTCCTGTTTGTTTTGGTTGGTTGGAGCGGTGTTGGTAGATCGCTTATGCTGGCATTATTTAATTAGAGGACTGTGTTGGGATCTTTAATGAATGCGAATTTTGTATACATTTTTGGTTGAAGGCCCAGTTTATTGCTGGAACGGCTGTGTAAATAATCACAAGCTCTAGAGCCTCCAGGACTGGTTGACAGGGGGGGAAAAAAAAAAAAAAATCAGGGAGGGTTCTCCTTCCTCGCCTTCATTCTTTCCCTTGGCCTTTCCATTTCCAGTTACTTTGTTACACACATCCAGGGGGATTTGCAGGTGCTGCATTGTTCCTTGGCTTCCCAGACCTCATTTTCGTGTTTTTTTCTCTTCTCTTTGTCCTTTTTCGTATCCTTGTATCTCCTTGTGTCTCATTTCCCCCCCCCCCCCCTTTTCTCAGCTGCTTTTGGATTAATAAGGGGTTGATAGGAGTTCAGAGTGGGATTTAGCAAGAGTTAGTGAGGGTTAATGGTTCCCTGCTGCAACTGTAACACGAACAGCTACTGCCACTGCAGCAGTTTCACCCCTTTTATACAACACCCTCAGCCTCTCTAGGGTTTTTTCCTGCCCCTGACTCCAACCTCGAGCTTCTAGCTCCTGTATAACTGCTTAGGCAGAGGGGTGAGGGTGGGAGGGCAGGAGGTGCTGGGGGTGTAGGGGGGGGGCAAGTGGATTGGTTTTGCAGCTTAGCTTAGCCCATTTTAATTAGGCTTAAAAACTTGAGCTGGACAGATTTCAGTTTTTAAGTTGCTATTTCCCCTTTAATGGCAATGCCTGGCAGCAGGGGACGAAAGGAGCACAAACGCAGGAGGGAGAACGCTCACCGGTTGCAGCTTGGCTTGGCCTGGCTCCTATATCAAGGTACAGCAAGTGAGGAAGGCAGGGCTGCCGGGCCTCACCATCCCCTTTGCTCACGCCGCCTGCTCGCTCCTCCGCCGCTCACACCTCCAGCGGCTCCCCCCGCAGGCAACAGGGCCGTCGGTCTCCGGACCCGCGGGTGCACCAGGTGCCGTAGGCTGTGCGCGGTATGTTGTGTTCCGCGTACCGAGAGCCGGGTGCCTGGGTCATATGCTTGACACCAGTGCGGCTCTCAGGGCACAGGACACGGCACTCGGACCTCGGACTCTTTGCCTCGACTTCTGCTCCAGCCCGCCGCCGCTCCAGCACCTCTCCCGACTCCTGACTCGATGCACGGTGCACTGTGCTGCTGCTGCTCAATAGCGCCCAGAGATTCAGTGGAGACTTGTGTTGCTCCCTGATGCTCCCATCATCCCACCCTCCTATTCCTAAGTCCTATAGTTAGGCAAAGCATATGCTCCATTGGAAGCGGTGCAGTATCTGGGAGTCGTTTTCAACAGCTTTATTACTTGAGCCCCATGCTAATGCAGACACTAAAAATGCCAACTGCATCTACTGTCCCAAAGGGAACACACGGTACAATTCAGACAAAGTAACATTATGGTGCAGGTGGCATTAGGGCTGGATTTCCCACCATGTGAACTGAATGAAGTATGAAGAAAAGGATTACAACAGCTGTACTGCTTTGCACAACCCTCGGTGAGCCACAGTTATAAGTGGCGGAAGGGAGCACTACGTTGTACTTCCTGTTAGAAAGGATGAGGAAATCGAGCGGAGGTAATGAGGGACTACTTGCTACGATCTAATTGGTGTGTTCCTGCAAGGGAGATACTACTGAGAGAGGTAATGTGAGCTCTGGAAGTTTCCTGAGATGCTGAGCACAAACTATGTAGGGCAGATTTGCTGAGTCTTTTGCCTGTCATACCTAGCACGGTGTCAGGAAAAAGACTCCCCCTACAGGCACCAAAATGAGAAAGGGGACTCCTTTCTGGGTGATGGAAGGACTCTCGAAGTGGAAGACCATCCAGTCCTTGGGTCTTTGTCAAATTCTAGCAGGGCCGACTGACAATACTGACGTTGGCCACAATGTCAACTGACTTACAAAGATCACTGAGAAGAGTTAAGTCAACAAATCAATTACCTGGTGGTCAACACGATAATAAACTAAAATAATCATCTACGGATGAACGAAGTGGAAGTTTAACTTGATGTAGACCCTGTAAACATTTCTACGTATAATTACTTGGGAGTGTGGCAAGAACAAGCAAGATTGAAAATGCAACATATGTGGTAAAGATCAAATTGATCTACTTTCAACACGCACAACGGAAGCTACATTTTAAGTTGCAGAAGAAAACTTGATTTAAATCTGGCATAGAGGAACAAAAAGGAGAGCAAGGGTTATGTTCACCAAGGTGAACGGGGAGTACTCCTGTACCCCTGGGTATGACTGCAGAAAAACAAATGAAGGAGTACCACCAGCAAGAATTCACAGGTTGCTATAGGGGTGGAAGGTTTAGACAAAGTGGAGAGAGTCTCCTTTTGTTAAAAACCCCTCACTCATCACCTAGTGATGACATGCTTCATCATCGGGGTCCACCCTAATGACCTAGCGTCATCAGGGTGTGCTACAACACCCGATTACAGTGGAGCAGGTTGTGAGTGATGGTGCGTGAGAAAAAGAAAAGGTAAGTGTGTTAAAAATTGTCCTGGTTTGAACTTGAAGAAAATAAAAATTTTATTGGCAAGCAACTGGACAATGTTAAAATTGTGGCGAGATAAAGTGAGGGCAGTGATGAGCCCGTGTATCTCTCTATGTGTTAGGTCTACATGTTTCAACCTTCGAGGTTATGATGAACCAGGTTTTCTTCAGGACCTTAAAACCAAGTTGGTGGACAGTCTGCGTCCCCTAAAAGACGCACCCTATCCTACCAAATGGGACCACTGAATGGCAAAAGTGTGCCCGTGGTATCAGCTCGCACCACAGTGGGTGAGCTCTAAAAATCAAAAAGCCTGTAAAAGAAAATACGGACATTTGTCACATATAGAGCGTTTTTACAAGCCTGTTACGTAGTGCAGTGCTTCAACGTTGTGCCTGCATGCTGTCTATCCCCATTAGGTGGTGAATTCAATGGTAGCATCAAACTTTTTGCGTTACCGGTATAAAGCTCAGCTCCAACATACATCAATGGGAGGAAGGATGTGAAAGTGCACAATGTGGGGCGGTGAAAATTAACCGCAACTTGCACACTGAATAACTAAGGTGCTGTGTTTACTTATGTATCTTCACAACTTTCACGCAATTCAGTAATTATCGCGGCGTGGTGCTGACTAGCATTCTGACTAGCTGGTACGAGGCTATATCGATTTGATAATACATGCACTGCCATGCTAATTTGTAAAACACAAGACAAACGTGTCAAAAGTACGAGACAGACAAAAGAAAAACCAAGCCTCACTCTCGATGGAGTGTTCGAGGACTTCATAGGGCAGGGGAGGTTACCCTCGTGAACAAACGTACTCTGAAAGAAAGGGGTTTTCAAAGTGGGGCGTTACTGCGAGGGAGACCGGATTCTGGAGATCAGAGCCGTGTCCTGAGTGCGCGCTGTGGCGCTCGATGCGTAGGAACTGCCCTAGGGAAAAGGGCAGGGTAAGGAAGAATATTACTTACAGTTTGGTGGCGAGGACTCTGGCCGGTAACCTACTACCTACACCGCCCCGTTAGTATTGGGCTGGGCGTCGGCGATGGTAAATATCGGTAGAGCGCTGCCGTGATGGGCGTGGTTAGACCTCGATCACGTGCGCGGTATCCAGGCAACCGGGGAGGGCGCAGGGATGGTGGCTGCACAGGGTCATGAATGGACGTGACTGTCGTGTCTTCGATCCACAGATTGGGTAGCCTGTTCACGGTACTGGGTGATAAAGAAAGGGAACATCATTCATGATAAATGAATCATAGGTCTATTTTGTAAATAGTGGAAAAAGATTAGTCAATTCTGTGAATAATAATATGAAATAAAATAAACAGAATAACCCACAACCAGTAGTGCACTGGTCGGAGTGTGACTGGGAGAGGTCTTAAAAATGGGCAGTTCCCAAGATACAGTTGGCAATGGTACTGCAGAGCATCTAGGACATAGGGGGGTGTGTTGGGGTGGCATATATTGAAAGTGCCCGTAGGGGTAACTGAATGGAGAGCACAAAGGAACATTGGGCTGTACTATAGGTAAGCCTGAATGAAGGAGGTGGTATTCCATAGGTGGTCCTCATTTGAGGGGTATTCATTAAGGGAATTGCTCATTAGGGCAGTTGGGTAGACAGCCCAGTAGGGAGGCCATATATTGAAAGGTTTATACTGGGTAAACATTAGGTAGGGTTATTTAAGTACTGAAGCCCAAGGGATATTATCATTCAGGCCTGTGATGTGGGTGGAAAGTCTGTAGACCCAGCGCTGTTCTTTTTCATATAGAAGTTGTTGCGAATTGGGTCCTGTCGGAATTTGTTAGATGATGGTCCACCTCATGTCGTTTGGGGTATGGTTAGCACCTAGGAAATGGTCCGTCAATTTGGTAGCGTTTTTCTTGCAGCGTATTGTGCTGCGATGCTCGCAGATGTGCTGCTTGACCTTCCTAGTGGTCATGCCAATATAGTTCTTACCGCATGTGCATGTGATCATATAAACGACATTGTTGCTGTTGCAATTCGTGTGTTTGCGCTGTTCCCAAACTTAACCTTCTACAAGATTCAATGTTTTTGTGTTCTCAGTCAAATGGCACACACTACAGTCCCCGCATTTGAAGTGTCCAGTAATTGGTGGCAAGTTCCATAGTTCAGTAATGCTAGGGTTAAGGTTGTTGGTTTCAGCTTTAGGTCTTGTGTTGACTAGGCTGTCTTTTATGCTTGGTGCCTTTTTGTAGGAGAAGAGCGGTTTGTCCCATTTGAGCATGCCAGTATTTAATATTTGCCAATGTTTGTTAATACTCTTACTCACTTTGTTAGATATAGTATTGTATGTTGTGACACAAGTGAGGGGGACTGAGTCATTTTGGACCATGCTTACTTCTAGGAGCGCGTCTCTAGGTTGATTCCTCGCTCTTTTCTGGCACTTCTCAATTATCTTGTTGGGATATCCTCGTTGTTTCAATTTGCAGGTGAGATCTTGTGCTTGAATTTTGTAGTCCGATAGTTTGCTACAATTGCGTCGTAATCTCAGGTATTGACCATATGGCAAGTTTTCTCTGAGCGGGCGAGGGTGGAAGCTCTCGTACCTTAGTAGATTGTTCTTGGCTGTTGGTTTGAAATGTGTTTTGGTTGTCAATTCCTGCCCCTCCTTGTTGATTTCTATATCCAGGAAGATCATATGTTGTTTATCATAGTTGTGGGTAAATCTGAGGTGTGGATCACAGGTCCTTGCCAGATTGCTATGACGACGTCGTCAATGTACCGGCGCCAAAACTTGATATGTTCAATGTAAGGGTTCTCTTCCGTCAGGGTATGGTTTTGTTCAAAATCGTGGACGTATAGTCCGGCTATGCTTGGAGCAAAAACACTGCCCATGGATGTGCCACCGATTTGGAGGTACAGTGAGCCCTCATATTCGAAGTAGTTTCTTTTGAGTGCGAGAGTAGCACGTTGTAAGATGAATGTTTTGGGCGTTTGGTGCTCCCAGTTATTCTTATCCAAGATGGTTTGAAGGACATTCAGGGTGGCATCTTGTGGTATACTTGTATAAAGGCTCTCAATGTCAAAGCTGAGTAGGATGGTTTCATCATCTACTCGTACGTCGTTCAGGAGTGTCAACAGGTTTTTTGTGTCTTTTAGGTATGTCGGTGTTGATTGCACGATGGGTTTTAGAAAAAAGTCACAAAACCTAGATAGTGGTTCTAAAAGTGAACCAATCCCTGACACGATCGGTCTTCCTGGGGGGGGGGGGGGGGGGGGATTTTCCCTTTGTGCATTTTGGGCACTGTGTAGAAGTATGGAATTTTACCTTCCGTTTTGCAGAGGTAGTCTGCTTCCTGTTTCGAGATCCCTCCAGAGGCCTCTGACATCTCAACAAGTTGTAGGATTTCTGCCCTCAGTAGGGTCTCTTGGTAGGGGTTGGTAACTCTTGATGTCACTTAGTAATCTTCTGCATTCAATGTCATAGTCAGTCTTATTCATGACGACCAGGCCGCCGCCTTTGTCTGCAGGTTTTATTAGGACAGTGTTGTCATTTTTCAGTCTCATTATTGCTTCCCGCTCTTGCCTACTGTTGTTTTGAAATTGCCTGGTTTCTCTCATTTGTTCAATGTCATTGAACACTACCTGTTCAAATGTGTGGATTTCCACAGGGATGGTATGAGGTGGTGGTGTGAACTTGGACTTGATTTTTAGTCCTGTTTCGTTGGGTGTCTCGTCAGTCTCATTGCCTGGATGTTTTTCAAAGAAGGCTTTGAGTTTCAGCTTCCGGAAAAAATTTGCCAGTTCACAGTGGAGTTTAAATTTGTCTAAGCGTGTCGTGGGTACAAAGCCTAGACCCTTGTTAAGTACTCTGGTTTCTGTTTCAGTGAGGTTTTTTGAGGAGAGATTGGTGACTAGTTCCTCGTGTTGCTTGGCCCCGCTTTGCTCGTTCCTGCTCTGCTTCTGGTGTTGTTGCCCACTGGGTCCTCGTCTTCCCACTGTACATTGTTCCCGGTTCTCTTCCGACCTCTCCCGCGCCTGCCTCTGTTCTGAAAAGGAGGGCGGTATTGGTTGGGTGGGAAAAAGTGTGGTTGAAATGGTGGTTGCCATCCATACATGGGGAATGATTGGTCTGGCATGAATGGTGTGGGGAATGGAGGTTGGCTGTATTGTGGCCATTGGTAGTGTCCTCTAAATCCTCCTCTTTGTCTTTGGTTGCCATTCCCGGATCCCCCGCTGTTGTTGGAGCTGTTGGACGTATTGCTAGATGCATCAGAGTCTGGATCCGGTCCTGTGGTGGCCTTGTAGTCAGCATCTGAGTAGGGATATGCTTTTACAAAGGAGAAGCGTTTCAGATCCTTCTGAAATTTTTGTACTTTTGGGCTTCAGTACTTAAATAACCCTACCTAATGTTTACCCAGTATAAACCTTTCAATATATGGCCTCCCTACTGGGCTGTCTACCCAACTGCCCTAATGAGCAATTCCCTTAATGAATACTCCTCAAATGAGGACCACCTATGGAATACCACCTCCTTCATTCAGGCTTACCCATAGTACAGCCCAATGTTCCTTTGGGCTCTCCATTCAGTTACCCCTACGGGCACTTTCAATATATGCCACCCCAACACACCCCCCTATGTCATAGATGCTCTGTAGTACCATTGCCAACTGTATCTTGGGAACTGCCCATTTTTAAGACCTCTCCCAGTCACACTCCGACCAGTGCACTACTGGTTGTGGGTTATTCTGTTTATTTTATTTCATATTATTATTCACAGAATTGACTAATTAATCTTTTTCCACTATTTACAAAATAGACCTATGATTCATTTATCACGAATGATGTTCCCTTTCTTTATCACCCAGTACCGTTAACAGGCTACCCAATCTGGGGATCGAACACACGAGAGTCACGTCCATTCATGACCCTGTGCAGCCACCATCCCTGCGCCCTCCCCGGTTGCCTGGATACCGCGCACGTGATCGAGGTCTAACCACGCCCATCACGGCAGCGCTCTACCGATATTTACCATCGCCGACGCCCAGCCCAATACTAACGGGGCGGTGTAGGTAGTAGGTTACCGGCCAGAGTCCTCGCCACCAAACTAAGTAATATTCTTCCTTACCCTGCCCTTTTCCCTAGGGCAGTTCCTACGCATCGAGCGCCACAGCGCACACTCAGGACACGGCTCTGATCTCCAGAAGCCGGTCTCCCTCGCAGTAACGCCCCACTTTGAAAACCCCTTTCATTCAGAGTACGTTTGTTCACGAGGGTAACCTCCCCTGCCCTATGAAGTCCTCGAACACTCCATCGAGAGTGAGGCTTGGTTTTTCTTTTGTCTGTCTCGTACTTTTGACGTGTTTGTCTTGTGTTTTACAAATTAGCATGGCAGTGCATGTATTATCAAATCGATATAGCCTCGCACCAGCTAGTCAGAATGCGAGTCAGCACCACGCCGCGATAATTACTGAATTGCGTGAAAGTTGTGAAGATACATAAGTAAACACAGCACCTTAGTTATTCAGTGTGCAAGTTGCGGTTAATTTTCACCGCCCCACATTGTGCACTTTCACATCCTTCCTCCCATTGATGTATGTTGGAGCTGAGCTTTATACCGGTAACGCAAAAAGTTTGATGCTACCATTGAATTCACCACCCTATGGGGATAGACAGCATGCAGGCACAAGGTTGAAGCACTGCACTACGTAACAGGCTTGTAAAAACGCTCTATATGTGACAATTGTCCGTATTTTCTTTTACAGGCTTTTTGATTTTTAGAGCTCACCCACTGTGGTGCGAGCTGATACCACGGGCACACTTTTGCCATTCAGTGGTCCCATTTGGTAGGATAGGGTGCGTCTTTTAGGGGACGCAGACCGTCCACCAACTTGGTTTTAAGGTCCTGAAGAAAACCTGGTTCATCATAACCTCGAAGGTTGAAACATGTAGACCTAACACATAGAGAGATACACGGGCTCATCACTGCCCTCACTTTATCTCGCCACGATTTTAACATTGTCCAGTTGCTTGCCAATAAAAATTTTATTTTCTTCAAGTTCAAACCAGGACAATTTTTAACACTTACCTTTTCTTTTTCTCACGCACCATCACTCACAACCTGCTCCACTGTAATCGGGTGTTGTAGCACACCCTGATGACGCTAGGTCATTAGGGTGGACCCAGATGATGAAGCAAGTGGAGAAGTGTGGCTCAATGGTTAGAGCGGCAGACCCTGATACAGAGGTCTATCCCGGGACCAGGGTTCAATTCCCCGCCTCGGCGGGTCTTGGGCTAAAAAATTCCACGGACCTGACAATTCTCGCCTCGGTGCCTATTCCAACCATGGAGTCCCACTCTGCAACTCTGGGCAATAGCTTGCTTAATCTCCACAACGGCCCCCACAACGCTAAGGATGCCTGGCCTCCACCTTGGGGGTGCCCAGGAGTGGACACCTCACAGGGAAAGCCAGGAGGGGTTCCACAGCGGTATTCGTACAAGCGCCTTGAGACCCTTGCGGGTGAGTAGTGCGCTATACAAGTATCAATTTACATTTACATTTACATGTCATCACTAGGTGATGAGTGAGGGGTTTGTAACAAAAGGAGACTCTCTCCACTTTGTCTAAACCTTCCACCCCTATAGCAACCTGTGAATTCTTGCTGGTGGTACTCCTTCATTTGTTTTTCTGATTTAAATCTGGCACCATTAAAAACTACATTTTCCAGTGATATTATACAGTGCATTGCTTTTAGGTCACCAAATGAGTATGATGCTAGAAAAAAAACTTTTGTAAAGGTCTCAAATATATTTTCCATCTTCTCACTGTGTTCAGTGAGGCAGCTGAGACTGGAGCTTAGTCTGGATTGAGTAGCCTATATTTTGGCCTCACTGTCAATTAAATATTTTTAGTTTGTGCCAAGTGGCACTTAGTTCTCTCAAATTAATTCCAGCAATCAAAAACGTCTTTTTCAATCACAAAACTTTAAACCAAATTGTTGCAGTTCACGATTGCTGTTTGGGAGGACACGTAATCCGTTGATCAATTTAACAACATGATTAAGGAGAAGATACACAAACTTTTCTTTGATGCAGATATCTACAGTTTAAGTTAACTTAGGAAAGCACATTTTAAACAGTCTACATACCTTCGTTTGAGCCGGCAAACTTACTTTTTCTTCTCTTTGAAACAACAAACTCATGTGAGGGACAGGAGGTTTCGTTTACCCCTTCTCATCATAGTGGATATAATGTTTGGTTTGGGCTACACAGTCCACAATTAAATGCTGATGTTGAAGACTGTGTAGATCCAAGACAGTATCAATAACTCACTTGCTATGTATTTGTTTTTCACAACTGAATGAACGAAGAAGACTTTATTTTGAAAATTGGAATAGAACAAGTTATCCAGCATTGTGTAATTGCCACAAATATTTAACACATTTACGAAATCACGGTCATCAAGGTACACATTTATGTGTGCCGTTCTACTGCTTGTCAGAAGACCGTGCAATACCTTTAACATATTTCCTGGACCACTGCAGAACTACTAGGGAACTTTGTGGTTGCATATTTTTCTTGGTGTTCTAGACATTGCGGAGCAGGCTCCCAACACCCTGAGTACCTTCAAGAAAATAATCTACAGTCTCAGTGGGCCCTCATATGTTTCAGTGCGTTTTAATGTCTAAAGGGACTGGAATTAAAAAGGCTCCAAGATCATGGTGTGACTCAAAATAATGAAGTTTTTAAATATTAGTTCGGACTGTTTTGGAAACAAAACCTGTGGGAGAAGGATTGCATTTGTGTATGCATTTAACCCCTTGGCTGCGGGGCTGTTTCACCCTGCTGTGCTGGTGGAGGGGGGGCGCGCACAGCGCCCCGGTGCTCATGACGAGCTGAGCTCGTCATGAGTCACGGTTCTCGTGTGCTCATGACGAGCTGAGCTCGTCATGACCACACCCGTTTGTGGGGAACGCTCAGCACAGCAGGGGAATTAGCCCAGCGTGCGAGCATTCCACGGCTCATGACGAGCTCAGCTTGTCATGAGCACATGGGAACCGTGGCTCATGACGAGCTGAGCTCGTCAGGAGCATAGATGGAGTTAAGGCACTTAAATATCTGCATATAGGTCGACCACAACACTTTGCCCAACGTCATTGAAATGCTGAACAAGTTTAGGGGACATATGCGGTTTAATTTTAATCAATTTAGCCTCAACTATGAACAATTGCGGTTACATGGTGACGCTACACCCTGCAAATCCTGCTTTAGTCCTATAGGTGCATCCAGATATTGCAAGATGCCATTTGCATTAGCCTCAGCTATGGCTTTAATCAAGTGGATTGTGAAAAAAATCCTGGATGCTTTTAAGAAAAGATCATAGTCCTTGGGAGTGATGTAACCAACATAACATCCTGCATAAGGTTTTGGGCAAATAGAAGGAAGTATGCCTTACTTTGAAAAAAAGTAGTGCAAACTGGAGTGAGATCTGTAACCTACTCAGAACATTTTATCCAAAGGTGACTTCAGGTCTAAAATCTTCCTGGTCAAGGAAATTAGGAAAGCACCTTCACCAATAGATAAAGAGCAACTTAATCATTTTCTTGGCTTAGTCAAGTTTTGGTTTAAAAAGGATTTTGGCAGTCTTATACAGACCATCTGAGGCACCTGTAAACAATGAGCCCATTTCATTTGGTCCCATCAATACCAAGAAGTGTTTACAATCGGAGGTCCCTGTAAACAATGGGCCCCTTTTTATTCGGTCTGATTAATACCAGGTAGTGCTTACAAAAGTCAAAAAAGAAATTTCTAAAGTTCCCACCCTGGGAAGTTCTGCCTCCACTCTGCAGAGTTTTGATCAAAGTACCAAGGGATTAGTGGGAACAATTAAGGGTGAAGGCAAAAAAGAATAATAATTTCACAAAGTAAAGTGGGCAAAGAATAACTCTTCTGTGGTTGAATGTGAAGAGCTATTGTTGCTGTCTTAAGACTACAAGTTTTACCTTTGGAGCATACCATTTGTGGTGTGCACAGATTACAAGCCACTAGTATCTGCTTTTACCACTATGTGAGCAATCGCGTGAGGCGTGGAGGCAATCGGGAGGAGGGGCGGCACCACGCCAGAGTGGAGGAGGGGTGGCACCACGCCAGAGTGGAGGAGGGGCGGCACCACGCCAGAGTGCCAACTTGGGTTGCATCAAGATTTCAGCCTGATTTCACTTCGGTTTGCCAGGATGTTTATTATGCGGATTAATTGTACTCACCAGATTTATGTGGGAATAGCACAAAAAGAATTGATACATTGTGCAATATTACCCGCAGATGTAAGAGGTCCTCGGACCGGTTTGTTGGACTTCTAACATCCACCCACACTCAATAATAGCATCATTCTTTGGGAGCTGCAAGACCTTAGACAGTTTACCTTTTCTCCCAAAAGGTCACGGTTTCCTGTTGAGGCTTTGGAAATCAACTATGTGTGATCTCATGATAGGAATGAAAGAGGCTTAGCAAAAAGGGAAAAGGGTATCCACAGAATAAAGACTAAAGTTGTTATTGATTATACGGGGAAATGTATACAACACAAGCCAGAGATCTCACTGGAGGCATATCTGGGCAGTCAAAACACAAGAAAAGTCAAGGGATTAATAATGGTACATAAGGCAGCAGGAAGAATCTGCAGTGTGTTGTTACGCACACTAAGTGGCGGTCCGACTAATAAGGCCTTTTTTAGTGGCGCTCTATGAGGAGGTGAAACAATGCTGATGAAATGGAGTGGTGAGATACAGTTCAAGTTTTCTGGGAGGAAATTTATTAATTGTTCTTCTAATGTTCAATGTGTAACATATGGGCTTTTGGAGTAGATTAAATGAGTAGCAGATAGGCATTGGAAGGATCACATGGGTGGAGAAATTTGACCTCTAAGTTAGGAATGGAGTTTGGCTGCAACATTTTTCACAGAAGGCAGCCCTCCACAGAGACCAACAGTACCTTAGGTGAGACAGGCCGGGGGCCATCATTGCTAGGACATTCGCTGGTACTATGGAGCATGGAAATATACTGACAAAATGCAGGTGGAAGAGTAGATTCTCACTCTTGATATTATTTCCGATATGCACACTGCCAGATTCTTTACTGTCTGTGAAGGGAGAGGCTATTGGCCTAGGAAGGGTTTGGGGTGGTGCAGCGGAAGGCAAGCATATTGGAGAACATGTTGCCAGGGAGGATTTTTTATGTCGCTGTGCACTTAGTTAACCTTGAGATAAAATGCCAATATATACTTTACTAGGTGGGAGGTTTGGTTGGGCAATGTTCTGTTGATTTTAAGAATAATGTACTTGTTAAGTGCATAGTTTTAGAAGGTAGGCCCGAGGGAGGGAAACCGGTGTACCAATGAGTCAGGTAGTTGATTACGATATTGGAGGAAGAAGACTGAGTCACTAGTGTCAAACGTATTCAAGGGTGCAGTGTCTTTGAATTTATAAACTTACTGGCTTGGGGTGCGATGGAGGTGTGCCAACTTCAGAGTGCCATGTAGCAGAAGTAGGGGGAGGGCAGGACAGTCAGGGCCCCATGAAACTCAAGGAGGACAGTAAAGGTCTTCAGATCAGGCTAGCATGGCCTGCTCGGCAAGAGAGCAACAGAGTAACATATAAATACACAAAAGATGTTACATAGTGGGATTTGCTCACCTAGGATTAAAAACTGTACTTGCATTACGATAAAAACCCAATAACGTTTTATAAAAACACTGAACTTGCATAGGTAAATCTCATGCAGTCCATCACTAGTGTGGCGTATGAGGGGCACAGTGGTTCTTTGTGAAAGCATGCATCCAAAAAGGTCACATTTTCAGCTTCCTGCCTCACTCACTGAAAAGGGTACAACAGGTTTGGTAGCACTAGGTTAAGCAAAGAGAGCTTCTGCAGGATTAGTGCTAGCCAAAGGTTGTAGGCAGGATATGTAGTCCGGACTGCTGCTGCAATTCAGCAACGAGGGGTCCATGCAGGTCTATTGTCAGAGAATGATCAGCGAGCTGCTGGGCAGCTCAACATTATATTTACAAAAGTGGGCATTTGGCTGAAGCACAATGCTACATCAATAACCAGTATATCTCACAGTTTCGAAGAACTGCCTAATAAGATAGCCAAGGTTCCCTCCTTGGAGAGGAGTCTGGTATAGGAGACATCACTGCCTAAGTGGAGACGCTGCAGGGAAGCCATCCAAGTGCTTCTGTGGTGGCAAGCTATGTGTATAGTCACCACAGTAGCTCAAACGAGAAAGAAATTAAAGTTTATTATTTTGTTTTTATCTATAAAGTTTTATATAGCCAACATGATCCTTGCGGATTTCAGAGCGCTCTACAATGTTCAAGGACACAGGTAGACTAGATGATATCATCAAGGACGGCACAGGGTATGACAGAATACCCTAGAGAGGCAACCTCAGGGTCCAAGATGGACAAAAATAAGAACAGAACATGCAAGAAATAAGCATGCGTGCAGACTAAGGGACAAATTGTGTCCTGGAGTAGAGCTTGTGAGTTCTAAAGCCGAAATGTGTTCATCAGTTTCACTTTAACATCTTTCTTGAATGATGTAGTTGAGGGGTTAATTCTGATTTCAGGGGCAGGGTATTCCAGATTCTCAGGGCAATACCTGAAAAGGCTCTGTTATACGTTTTCTTTTATAGAATTTCAGTGGTTTCAGCAGTAAGGTGCTAGTGCCGCTGGATGCTCTACAGCCACCAGTTTGCTCAAGTTTTTGTGCAAGGCATTTCAGGGTGTTGAAGTGTAGGGCTTTATGGGTCATGCATGCAATTTTCAAATAAATCCTTGCCTCATATGGGAGACAGTTTAGATATTTCAGATCAAGAGTTGTGATGGTTTCTTTTAGATCCTGTGATGAGCCTAGTAGCAGAGTTAAGAGAGGCCCCACTTAGATCTGGGTAGGCCGCAGAGGGTTGCGCTTCCATAGTCCAACCTGGGAATCACTAGGGCTTGAACATTTGATTTGAACTCGTGAGGCAGTAGGAAGAGTCTTATTGATGTTCATGTGGACACTTGCTCCTTTGGTGGCAGAGCTGATGGAATCCTGCATGTTCAGGTTCTTGTCAAGCGTTTTTCCCCAGAGTTCTCATTGAATCTATAATGTGCGGCAAGCAGTTAAAAGCAGTTAGTTGTTTCACCATCCAGCGGTGTCTGGTGAGTGTTTGGGTGGGGCAATTGAAAGTGTTTAGTTTGAGGTGGTTACAGGTCAGCCAGAATTTCTTTTTTTTCTTTTTAATGGTTGTGTTGAGACTGAATACCTTTTCATGTACAGTTGTTTGTCATCTGTGGACGTGTGGTAGTAGATGTTAGATAAATTCAACAATTCAGTGAAAGGCTCCACGAACAGGTTAACCCCTTCGACGCTCATGACGAGCTGGGCTCGTCATGAGGTAGCCTCCTCGCACGCTCATGACGAGCCCAGCTCGTCATGAATAAAGGGATTTACAAATTCTATGGCAGGACCGGAGGCTTCAGATTATGCTTCTCAATCTTTACTGCATAAAACACAGCAGCCAATGAAAATGTATATTTTCAGTAAACAATAACAATAAACTTCATTACCCATGAACACCCATGAGTATAGGCACGCCCCCACAGTCCATAAGAACCCCTTGCGTGCTCCCATCATCCTCTTTCTTTGCTGCTCACAAGCCAGAGTTAAGTGTACCTTCCCTGTCCCCTCACTCTGCTTGTCGCTTTGGGGGTGTCTTGGGAGACGTATATGTGTTGACTGACTGATGCGGGTGGTTCCGCTTATGGATTGAGGACTGGGGTGCTCTCTGGTGTGATTTTTATTTCATTTATGTGCTTTAACAGGTTCGAGCGCTCACCTTGCGCTCCCTCGATTGGGCCGTTTTTCCCGAGGGGCTGCTCCCGCGTTGGAGCGAGCGCCTGTCAGCGCGCGGCTTCCCTGCGGAGTGCGCGACTGCCAGCGCGTGTTTTTCACGGTCTTTGACCGGCGAGGGGCATTCCGCTTTCTCCACTGGGGCCCGGTACCGGCTGCCTGAGGGCGCGCGGAGGCTTCCCTAGTGCGCCCTGCGTTCAGGCCGGGTGGCTCACGGCCGACGCGCGCGCCCAGAAACGCTGACCATTTGGGCTGGTTTTTAGTTGGATTTGGTCGCGTTTTGGGCGGCGCGCCTCGGCACGTCTCCCTGACTTTCTAGAACGCGCGTTTTGCGCGTTCTACACACCGGTTTGCCTCACGTTTGATCGCCTGTGCTGGGTGTATTCTTTTGGACGTCCAGAGTGGGCACACGCTCTTTAGATTAAGGACTTTGGCCACTGGCTGCTTTGACTACAGCTTTGCTGAGGGGGTTTGGGTACAGGTGGTGATATTATCTTGTTGTGTGCAGTGGGCTGACCCCCCCCACCACCCCCATATACTGCCAGGGTTGTTCCCTGTTACCTTAATTTTCAACACCATGGAAGAATGGGTTCGGTACCCTGAGGATGGTGAGGCAGATGGGGAGGTAACTAATGAGGGGCAGCAGGAGGCTGTCCTCGAGGATACCATTGTAGAAGCCTTGGATGCCTCGGTCCAAGCTTCTGTGGATAAGGCCTTGGACCGGAAGGTCCCCCAGACTGTGCAGCAGGCACTGGCAGTGGCCCTATGCCCCATTCAAAAGCAATTGAAAGGCTTTGCTAAGCGCCATGGGTATGGGAAGCGCAAGCAGCAGAAACGCGATGTTCCCTCTACCTCGGCTTCAGTCCCTGAGGAGCGGCAGATGTGGCCGCATGCGCAGTCCTTAGCTGCCCTGCCGGTCAAAGATGTCCCTAGCCAGCCAAGTTCTGGAGGCAAGGCTACTAGTAAGCGCAGGGTAGTGGTGGACACGGATACCACCACCACCACGACTACAGGTACCGATACGGATACTGATACTTCGGAGGAGCAACCTCCGCCCCCTAAGAAGGCCAGACTGGCTCCCAAAGTGGTGGAGGATAAGACCCCTAAGGCTTTTCACTTCGATCCTTCGAATATTGTTCACCCTCGGTCTTCGGACTGGGTTCCTCCACCGGATGTGTCGGATTATATACATGACCACCTCCGGAAGAGCTTCACCCGGGAGGTGCGCAACCGGCTGCGGTCGGAATGCCCGCGTCCTGATATTCCGGACTGCGTCGCTGACACGCCGGAGATTGATGCAAGTATGCTGACATTCCTTAAAAAATTTTCAAAGGATCCGAAAAGAGGGCTCGACAGGGCCTGGCGGGGCTGTCAGGACAAGATGCTCGATGTCATAGGGCCCCTAGCGAAGATCCTGGAAATGGCCTTGGCGGCCAAACAAGGGGCGGATCCAGTAGATCCTGACATCCTGGCGGAATGGACTCAGCGCGCCATTTGTTTCCTGGGCAATGCGAATTGCGCTGTTTCTTCGGAGCGGCGCAAGTCCTTGCTGATGCGCATGGATAGCAATTTAACGGAGCTGGCGGAGGCAGAACCGGGCCCTCTGGCGGGGGGGTGTCTCTTTGGAGACCGGTTCGTGAAGGATGTCACCAAATATGTAGGCACCTTCACCGCATTGGATAAGGCCCAGAGTGGTATTAAACGAGCTCTAACGCAGGGTGTTTTCAACCGGGCCGGGCGAGGCGGGGGTCGCTCGTCAGGCCGAGGGTTCCAGAGAGGCTCCCAGAGAGGTGATTTCGGCCGTGGCCGCGGCGAGTGGGATTCTACCCGCGGAGGAACCTTCTACCCATCGAGAAGAGGCTTCAACAAGGGCCGTTTCCAGTCGGGAAACAACAGGGCGAATTTCAAGGCCCACCAAAGTTCCGGTGAGTCCGACAAATGTGTCTTTCCTTCCTTTGGGGGGTCGCACGCAACATTGCCTGCCTCAGTGGCGAGTGTTGACCCAGGATGTTTGGGTCTTGCAGACTGTTCAGGGTTTCAGGCTGGATTTCTACTCCCAGCCGGCGCAAGCGTTTCCCCCGCCACCTCTCCATTTTTCCCAACTAGATCACAGTTTTATAGAGGCAGAGGTGGCAGACTTGCTGAGGAAGGGCGCGATCGCTTTTTGTCAAAGAAGTCCTCGCGGCTTCGCCAGCAATGTCTTTCTGGTCCAAAAGAAGGGAGGTGGCAACAGGCTTGTACTCAACCTCAGAGACTTCAACCACCATCTGGTGTACAACCATTTCAAAATGGAGGGTATCCACATGTTAGCGGATTTGTTGCAAGAAGGAGATTGGTTAGTGCGATTAGATCTGAAAGATGCTTATCTTTCTATTCCTATTTTTCCTCCGCACCGCAGATTCCTGCAGTTTCAGTGGAACGGCCGGTGGTACGAGTATTTAGCTCTTCCTTTCGGTCTCTCCTCGGCTCCCTGGTGTTTCACCAAGGTAATGAAGCCAGTGGTAGCTTTCCTCAGGGAGAGGGGAGTGCGCATGATCATTTACCTAGACGACATTCTGATCATGGCGCAGGACAGGTCTGTGTTGCAGCAACACTTGACCATGACTATATCCTTGCTACAAAGCCTGGGGTTTGTGATAAATCTGGCAAAGTCAGTGGTGACCCCGGCTCAGGTGATAGATTTTCTGGGGTTCACGGTCAATTCCCTCACGGCGCAGCTGCTTCTTCCGCAAGCGAAGTTGAGGGACCTGAAGAAGGAGATCAGGAAACTACTGGACAGTCAGTTGGTCTCGCTCAGAACCCTGGCCAGGATTGTAGGAGTCCTGGCGTCATCTATTCAGGCGATATTTCCAGGTCCTTTGCACTACAGAGCCCTCCAACGTCTGAAGATCAGACATCTTCAGAAGGGTCTCTCGTATACGGACTCGGTTCCGCTTACGGACGAGGTTCGGCACGAACTCCAATGGTGGCTAGGCCACGTGGATGCCTGGAATGGCAGAGCGATCTTCGGGTCGCGACCAGATGTGGTAATCGAGTCGGACGCCAGCAGATGGGGCTGGGGCGCGCGCTGTGGAGAGGTTTCCACAGGCGGCAGATGGTCATCTCAGGATCTGGAACTTCACATAAACTGTTTGGAATTACTGGCAGGATCGTTTGCGGTCCGCACGTTATCCCCGAAGCGGACATCATGTTGCATCCTCCTGCGCCTGGACAATGTGTCCGCAGTGAGGTATATCAACAAGTTGGGCGGCACGAGGTCGTCTCTTCTTGTCCAGATAGCCAAAGAGTTTTGGCATTACTGTCTACAGAACCAGATATCAGTCATAGCAGAGTACATCCCGGGTCAGGCCAACCAAGTGGCGGATTGGCATTCCAGACACTTGAGGGATTACAGCGACTGGAAGCTGCTTCCCCAGGTCTTCCTCTGGTTGCAGGCAGTTTGGGGTCCGTTTCAGACGGACTTGTTCGCGTCCAGGTTGACATATCAACTTCCCCGGTTCTTCAGCTGGAGACCGGACCCGATGGCGGCAGCGACGGACGCGTTTCTCCAGGATTGGTCGGTGGGGATCCAATATGCGTTTCCCCCCTTCCTGTTGATTCCCAGAGTTATGACTCATGTGATAAGGCAAGCGGCGGAGATTGTCATGGTGACTCCGTGGTGGACATCACAAGCGTGGTTTCCCAAGTTGTTGCAGTGGAGCTGCGACCGCCCCCGGCTGCTGCCGGATTTGAAGTGGTTGTTGCAGGGCCCTCGTCAGGAACAGCACCCATTGCTGTTGGAGGGCAGGTTATCCCTGATGGCATGGAGGCTTTCAGGGAACAGTGGCAAATGCCTGGAATTTCGGACAAGACTGCAGACTTTATCAAGCAGGCTTGGGCACCTTCCACCAGGAAGCGATACTCCGCTGCCTGGAAGAACTGGGTGGATTGGTGCGTGGGACGACATCTGGATCCCGTGGGGGCAGAGTTATCCCAAGTATTGAACTTTTTATCCGAGAAGGCATCAGGTGGCCTAGCGTATCGTTCGGTCAACAACTTTCGCTCAGCCGTCTCAGCGGGGCATGCCCTGGTGGATGGTAAACCGGTGGGCATGCATCCGGTAGTTTGTAAGTTGTTGAAAGGCATCAGGGTGGCTAACCCTCCCAAACCCAAGTATACGGGTTTGTGGGATGTCTCAGTTGTGATTTCTTTGCTCGACAGATGGCCGGTTAATTCTCTCCTGTCCAGGAAGCAATTGTGGGCTAAATTAGCCATGTTGCTTTGTCTATCCTCTTGCAGAAGATCTTCAGACGTCAGAGCGCTCGACGTAACAGGTAGAGTGTTTACCCCGGAAGGGGTCTCCTTTCATATTACAGGTCGTACTAAAACAATGTCTAGACATATATCTTATAATGCTTTTCCTGACAATGAAAAACTATGTGTGGTCCATTGTTTGAAGACCTACGAGGAATGTACAAAGGCCTTGCGGCCGCAGGGCTGTTCACAATTATTGATTGCTATTCAGAAGCCCTTTAAACCAGTGGCGGCTGCCACTATTGCTAGATGGCTTCGGTTCATTATGAAGGAAGCAGGTGTTGATACAAATGTTTTTGGTGCTCATTCAGTTAGAGGCGCGATGGCGTCCAAGTCCTATGGTTTAGGATCCAGTATCCAAGATATTATGCATTGTGCAGATTGGTCCTCTGATTCAACGTTTAAGACGTTTTATTACAAGCCGGTGGGAGACATTACTTCTGTGGTATTTAATCAGCGTTAAACTAGCATAATCTGAAGCCTCCGGTCCTGCCATAGAATCACAAATTTGCTAGCATTCGCGACAAGAATTTGCAATTCTATTAAGGACACGGAGGCGAGGATTATCCCACCCGGCTTAATGTACTGTATGTATTAAGCTTACCCACCCTTTTATGCAAGGATTACGGTGGTGTTGTTTCCTTTATTTCAGGATCTGATAAGAAGTCGGACTAATCGACTCCGGAGGTCAGGATGTTCCGCCTGAAGCTGTTCTTCCACGTTGGAGGATTGTGATTGTTCAAGTTTTGTTGGACTTGTTTCGCCTCAAAGAAAGAGGATGATGGGAGCACGCAAGGGGTTCTTATGGACTGTGGGGGCGTGCCTATACTCATGGGTGTTCATGGGTAATGAAGTTTATTGTTATTGTTTACTGAAAATATACATTTTCATTGGCTGCTGTGTTTTATGCAGTAAAGATTGAGAAGCATAATCCTCGCCTCCGTGTCCTTAATAGAATTGCAAATTCTTGTCGCGAATGCTAGCAAATTTGTGATTCTCAGCGTGCCAGCTGAATTCCGCCCGCAGCCTAGAGGTTAAAGAGTCAATGAGAGCGTGGACCTATATGGGACCCCTAATGAGACCTGTGTAGGGTTTGATAGGAACATATTCACTTTGATTCTTTGAGTTCAGTTGTAGAGAAAAGAAGCGAACCAGTTAAGAATGGACCCAGAAAGCCTCCTAGACCTACTTGAACGTGGAATGAAGCTGTCATGTTTGACCGTATCGAAGGCCGATGAGAGGTCAAGGTAAAAAGGCAGGATTCTTTCTGATCCAAAATGTTTAGTGCATTAGCAACTATGTGTGTAAGTGCCGATTCAGTGCTATGGTCCAGACGGAAGCCGGGTTGGAATGGACCTTAGAGAATGAATTGTTCAATGTGGCTGCATATTTGTACATGGACATAATTCTCTAGGATCTTTGCCAGGGTTGGAATATTAGAGATTGGTGAAAGAGGTTTAGGTCTGCACGATCTACTGTGAGTTTTTTTTTTTTTTTTTTTTTAAACAGGGGTAACCTGCCCAGTTTTAAGGCAGTCCTGTATCGATCCTTGAAGTAGTGAGGCATTAATTATCTTGGTCCAGAGAGGGAGTAAGGATATTTTAATCTCCCTGAAGACATTTGGTGGTAGAGGGTCGCTAAAGTGGTTTAAGGGGTTTACTGCTGTTAATATTTTGAGAATGGTGCTTTTATAAAAAGTTTTGAATAAGATCCATGAAGCATTGTTTTTGGGGGTGTGGGCTGAGAGACATTGTGGCTCAGAGATCCGGGGCGGGGTGTGCTAATATAAGGTGTAAAAAGAAGGTCACTTTCGAGCGTTCTTTCTTTTCTGCGAAGAAGGCAAAGTTCTTGCAGTTTGGCTGTGGATTAGGACCTGTAGGGGAAGGGTTGGGTTGGCTACCTGCTTGTAGCTTGACAAGTTCAAACTGTTTTATTGGCGATGTCAAGCTTTAGCCAATTGGTTACTACAGAAATTCGCTTCAGAACTTCTGATACGTTTGTTGTAAATGCTCCTCTGTGATCTCACCTGTTTAAGTTGTTCGTGGGAAGGTGAGAATCTCCACGAATGTTCAGCTAGTCTAAGCTTACGTCTTTCTGCATTTGGGCTGCCGTTGAACCATGGTTTGGATTCTTTGGTGTACATTCTGTTTAGCTGAAAGGGGGCTACCAAGTCTAGAATGATCAGCATGAATTTACTGTAGTGATCTGTGAGGTCACGGATATCTGCCACATCCAAGGGAGGTGGGAAGATGCTATTGCTGATGGAGGTCAGATTGTTCAAGTTTATACTTTGCAGGCTTTTTTCCATTAAATGGGGTTCAGTTGAGCCTTTTTGGTCCTCACAGATTCTGTAATGAGGAAAGTGATGCAGTGGTGATCTATCCAGTCACAAGGCTTGACAGATTCTAGTTGGATGGTGTTACTCTTGGAAATGATAAGGTCCAAAGTCGCAGCCAAGTTGAGGGTAAGACTGTTGCAGAATTGTCTTAGGTTGAGGTCAGCTAGGAAGGATGTAAGGCTGTTGACTGCTGGGTCATTAGCACCATTCCAATGGAGGTTGAAATCTCCAAGGAAGATCTGGGTGCAGTGTTGTCCTGCGTTGGTTGAGATGGCTTCCATAATTTGTTCTATGAATGGGATGTTTTCTCCTGGTGGGTGGTAGATTGTGTGCAATTTGCACAGTGAACTGTTCCTCAAAATATCAATGTATAAGTATTTGCATGAGGATAGGGCAATGTTACGTTTAACTGAGATTGATTCAGTGCAAGCAATACCTCTGCCTGGTCTGCGGAGTCTCTAATCTTATGATGTCATGATTAGGTGGAACTAGTAGTCAAAAGGTAGGTGTGGAGGCATAATTTAACCTCGTTTTGGTCAGGATTAGTAGGTCCAGCTCGTGTGCGAGGATGAGGTCTGCGCTGTCCGCCGCATGTTTCACTGCTGATCTGCAATTGATCAGCATGTATTAAGGTGTGGCTTGGTGTCAGGTTGACTGAGAAATTGGCACTTGCTTAAGGTTAGACTTATTCACAGCTCTGTGGTTGGACCTCGGTTCTCTGAGTGGGTTTGTAAGAACTATCTTGATTTACATGTATTGCCAGTTTACTAGGGACCTAGAAGTAAATTAAATGTGCCAACCAGATATAGGCTAATTCTACCATGTTTTAAGGCGGGAGCACAAGCACTTTAGCACTGGTTAGCAGGGGTACAGTGCTCAGTGTCCTAAAGCCAACAAAAACTAATTTCAGCAAACAGGCGACAAGAGGATATGGTGAAAGGTTTGTGGAAGGCCACACCCAGACTTTCAGGTCTAACATGCAAGTGTCAAGCAGCTTAAGAATGTGCAAAAGAAACAAAGTCTTGTATCAGCTTGCAGTGCTTACGGAGTTTGTAAACATTCAGTGTTTATTTTGTTATGCAGACTTTTGTGCTTCATACAGAGAGAGAGGAGAAAACCATCATAATTCCTAGGTTTCTTACTTCTTTTGAGTTTGTGAGTGGTGGGCCAGGTAATCATTGTGTTTCCAGTTGCCACAAGTTACAATCTTAGTTTTGATGAAATGATTTAATGGGGGTTTATCATCATCAAGCGGCCATGGCTCTAATGCAACCATTTAAATTTGAGCCGGAAATAGTTGTTTTCCAACATAAGTATTTATAGGAGTATTGTCTTTATAGCTATAAAATTTGATGCTAAAGGATTTGATGAGCTCCAGGAGGGGTTTGATATATGTAACTAAAGCAGTGCAAGACGATTAAGCCTTCATCCGTCCAGAGGTCATGCGAATAACCATTTGAGGGAATTTCCTCTTATGTCCGTTTTGTTTTAATCTTTGTAGTAGTAGTTTGATATGGACTGTGCTGAAGTCTGCTGTAAGGTCAACGAGTAGTAGTGCTACAACAGTTTTTATCCATCACTGTTCTTATGGATATCATTGCCGATGTCAGTGCCTCTTCCAGAATGAGCCTGGCTTGTTGGTCGGATATAGACACTCCAGGAAGTGTGAGATTTGATAGAAAACTGCTCTGTCTGTTAGCTTACTGAGGAAAATACAGTTTGTGATCAGTTTCTAGGATTAGCTGGTTCCAAGTTGTGTTTCTTTACTAGTGGTCGTAAGGTATGGATGTCTCGAGTTCTGACAGAAGCGTGCTGGAGGTTTGAGATATGCCGATTATATTAATTACTTCAATGGAGACCGATATGGATAGCAATATTTTATTAACCATTCAGTAGAGTGTGGATCAGATAGTGAGACTGCTGATCAACTTGATTCTTCCACATCACGTAGTTCTGCAATGGTCAGTTGTTTGAAGGAAGTTAGTAATAGGGACTAATCATTTTAAATTAATCCATTAGACTGGAGATCAAGTAGGTCTCATGTTGCTTTGCTTAGTATATCTATAGTTCATACTTTGCTGACAAAGTGATCTGCCAGTTGATCAGAGAAATCGTGCGATTGTGCCATAGGCATGGAGGTACATTCTGTATTGTGAAATTCGGACAGTGTTTTATGAAATTTCTCTGAGGAGCATTTGGTATTGGAGATCCTGTGTATAGTGTGCTCTTTTTGGTATTTCAAGGTGTCTTTACAGATTATGTTGTGAATTGGGGAGGGTGTTTATTTTGTCCTAATGGCTCTTTACTTGGCACCATTTTTATGCAGAGGGCATAACGGTATGTATGTCTTATTTCATCATTCATTCATGGTGTTTTCTGAATCCATTTGTTAATGACAAGTGATTTTCAAGTTATTATCTTCGTGAATACTCTGGCCATCCAGTTGTACAAATCTTATCCCTGTGTTAATCTAGTCTAGGTTTATGTTTGCTGTAACATTAACTTGAAGAGTTCTTCCACGTTGCACTTTTTCCATTGTCTGCAAGTTGAATTATGGGAGGAAACTTTGCCAGAACGTTTACGTGTGATATAATAAATTAAGGTGGTATGGTGATGGTTGCTGCAGGGGGCACAGTCAATAGCATTGATGACAACGTCGTCCTGATTGCTGAACCCAATGTCTAGTGTATGTGCTGCCATATGGGTGGGGCCAGAGACAACTTGGCAGATTATAGCCTCCAGACTGGATGTGATGGATTGGTTGCAACATATTTGGTCTGGTGAAGCAGATATTCTGGTTGGCAAGTATATATTGTTTAGGATGATTCAGGGATATGTTCCATGTGGCATCTGGAAATGTGTCTGTAAAGGCTCTCCTGTGTGGAGGTGGTCAATATGTAGAAAAGTGTTAGAAAACTAACTCAAAGTACGGGTATCATGTATTCTCTTAGCCATGCTTTTGTAATGACAAATAGGTCTGATTTTATGCGGTTTGTAGGTCATAGATACGTTTTTTTATTCTTGGTGATTGAGCATTGAAGAGCAGCAGTTTATTTGGGGCAGTACTATAATGGGAACTATAGACTGAGGTAAAGAGCAAGACTGGTGTGTGTTTTGCACCAGATAGGATTGCGCAGTGGGCTTGGGATTTGCATAGGTGGATTAGAGGTTTGTTAGTGCAGATATAGATGTACAAGTTGGGGTGATCAAGCGTTGAATTGTGAATTGAGTAGGTAAAGGTAAATTGTGTTAGTGAGTTGAAACTAAGTGGGTTGGGAGGGTGAACATTAAATGATAGTGGGTTCAATATGGTTCTCACTTCCACTAGAAGGCATTTTACGGAGTTAGTAGCAACAGTCCCATGCACAGTACACATACAATATAAAGTAAACCATGTAGAAGTGATTTGAAAACAATTGGAACAATATTCAACGTTGGTATCCTGGTTTCTTTAATTAGTCATGACACAAAAACAGCCAGCAGACACGTGTTTCTTCAGAGAAACAGTGGTCTCTGACTCTTCAGGGCTTATTGGTATGTTCCAAGGCCAGTCATGTCCCTGGACCGGTGATAATTCCAACCCGGTAGGGCGCAAGTCAAAATACAACAGTGAGTACTGTCAAGGGTGCATCCGAGTAGCTGCAAATTGAAGCCACAGATGGCATGAACACGATGGCGGTGATAATTCCAAACCGGCAACAACATTGAAAGTTCCTCAATGGAAATATAAAGGCTAATGCCGCCAGTACCGATATACAATGGGACAAATCCTCCCAACTGCATCAATGTCATCTACGAGTCCGCTCAAATCTGCGCTACTCACGACCAAACAAGAGTGCGTGCTTCCCAATAATCTGAATCCAATGTAGTGCAGACGTCCTGCCGGCTCCGACTCAATCCGGGATTGAGTAGGAGCTCACAGGACGCGGATTTGAGCGCACTCGTAGATGACATTGATGCAGTTGAGAGGATTTGTCCCATTGTATATCGGTACTGGCGGCATTAGCCTTTATATTTCCATTAAAGATTACTTTTACGATTCGTCATCTCTACTAAGAAACTTTCAACCTTGATGCCGGTTTGGAATTATCACAGTCATCACTTTCACGCCATCTGTGGCCTCAATTTGCAGCTAATCAGATGCACCCTTGATAGTACTCACTGTTGTATTTTGACTTGCGCCCTACCGGGATGGAATTATCACCGGAGACCACTGTTTCTCTGAAGAAACACGTGTCGGCTGGCTGTTTTTGTGTCATGACTAATTAAAGAAACCAGGATTCCAACGTTGAATATTGTTCCAATTGTTTTCAAATTACCTCTACATTGTTTACTTTATGTTGTATGTATGCACAAGACTGTTGCTTCTTTTATAGGTGGTAGGATTTTCCTCCACAAATTAAGGAGGTTATTAGGGTTTCCCCTTCCCTGTTAGTACCTACCTAATGGTTTCATGTCTAACACAACGTTAATTAGCTGAGCGCCATCACTTCCTGTATACGAAAACCCTGTTCTCTTGTATCGTTTTACGGAGTTAGTTTGGAATGAACTTGAGAACGTAGTGTACGCCATTGTTGGATAAAAGTCTTTTTGGGGTGATACATATTGGTATTGTGGCTGGTATTTGCCGTCTGTTTCCCTTTGTAACTTCCGAATGTGGATGTGGTGGACGTTAGTGGTGGAAGGGGACTGTGGGGTCAACGTTAAAAGCTTTGAAGGCTTAGGTGGCTGTTAGTCCTTTATTTCTGTGTTACACAACTGATTTTGGTCCCGTGAGGATGAAGACTATGAGTGGAAAGGTGTAGTAAAAGGTTGTGATGTCCTAAGCCTCACTGTTCTTTGTTGCAGTGGATGTGCAAGATGATGTGATATGTGCCAAAGGTAGAGGGGAAGTAGGATTAGTTAGAAGTATAAAAGAGGGAGAGTTTAATATATGATTAATAAGATTTTGAAAAAAAGTAATTAGCTATGTCTTTGGGTATGTGGGTGACAGAGGGTAGCTTACCCAGTGGTGGTGTTAGGTAGGAGGCAGTCGTGAAGGTGTAGGTGACTGGATGGTAGTTGTGATGACAGATGGAAAGCAGATGTTGGGGTTGGTCAACTTATGTTGAGTGAGGATGGAGAGGTTGGTTTATTGTTGAGGACTGATTGCAGAGACGGTGTGCAGAGAACTGGCAGAAGTGTGTTAGTAAAAGATTGTAAAATTTGTGTTTCTTATAAGAGTGCTTGTGGGTCTGGGGGTTTTAAAAGGAGAGGACAGGTGTGGGGAAAGAAGACAGAATTGAATGATGGAAGCATTATCTTGGGTGATGTTTGTAATAAGAGGAAGGGTGGTCTGCTTTCATCCTTACTGAGTGGTCAGTAGATGTGTGGAATGTAATAACTGAAGGAAGATTCTGGCTGGAAGGCTCTAGTCAACTATGGGGTTTGTAGGGTTGTTAGCACATATAGAGGTGTTAGGCAGAGAGGTGGTCTGATATGTGGGACGATGACAAGGGGAATGGAGAGGTGGGGTGTTGCAAGTGGAACTATGAGATGGTGTGTGAATTGGGAAAGCATTGGAGGACAGATTAGTATGTACTGGTTGTGAGTGATATTCGGGTGATGAGGGACAGAATGTGTGACATCAAGTGTTAATGAGTCTTGTGTCTGTGTGTACATAATAGAGTGGCAATATCTAGTAGTTATTCAGTAGTGGGATAAAGGCATGTGTGGACTGGGTGCAGTGCATAGAATGGAGTGGACTGGATTATTACTGCTCTTCAGCTGCCTGGCAATTCTGGATTAGAGTTTCTGACCCTAACTACTTACCATGCCCAACAGGAAGAGACCCTTCGCCTTCCACTCTTTGCACGGACGCCAAGACCAGAAGCCCTAGGAGGAGAAGTTAAACAGTACAAGGCTTGAGAGTGGTGGTGGGGGTAAGACACTTGCTGATGAAATGGGTCAAATTACCACAGGTAAGCATCACCAATACAGCATACATATGTACCAGAGTGTGGTCTATGGGAGAGAAATCATGCTTTTCAGACAATCAAAAAACCCACTAGGTCAAAACAGGAAGTTAGAAAGCCCTCAGATGGGCAGTAAATCCTATTTTAATATACAAAACGGTCTGCATGCACATGTTTCAAGGTGAATAGCAGAACTTAAGCTATATTCTGTTTTTTTAACCTAGTATTCCTTACCATTTCCTAGATTCAGAGCAAGGATGTGTACATGGTGGCTGCAGTGGTCTGGGGTATGTAGATAAGCAAGATAAAATGAGGCGATCTGAGAACCCAAGGAAACACCTGGATGTTTGCAAAGAGGAAGATCATGATTGCATTACAAGTTTCCAAAGCTATGGATACAGCAAAGAGTACTGAGTGAAACTATTGAGCCAAGCAAGGAATCTCGGGTCAGTTTCTTACATTCAATGCAGTTTTAGGTGAAAGGTTTTGCATTACAATGTGAATTAACAGACGGATTGTAAATGTGGGTGTCAAACTATAGGCTTAGGTCACCAAGGTGAAAGGAGGAAGGCTGGAGAGAAAGAACGTTAAGACATTTGCTAAGGGAAAATGGAAAGAAGGGGTTTGAGTAGAGCGGTTTAGATCAGCAAGACTGTGTGCAATTGGTGGTGAGGCAACACTGAAGTGTTAAGGATTTTCCAGCCTGTTGAAAATTAGCAATTTTAGATTTTCCTTCTAGATCACTGTGATCCCCTCTGCTGGGTATTTCTTAAATGTGACTTTATACAGGATAGCATTGTGCAATATTGTTTTCAGTGTTCAGAGAGCTACATTTTTTATTTGAACAGCAGGCAAAGATGCCCTAGTGAGCTCTTTTCTTGGATCATTAAGTTTTGGTGCTGCATGCAAGCAATGAAGGAAGTTTGAGGTGTGCTGTGTGATATTAGGAAGGATGGTCTAGAGCATTTGAGGCGTTACAAACATGTTTGTAACGTGGTGCATAGAGTTGTGTATTAAAATCATGGTAGAGTGGGCAAGAGGGAATGGGCGGTCACTTGTGGGTGGGAGGAGATGTGAAGGACTCAAAGCTTTCTACCATTAGTATCAGCACTTTGGACATGTCGTGTTTGACGTAGTGGATAATGCACGTACTGGCAAGGTGGTGTAACATCTTTTAGGAGGAGCAGGCAATATGTTCACGTGGGTGTCCACTTTTCAGATTAGTGTGTGGTAGGCAGGAAAGCAAGGTGGATATGTCTAGGGGTTGGCTTTGGTGTGGAGGAAAGTATACTTGATCCAGCAGGGGATTTTATCTTACTTGGGTGTGCTTACTATTATAAAGCAGGTGGCTAACTGGAGGCGGTTTTTCTTTAAGAGTTTTATATAGCGCAAACTAGACCTGAAGATACCGCATATCAGAGCACTTTACATGAGCACTAGTTTCATTACATAAGGACACATTCATTTTTCTTTTTTGTTAGGCACGGGGAGATTTACGCGATTTACCCAGAATCACAGGATGTTGAGCGTTGTTGCCGAGACTCGAACCCGGTTTCCCAGCTTCGAGGTTGACCGCTCTAGCCATAAGGCTATAACCTCTGTTGGGTTGGCATGGGGTGGGTGTTAATGTTGTGCTTGTGCAGAGAGACATATCTTCAGTTAGGGAGATGGTGTTCTCATAAGAAGCTTATTTTAAGACTTCTTTCAGAAGTAGGATCTCTAAGCCTATTGCTGCATTACCTAGAAGTGGTCTATAATATGAGGTTCAAGGAAGGATGACTCCCTGGTGTTGTGTTAAAAAAGGCTGTGATCACAAGCTGGGCATTGCATACTCCAACTTTTGGAGTTTATGTAACATTCTTTGCCCTTATAGTCTGATGAGTTACCACAGTGCACTTCTGGGTTAACACCTTACGTGAAGTGCCAGAGTCTGTTTCTCTAGTACCAAGCATTTAGATTACTTGGAAACCTGGCAGATTTATATGCTGGGAAGATGCAGGATACACTTCTCTTAGAACAGAATGTCTTGACTAAGTCTTGAATGTACTTATTAGAGATGATCAGTTCAACTGAGTCCCCAATGTACTGCAAATCAAACAGGCTGCCACATCTGTGGTGTTCACCATTTTGATTTTAGCAAGAAGGAACAATGTTTGCTAGAGACTGACACCTGGCTCCAAGACAATGAAATCAGAACAGCACATTGCCTGGGCACTTTATCGCCACTGCTGGCTATCCTACTGCTTGTTTTCCAAACCTGGACCAACTGAAAGACCCCCCCCCCCCACCCCTTTATTTAATACAGAGCAACAATACCCTCGAAGGAGTAGGTTGATGCCACACCAAAACACACTAGACAATTTATTTCCTGTCTAAGCCAATAGGTCTTCTGAGAACCTTCCTGAAAAAGTTTCCCCACTAGCGGGCCTTACCAGGAGAGAAGAATCCAATTGTTTTGGTCAATGTAGGGCTACTCCAGTGGAAGGGGATTAGCTCATTCTCGCTGACGTGAGATTACAACATAGCCAATTCACAAAGGATTTCTTCCTGGGCTCATTCAAATCTCACACAATCTGCACCCTTGACAGAAGTGGCAGCTCTAGTTTATTCCTTTGCGTATATGTTTTTTAAACTAGTCTACTGAAACACATTTTGGAACTGAATAAAAACGGACTGTGATGGTTATGAAATGTATTACAACTCACATTTGGAAAATATTCAAAACATGCCAATATATTAATTCATGTAAAGTCCATGAAATTCGATATTGCATGTGTGCAATCAGCAGACAACCGAGATTGACAAGCTGCTTCTGCTAACAGTTTCTTGGCACTACACCAAGCTGTGAGTAAATGTAAACCATTATCAGTATTTTCCTTTTGTCACAAAAAACATTTAAGTGAACGTTTGAACTTTAAACAGAAACTATTTTTGCTAATAATTTAGTTACACTTATCATGATTGTTTTCAATGGGTAAAGTCTGCTCATGGCCTTTGCCAAGGCAGAAGAGTAAAAACAATCTTCCAGTCAGGATTGGAAGTGCATTACAAGTGACTGTAGGCAGTCAGAGTTGGTGCCATTAAATATATATTAAGCTAAATAACATACATAGATCTGAATTCGACTTAGCCCAGGGGTATCCAACATTGGTGCTAGGGCGAAATCCATGAAACAGTTTCAGAAAAATAATTGTGTACATGATCCCCTTTTAGTTTAATTATATGAAAATGTATCCTAAGTAAATACTCAAAAATTGGCACCCAAATCTTAGACCAAGCCTGCAACAGGGAGGTAAACACTGGAATATACTGCAAAATGAAAGACCACCATCCAGGTTTCTGTAGGCGCGGAAATATATTGAAATAGCAGGTGCAATTTGGTAGATTTTCACATACTAGTCTAATTTACCCCTTTATCTCACATTTTGCTGCATTTAGACATCACCAATATACGCATTAGGGAGGTAATTTGTGCTCGGTAAGTAATCTTAATATAACAGGTAATAGCACATGGCTATAAAAGCAAGATGAAAAGCCTGCCAAGCCACATGTTTGGCTTCACTGCATGGAGACCCCGTTCTGCAAAAGGAAAAGTGCATTGATGCCATACATAAAGGTACACTGAGAACCAACATTTAGTGAAGCAGTAAGCGGTCCCTTCGAGTGGCTGCCTCCATCCCAATACCAGAAGCTGCGCCACACTTAGTAGCAGCTGTTCGCATAGATAGGTTCCTCTCCAGAAGTGTATACTGTAAGCCATGAGAAGCCAATAATAATTCAATGCTTTTATATTGCATGGGCATTTGCATAGCTGAATGCATCAAGGACAATGGAAGCTGTGTTCCCCTAAATGAGAAGGGGCTCCTCACGCATCTCTCAAGTCGCAATAGGAATTGCATATTACACTGCAAATTTAATTCACTTAGAATAGGGATTATAAAGCTACAAAAACAGAAATTTGTGCCAGGCTTACGAAGCAATAACATAAGGTTTGGTTCATTTGAAGACTATTTTCATGACATCAGTACGGAACCAACAGACTTCAACAAGGTTAAAAAAAAATTTGGAACATGAATTACGTGCACCTCAAGGAGTAAAATAGTAAAAAAATCAACATAACTTACAGTGTGGAATGTGTAGCTCTTCTCCCCAAATAGTCTACTGGCAGTCCGAAGTAGGCATTTCGTGCAAGATTTGTTAATTTCTGAGGTCAAGGACTGAAACCCGGTGTGGACATCTTTGGCCCTGTGCAGCTGGAGGGCCTGGGAAGGAAGAACAGTCATTTATTCTCTTGAAGACCCTTGCAGAGTATCCTCACTTACAGTCATGACAACGGAGTCTCTTTAGCCCTTTACTTGCCAGAAAAGGGAGTTGGGCATATCTAAAATGGATTAAAAGAGGTCCCTTATTAAAGTGCCTGTCCAAACCCACTATGTTTTAATTTCTGGATTCTTTCTCCTAAGCTCCAAATTTCTGATGATTTAAGTCAAACTGGTTTGATTCTTGTGTGCACCATTTTATCTAACAGCGGCCCATTTGTGATGGTGGCACGGAACGAGGCCACCTTAACCTATGTAGCCTCATTACACAAGGCCTTTCTATTTACAATGGGTCTGTAAAAAAGTTATTAACCATATGGAATTATGAGATCTGTGGCAACTATGAATCTTTGGTGTTGTATCGGTAGACTCCAACCGCCAAAAGCAGGTGGCGTCTTCCAAATGAAATAACGGGGAAAAATAAAGAATTCCAAGGAAATCAGGAACAACATTCCTGACACTCCCAGTAATTCCTCTTTTTCTTAGGAGGTCCTCTGGGTTACACTCTTAATCTCACAATACCTTTGGGTGTGGAGGGAAGGGGTGGAAATAAGGGTCAATGGGCACCAATAGTTTAATGGGGCACTTGAAAAAGACACCTGGTTTGGTAATTAGAAATTACAGTATTATATTTTTAATAGAAACTGGATTAAGCAACATATTTTACGTTTCTATATTGCGATAAATGGATGGATGCCCATGTATGCTGAATTTCGGCGACTAACCGAGGTAGAGGAGCCCTATAGATCAGGATTTAGAAGATCACTTTTGTTACTCAAATTTATGCAACACATGGACTTGTGGAAGTTGGAAGAAATGAGCGGAAGCTTTTTAACTCTGGCCACTCAACGATAAGAAACATTCCTATCTGATAACGCGCAATAAAACAAGACACTTATTTTACAAGTGCAATTATTTGCTTTCAGTGCAGAATTTGTACACGGCCATCAAATAACCTTGTACTAAAAACCCGAACTGGACAGTTCTTTTTCCTCTAATCCTCAGCCACCTACCAGGGCCAGCTTTAGCATTGGCAGCGCTGGGTGCAACAAAATTTGTTGGTGCTCTGTCGTGACCTCCTTCCTTATGGATTCCCTCACTACCACCCTCCAAGGGTGCCCCTCATCTCTCCATAGCCCCTCTCTCACATGTATTTCTTTTGTGGGTGTTAAAAGCATTGTATTTCAGACAGACAAACATTATACAGAGACAATAAGTCATACAAGTGTGTAAATTATTGTATATGAAATGCTATAAAAAGACAATGAGCACTACTAGGCGTAGAAGTTACAGTTCATCCATAATGGTGGGCAGCATATTTTGAGAGAGCTTGGTCTGGAGAAGCACAACCTCAGGATTTAAAACATAACACAGTGGTTGGGGTTGCCTTTACTAATAAGAATCTATTTCTACCCAAATAAACCTTTTTGAACAACGAAAGGCTAGGCAGAAAAACATAAGATTATAGGTCTATGCACTTCAGTTCATATGCAGTTCTTTGATGGCATTTCATAGCTCACAGAGTCAAAAGACCTCTTATAATTTGAGGTGCTGTATTAGTCCACTCCGTGCCACTAGAGTCAAACTAGCCTGGCTGATGAGGGGCGATACTATGAAACCGGTCCTAGGATGCTGGTTTCCAGTCTAGGGAGGACCTGGCCTGGTAGTTCCCATAGGGAACAGGGTCAAGACTGATTTGCATATGGCTGGGTCTAAACTGGAATGGCATGGGGAGCAATAAAAACGATGGATTTAGACCCAGATCTTTGCACTGAGGTGAATGCATGGCATCGTTTAGCTTTCTGTCCATCAATGGTTCTTTTTGCATTTGTCACCCAGAGTGGGACGGGTATGCCTAGACGTGAGCCAGTGATCTTCATGCCACTGAGTCAAGCTAGCCTGGCTGGTGGGGGGGGGGGGGGGGTGCGCGGGAGGGGAATACTCTGAAACCGGTCCTAGGATACTTGTTTCCAGTTCCATGGGGGGGAACAGGGTCAAGACTGATTTGCATATAGCGGGTCTAAACTGGAATGGCATGTGGAACAAAAAAACGATGGATTTAGGCCCAGATCTCTGTACTGGGGCGAATGCATGGCATTGTTCAGCCTTCTGTCCATCAATTATTCTTTTTGTGTTAGTGGCAATTGGGACAGATTTAGGTATCCAGCTTTGGGGTGGAATCCCCACCATTAGAATTTGTGATGATTTTTCCTTTTGGCCATGACTATTCACAACTGATTCAATGGATTGGATCGCTGCATAAATTAATAATCATTTTTCATAAAGAACCATGGGTGGGAGGTGTGTACAAATGAGTTGGTGGAGTGGTTGTTGGAGCAGGCTGGTAATTTTTGGACCTTGATGAGTGAGAAGAGGGGTGTGCAAAGGTAGAGTATGAAAGGAAACACTTCAGGTTAGTCTCAAATAGGGAACTTAAATGTAATGTTTCAGTCGGGAAGGAGGTTGAGATTGAACAGAATTAGAGTAGATTGTAAGGTGAGAATATTATGGTTAGAGGAGGCAGCATTGCATTAAGATTGTAGGAGCCGTCAAGTTAGAATCACGCAGATCTGGGTGGGTGGTGAGACGGTCACTGGGGTGGAGCTCCAACAACGCAGATGCAATGAAGCAATGTGAGGTGCATGCCACACATAATTAAGGTGAAGTGTACAGTTCATAGTGCAACAGTCACTCAGATATAAAGGGGTGTACCTCCTACCCCTGTGCAGTTTGCAGATTCGTTCACTGAACCCCCGTAAACAGTGGGGTGTAGTGCATTTGAGGGTGGTGTGCACCTTTTTGAGCCAGGTTCTGCACTTGGCACCAACCTCCTGCATTTGCGTGGGTGGTGCCTTTAACCTCTGAATAGTGACCTACACCTTGTAGTTTACAGGAGGGCAGGATACCAATCACTGAACTGCATAGATGTCGAGAAGCGTTAAGGTAATTTGTTAGCTTTGATTCAGCTTTTGAAACAAAGACAGGGCCCTCAAAGAGGAGGACACTCTTCTACCAGTCGAGAAGCAAGACATATCCATTAATCATTACAAATCAACTACATTCCTAAAAGGTCAGCTTTCAGTCTTGCATAGCTAAAGCAGATAGTCCAAAGAAGTGGCTCATGAAATGACTGCAGAACCTCCTGAGGCACAAGCGTCTCCCTCTAAAAAGGCTGAGTGGTGCCCTGATGGCCTACATTAGTAACTGAAATGCCTCACTACAAACCACCCCTTGCTCATAATGCAAAACCTCAACAGCAAACCAGTGATTAGATATGAAACCTACCAATGTTCACACTTTTTTCCTCTAGCACAAAAACTATTAAATACTGCTGGTCTGTCAGCACAGTGATCAAAAGATCTTCAATGTTTCGCTTGTGTTAGTAAGTGTTCTAGGCACAGAAAAGCATACTATGTTAACACCATTTCATGATAAACAGAGGAGACAGCGGTTCATACAAACTACTTTCCGAGCTGTCTAGCATCCTCTATGGAGATTCCCAAAACAGGTGTTACCTCAAAACCTCTGGCCATGTGGAAGAAAATAACCTCCTCAGTAAATTAGTTTCAGATTTCTGACCATGCTGGGGTACACTTACAACTTAAACAACATCAGGTAGAACTACTCACTGTGGGTAGCCCTGCAAGGACCTCACATTGGTCTTCCCTAATTGGTGTGCCTCCTTGGATGCATGGAGCATAAAATCCTGCCCCTTGACTAGATTTGAAGGGATGGACTTCAGTAGTTTTATTCATTCGGGTCAAACATTACCCAACGAACAAATGTTGTCTGTTCTTCTGCAAATATCCCAAATTGTTTTGCAAGTGCAGGAGACTTCAGTGTTTGGCTTTAACTGCCATATCAAATCCAATATCATGCCTAGACAGAACCAAGATCTGCATTAGGATAGCTAAAGATAAGTGAAATAGCAATCCTCTTGACTGTCACTTGTAAGCATAAAAATAGAAACAGCAAAAGGCAAGCCAGGCGGAATTGACCAGGATGGAGGCGGAAGTGATAACGTTAGAGAAGCGTGCAGCTGGGTCTGCTGATCCGGGTGCTCACTCGCTGTAGTTACAACAAGAGGAATATCGAAACCTCTCCAGGGAGCAGGCAATTTGCCAAGATCGTGCCCTGCAAAGTTGGATTTATGAACATGGTGACAAGGCTGGCAAGCTAATTGCTTGGTTGGAACGTGGAAAGTGGGCCTCTAGGTTAGTACCGGAGATAGAGGGACAAGGCTCTGATACGGTCACAGACCCGCAGGCAGTGGCGGATGTGTTTTCTGACTGTTTTAAGGAAGTGTATGCCTCGGTGGGGGGGGTACACAGAGGCTGACAATGGTGAGGTGAGCTGCTCAAGGATATTGCCATGCAGAGTCTTTCAGAAGACAATAGGAATTATCTAGACTCCTTTCACGGATGATGAAGTTGCACAGGCGATCAGAGGCATAAAATCTTGGAAAGCAACGGGTCCAAATGGGATCCCAATAGAGCTCTACAAATTGAATGCCCATAAGATCGCCCCGTTTATTTATGCCATGTTTCTAGAAGTAGGGAGTTAGGACAGCTTCCATACGATCAGCGAGTGGCGAAAATTTTGGTCATTCACAAGACAAATAAGATTAAGACAGCTCCTTCCTCGTATAGATCCATTTCACTTCTCAATGCGAAGCCGAAGATTTTGGCAAAACTGCTTGCTGCCAGGTTGGTCAAGGTCATAACAACCCTGATACATCCAGACCAATCCGGCTTCATGCCACGTCGCAACACAGCCCTGAACCTATGAAGGCTACATGGGATCTTGGGCGGCTCCCCACAGATATTGGAGCCAGCTGTCTTGGTGTTCCTGGATGCCACCACGGCATTCGATAGGGTCGAATGGGCTTACTTGTACGCCGTTCTGGCCAAATTAGGCTTTGGTCCGGGGTTTATTGGGTGGGTCAGATTGCTCTATGCCGCTCCCCTCGCCAGGGTGGTAGTCAATAATTGTAAGTATACAGATTTTTCCCTTAGAAGGGGAACGAGACAGGGGTGTCCACTGTCCCTGCTCCTCTTCGCACTGGAGCCCCCGGCGGCCTGGGTCAGGCGGGACCGGTCAATACTTGGCTTGCGGTGGACGCCTGGATGAGAGGATAAAATTTAGCTTTATGCAGATGACATCCTGTTGTACCTCATCAACCCCAGAGCGTCCTTAAGTAATTTTTTAGATGTCCTTGCTGTATTTGGCAGGTATTCCGGGTTTGCCATTAACTGGTCAAAGTCGGTGTTTGTCTTGTCAGGAGCTCCGCCTGTGACTCCGAAATAGCGTCCGATAAAGGTTGAGTTGGTGGGATTCACCTCTTTGGACATATATAGGTGTCCTTAGATCCAAAGATGAGGTACGCTAATAATCTGAAGACCCCCTTGAATCGATTTCGTAGGGATGTGGAACGATGGAAAGCTCTTCCTCTTTCGTTGCTTGGAAGAGCGGTATTATTTAAGATGCTGGCCTTAACCCGTTCCTATATATGCTCCAAAACACAATGGATCCAGTGCCACTGTCCTATTTTAAGGAGGAGATTGAGACACTTCAGCGACAGCTACTCTGGGATGGCAGACCAAATATAGCCTTCAACAAATTAACTCTCCCGTGGTATGATGGGGGCATCGGTCTCCCAGACTTGAGGAAAAATTATTGGGCCACACACCTTGCAGCAGTGAACCACCTTGTCTTTGGATCCCCTGGGGACCCCGGCTATGCTATGGATCGTGGACAGGCACCAGGTGGCGACATTCTTAACGCCTTATATGCTAGGGCATCGGTCTCCCAGACTGGAGGAAAAATTATTGGGCCACACACCTTGCAGCAGTGAACCACCTTGTCTTTGGACCCCCTGGGGACCCAGGCTATGCTATGGATCGTCGACAGGCACCAGGTGGCGACATTCTTAAAGCCTTATATGCTAGACCCGGTTAGATTCGAATTGGTAGGCCCGACAGCACATGCTGTGCATGTTTGGCACGCGGCTACCAGAAGTTTAGGGTGGGAGGGACAATTGACGTTGGCTACCCCACTATTTTGCTCAGAGAAGCTGGGGAGCCTGTGGAAGACTAAAGGATTTGATAAGTGGGACCTCATTGGAATTAACCAGATTATGGATGTATGGGGGAAAGACTGTTGATGTTTGAATCTTTACAGATGCAATACAGTTTGAATGCTGCTGAACACTTTCGATACAGGCAGGTTAGACACGCTCTCCTCACTCACGTGCCCAGAGGGGCAGAACTTCCGGAGACATCTCCTCTTGAGGACCGTGTGCTATATGGTCACGTGCCAGAGAAGACTATCTCCTTGATCTACAGTCAGCTTATAAATAATATGGAGTACCCCTTGGGAAGTATTAGGATAGCGTGGGGAGCGGATGGACTGCAATTAGACGATGAGGACTGGGTAGAGGCGGTCTCCTCCCCTAAAGTGGTTGCAATTCAGATGAGACTCAGACTGGTACAGCTTTAAATTTTACATCGGTCATATATCACAGGACCTAGGCTAGTGCACATGGGACGGGCGATGAGCGGTGAGTGCAGGAGGGGATGTGGGGAGCTCTGCACCTTTATACATATCGTGTGGCACTGTGAAGAGATACAGACCTACTGAGCGGCAATACATGACAAACTTAAAGAGGTGTTGGGGGAGGGGATACAACCGGAGGCGTCTGTCGAATGTATGGGAACCCACAGACTTGAATCGATATTTGAAACAATGGGTGATGTTGACATACATGGTGGCGAAGCGAAACATTGCTCAGCTGTGGGGGGGCCACTCAACCTCCCCGGAGTTTCTAAGTGGGCTGAGGACCTAGACTGGTGCATGTTCAGGGAAAGGGCGGTGTATATAGCATGGGGCTGCCCGGAGAAGTGGGGGAAGGTATGGGGAGCATGGAATGGTTATCGTGGCAATATATGTACACCCCACGGAGGCAAAGGGAAGTAGAACCACTGGAATCCCTTTGATCCCAAACTATAGATGATCAGTAATTGTTGAAGTTAAATGTACGACAACTAATGCCTCATAATGATGTCAATTAATGTTCACCGGAAGCAGATTTTTTTTTCTTATGTATTATAATAAAAAGAAAAAAATAGAAACCGCTTCTGCATGAGTGGTGATAAAACTAAAATCTTTCTTCTAGTCGTGGGAGACCTTGCTTGAGTCCATTTCACAGACACTGCTATTGGGTACCTTCATCTAGCCTTTTTAACAAGCTAAAACCGTAAAGTCAGGAACTTGGGGATCATCTCTAGAGTTTAACTTTCAAGATAACATGACCAAACACAGGCTCATCCATTTTTATCAACTTCAGGGATCCTCACACTATTGCTTACTCAACACCACGTTGGCTTCCTCCTTGCAGTAGCCCTCTTGCGCATCACGTGCAATCATGCAGGTTTTCCAGCGTAGATGTGGAGCAAGATGCAAAGAACTTAACTGCTCACTTACACTGATGTCACTCTACAGGTTGCCGATTAAACAATGGATCCATTTTAAAAGTGAACATGTTGTCCATAATGAATTTACAACAGCATAGTGGAGAACCTGATCGTTCAGTTTCTCCTCTACTACCTGAGCAGATTCCACGGATGGCCTTCCAAATGTGTCTCACAGATCCCTTTGGCATACAAAGAATTAAGAGGAAGATCCCACCTTTTGGACCTGCTTATCTTTGCCTCCTGACCCAAGGTGAACTTCAAAATGTAGACAATTAAAGACCAGTCTCTTCGGACAAGCTTGGAATAATAAAAAATGTACTCTGTTCTTGTGCTCTCCCACACCTGTCACTACAGCTGTTGTACCTGCATCCTGAAAACATCCATCGTGTTGCACTATAGCTGTATAATTGTTACAAATAAAATCAAAGAAAAATAGGATTTACCAAAATAAGACTGTGTATACACAGCAACTGTAGAATAGTGACTCTAGCTTTCCATTGCCCTGGATCCAAAAATGCCACGGGGTTAATGTTCTGTTTTGCTTACTTACTCAACTTTCTATATTAAGTTTCGCTCCAGTTTAGCATTAGATTCTTTCTTTAGCAATGCAACTGAACTTGGTCAGACTACAGTAGGTGTAGGAGTTTCATGGCACACTAGGGCCCTTGGATTTTATTAAAAGATCTTCTGACAAAAAGCCTTGGGACGATCCGCATGTGTGTCTTACGTGTGCCAAAGGCAAAATTCAGTAATCATATCTAGGGCTCGTAGAGCAATCAGGAAGTTGAGGCAGCCCAAAACTGGCATTCTGGTGCTAGTCTGTGCAAATGTTTGGCTGGAGCAGAACCCTTACAATTTGACACAATCCCACAAGATACTTCACAATTGAAGATCAATCTTTTAATTATTATATCCAAGCTTCAATAATGCTCCGTGTCCTGACCTGCCCTTCACCTTGGTTGCTATCTCTGGCAGCAGGCATTGTGATGTCAGAACTAGACTGTTATGTTATTAAATTATTTATTGACGCACTAACACGGATTAGTTTCTTGGCGCTAATTTAACAGTAACACAATCAGAGAAGGGGAAGTAGATTTTAAAAAGCTTGTTTAAAAAGCCAGGTCTTCAGTGCTTTCTGGAAAGGTAAGATCTTGGCAGGACCGGATTTCCAGGGGAAAAGTGTTCCATAAGCAGGGGGCAAGTGTTGCAAACCTACATCCGCCAGAACGTTTAAGTTTGAAGGGAAGGGTTTGGAGAAGGCCAAGATGAGATGAGCGAAGGTTGCGGGAGGGAACGTATCTGGTGATTAATTGAGTGATGAATTTAGGGCTTTTGCCATGTAGCGACTTGAAGATCATGCAGCCAGCTATAATAGGTTATAATAGTCTTTTCTTTATTATCATCACCTGGGTGCCTCACAAGTCGCAGATTATAAAGAAATCAGATACTGCCATTTATAAAGGGATCACAGAATCCCATGTATTAGGTTATTATCACCCAAGTGGTGAGGCATAAACAGCTGGTAATAGCCCTTCCTATCATTATGCACCCTCACAATCCAACCAGGCCCACAAAAGTGTGCGTCAGCAATTACTGAATGAAACAAAAAAAGAGGCTTTAGCAGTTCATGAGAATTGATTTCCCAGCTGAAAAATAGAAACCTCCAACGGTAGTGGTAACTGAATGTTTCACGAGTCAAGAAAAAAATACAAGCAGCCTTAATATTAATAGACGGTTCATCCAGTTCAATGCTAGATCTCCCAACAGCGATAATACCCAATTACTACAGGTATATCAGGAAAGGTTATCTAACAGCTCCCTTTTCACAAGCTTATACCTGCACTGCAGCACTTTTACTGTACAATGGAAACAAACATACCTTTACCATCTGGGCTGCTGTGTCCCCATGGGCACCCAAACAAACCATAGCCAGAGCAGATGAAATACTTATTGGCGAATAAAATACATTTTTCTTGTTGTCATTTTCACTCAGTTTTCTCAAGAGGTCAAGGGAGAATAAAGTATTGGCTTTGTTAAGAGAATCCTTGTTAAGAGAATCCATTCTTGAGAATCTAGAACAGAAAGAGAAAACTAAATGTACAAACATTTTTTTTGTTTTCCTTAGGCAAAGTGGATCTAGAATCAGAACGGATAGCTAAAGAAACATGAAATATTGCATGGCGTGACCACATTCCTCTCAAGTCTGGGTTTTTAAGACATTTAACAAGTTACATGATACCCTCAGCTGAAGGAGTTATTCAAATAAGTGTGCAAATCAGGTAGAAAACACTCTGCTGGGCACCTAAAAGAGCCATCATTACAACAGCAGTGCACTAGCACAGGGGCAAGGAACTACGGTACACCAATTACTGCTGCCTTGTACTCTCGAGCTAGGGTATGTCCCTTTACTGGCATTATTTTGGCCAATGACTGACTTGTCTGGTCACTATATTACTGGGGCGAGGGAGGTAGCAGCTCTGGATGAGAAGTCCTGGGGCAGTTTGTCACCGCGATAGATACAATTTTTTTGTGCAGGCAGCAATTATGCGGCCATCCCCTTTTCTCATCCTTACTTCTCATGTATCATCAATTTTCCCTACTTCTCACTCATCTAACACATTTTTCATCCCTACAGCTCATGAATTATCCAAAATTCTACTTCTCATGCCTATTTCTCAAAGTCCTGTAGACTGAACTTTTAAGTGTAAAGCCAACAACCATACCCTCACAATGTTTGTTTGCCTAACCACCAAGATGAATTAGTTTTTAAACCAACTGATATGTGCTTAGTCCACGTCCCCTCGCTATAACTACGTTCAAGTGTTAACTTTCAGCGTAAAAATACTACAACCAGGTCTCACTAACAAGAAATTCATTAATCAGATTGCAGTTTATGTTTGACAAATGCCAAAGTCTACATTTGAATTCTAGCCAGCTTTGTAGATGCATAAAGTTAATGTTCACATGATTTCTTATCTTAGGTGTGTGCTGGATTACAGCTTTCAGACTTTGGTAGGGGAACCTATAATCCGACCTTCAGGCAGCAACGTGTCCTCTTAGAAGACAAGACAAGTCCTCCTTGAGTACACAGAAGAACATGTGGCATGCATGTGAAACGAACACACTGGAGAAAACAAATCTAGGCAAACATAACATTTGTTCATTCTACTATCTGAGCAAATTGTCCTACCACACGGAGACTTGGAGCGTGGTTCTGGGCTTGGCAGACCTCAGTCTAAATGGAAAAACCATTCCGGTGCAAGAGTGAGTTACCGAAGACTACTGAACTCACAAATGCTTAGTCTGGATGAAGAGCAAGGAGAGCATATGGCTAGCCCCATAATTTAATTGCCTTTATGTGTGTAACAGAATGGAATGGTAATAAGAGGAAGTCTTATTGGTTAGAAGTGTTCAAACACGTCCGCCAGTCGCCTTGTTATTGTCCTGCACATCACTCCACTGTCTAGATCAAAGAGAGACTCTTCACGGTGTGAACCTCTGACCTAGAAAGAATCTTTCTCTACACGGGCTGCCAAAGGCTAACCTACTCTACATTTCTAAACACCTTAACATAGCATACAAAAGCACATATATATTAGACTTTCGAGCAAATGCACAGAAAATTCTCTACACTTGGATAGAATACCATAAAGTCAGATGGAAGACATGCAAGACACCTCTTCAAGCACCCCAATATTATCCATTGCTCAGAGTGTTACTTAGGTTTATCATTTTCAGTTCAGAGATGGATGATATTTTTCATAGAATTGGGAGGTCAACAGACTGACCTGTACCTGAATACGCACAGGCAATGCTACCTGTAGACAGTTACCACAACTCTTTGGATAATACTCTATGTTATGTTAGGTTATCTATTTGGTTGAGCGCAAACAGCTGCCCCAGCAACGAGGCGTCCCGGCGCTGAATAACCGCAGAAGCTATCCTAACGGAGGGGAAGGGAAGTCCTAGGAGGGGGGGGGGCAACAGATGGGTCTTTATAGCCTTCCGGAAGACAGATAGATTATCCAGGGAACGGATGTTTAACGGCAAGGAGTTCCAGAGCTTAGCTCCTAGGACCCTAAAGGATCGGCCACCAGTACGGCAGAGCCTAGTGCGGGGTACCGTCACTAGGTGCTGGCCAGAAGTGTGTAGGTTGCGCTGTGGCGCATAAGGTGTTAAGAGCGGGCGCAGGAGTTCTGGGCATCCTGATTTGAGAATCTTAAAGGCCAAAGTCAGGGTTTTGAAGTGAATCCGAGATTCAATGGGCAGCCAATGTAATTTCCGAAGGGTAGCTCTGGCTGAGCACCTGCGAGGGAGGCCCACCAGGGCTCTGGCCGCTGAGTTCTCTACGCGTTGAAATCGAGCCATCTCCGCTTTATTGGCGCCTAAAAGTAGAACGCTGGCATAGTCCAGTCGTGAAAGCATGATCGACTGAACAATGAGCTGACAGATTTTTGGATCAAAAAAATCGAGTATCGGGTTAAGGCTCCTCCGCAGTCCCACACAAGTAGCAGAAAGCCTGCCATTGACACTCACAAACCAATCTCAGCCAATTCACATAAGGACTTCTATTATTGCATCAATGCACGCTTATGGTAGTGGTGGGTGTGGTAGCGAGGGGGGGCTGTGTTCTGGAATTGTTCTGTTGTCATTGCAGCTACTAAAAAACCTACACCCACTTTCTAGGGGAAATCGGCTCGCTGACAATACACCAATTAAATATTAGAGTATTGTCAGTAGGGAACATACACAAAATGGCTCAGAAAGTATCGTAGACTGTCTCCTTTCCGCTTCTCATTCAACTCCAAAACTAAAATTGTATAAGTCATGGTGAGATACATGTTAATTTCTCTCATCTTCATTAAAATGCTACATCTCTCAGCTCGGTCATACAGCTTTCTCTGGTAAACTCAAGGTTTTACATTATGATCAAAGTCTAGCAAAAATAATAAGGCGCTGGCCAGGATTTACTCATCCCCAGTTTTAGGACTGCCGTGCAATGAAACAACGGTACAATGTCTTCATGATTTGTGCTACTACTGCCCGTTTCACAACAGTTTTTAAAAGTTTGCCCTCTATTCGTGTAGCTTGTTATCACTGAATTTAAGTGTAGTCATGGAAGAAACCATAAGCAGAGACGATGGGACACAGAAGCATTTGTAAGATCAACAGAGGCCGTAAGAGGATTGGTCCTTCAGGCATATTTGTTAGAATACTTAATATTGGCTTATTTAAATGAAAGGAAGGACAAAGTACATTGAGCTCGTTATCAGAATAGGAAGCAACTCCCATGGTAATAACATATCTGCCAAAATCAAAAAATCTACTGATTACATTCAAGTCCTGATTTTGGTCAAATAAATGGTGCAGGGAATCTCAAGAGCCAATGGTCTGTTTCGGATTCAAGAGATTTTTCAAGATCCATGCCTTGTGACTGCCAGTAAATTTATCACCTTGGATTACGGAATAGAGAGAAAGGAATTTGTTCAGACACTCACTTGTGTCAAAAGAAGAACTTGAAAGTATCACAGTTGCTGCCAGCACACCATTCCATCCAGGTAAAACTGCAAACTTCAGTCTACCATCGAGCAACATTCTTTCAGAAGGAAGCATTTGATTCCATAACAAGGACAATCAACAAGATTATCAATTTGTCAGGTAGATTCATTGTTCTGACTTGGCCTGAAGAACACGATCTGGTTATGAAGCACATCCACATCTGGTTAATTAAGAAATACCTGCGTCTGCATTAGTACCTTTAAAGAGCCAAAGCAACATCAGCTGAAGGATGAGAAGGTATGCAACACATGGCTGAAGGATGCTAAGGTATGCCACCCCACTGATGTCCACAAATATGGGCAGCAAATTTCCTTTGGAATCGTACATCACAACAAAGGCTCAATCACTAGAATTACTCAAAAAGGTAATACCTCCCCTACTTTTGAACTCCAAACACGGCACTGAACTTCTGAGATGATTTGGTGTTGACTAGTGTATCTCTGCAAGTACTGGAAATTCTACAGCCATGATGCAGACAGAGTACAAATTTTCTAAGAAAGTGGTGATAAGAAGCTTCAGCTTCAAACTTGAACAAATAATCCAATACTATAGAATACTCTACTGGTTCCCAATAAAGAAGATATTAAAATGCTAGTTGTAGACAACAAAATTGGTTTTCCTGGGTCATGGCCCAAAGGATCAGAAAAGACTACTACAGCATCCATTTAAGGGCACTCTCATTACTCACTCCTCATGCCTACTTCTCTTCCCTATAACTCATCCATCATCCTTACTTCTCATCCATCACTCCTACTTCTCAATGCTCTCATCCATCATTCCTTTTCCTCATCCGTCATCCCTACTTGTCTTCACCATCTCATACATTGCTACATCTCATTCCGACGTCTCAGCCCTCATAACCGCTGCTCATCCTTAATTCTCATCCACCATCCCTGCTTCTCAATCATCATTCCGACTACTAACTCTTATCCCTACTTCTCATCTGTCAACCTTACTTCTCATCCATCCTCCCTACTTCTCATCCATGAACTATCATCCCGATTTCTAATCCTAATTTACCATGCATCATAAATTATCCCTACTTCTCATCAATCTTCTGCGCTTTTCATCCATCATTCTTTCTTCTACCTCTCATCCCTACTTCATCCATCATCCCTACTTCATCCATCATCCCAACTTCCCAGCCATCATCCATACCTCTCATCCAAATGCCATCCCTACTTCACATCCTTACTTCTCATGCATCAGCCATTATCCATCATCCCTATTTTTCATCCCTGCTTCCGATGAATCATCCATAATTAGAATTCTCATACCTAATTCATAATCCATCATCCCAACATCACACTCCTCCTCCCTCAGTCATACCCGCACACTATAAATGTGGCCCCCGAGAGAAAGTTTGTGAGTACCCATGCTTTAGACGAACTATTGACTCTTCCATTCTAGGTTTCTACTTTGCATTCTGGGGCTTCTTGTTCTGTTTATCTGATTACCAAATCAGAGAACACATACCAAGATGCAACGAAGACATCCTGGATCGCCTAAGCTACTCACGCACACGTCAAGAAAACTAAAGTTCGGGGGTGGTCACTCATCCTAAACACGACGATCTGAGCTGTCTGAATTTGAGAAACGCTGTTTGCACCACACACTACCTCAGTATCAGAAACGGTTGCCATGTAAAACCCCCTTTCCCCGTACGATAATGCAATCTTGTTTGAGACATTGTTGACTGCTGTTTCATCGAGTTTCTCTGCTTCACCCACTCTTACACAAAGCGCCGAGTCCGTGCAAGGCACCCCGAGTTACTCCCCTCTCTTCAACCTGCTAAGGGTCGGAATTCTGAACTTTTCATTCCAACAACCCTCTGCTTTAAGTCACTCGTTGACTAAATTAATTAAAATAGAGTTTGTCCGTTTAAAATAATTAAATACATATTTATAAATATATGCCGAGTTCCTTAAAACTGGCAGATCTCTGCATTATTATATTGCGCCGTGTAACTACCATGCACTGCAAAGTATGTAAACGGCTAAGCGGGAATGTTGAGATAGAAAATCACCTCATGATATCCGAGCATCAGTAGCAAAGGGTTGAACAATAGACTGGGGCATAAGAAGAAATCAAAAGTAGGCAACCTCGGTATTGGACAACCCCAGCTTCAGACTTCTAGAACTCTGCATCCAGCGCTTTTGATTTAGTTGATAAATAGGCATTCGTTTTAAGTGTCAAAAGAGTTGACGAGGCCAGAACGTGCAACATTTAATTTGTGACACATATCAAGCGGTTAACTCTCTGGTAGGAAAAAAGGGTCACAGTTCGTTTTAAAAGGGTAGGGCGCCACGCCCTGCAGCGCTTTCCGGCGACGAGAAACTCTGAGCTGAGGAGGGGGCACCTTTGGGCGGATTCCCGCAAATCTACCCCTCCCACCGTTTGCGAGTTTGAATACACTGCATCCCGTGCGGACAGCCTCTCTGCGCAAACGGCAATAATGAAGCTCTATTGTTTGCACCTGTGCTGCGTATTCACTTGTGAAATAATAACCACACCTTTGGACTCTTCTGCGTTGTGTAGGGGGCTCGGGACTGACACGCAATCACTCAGTCAATTTTGAACTGCAAATGCGTTGGTTTTCTAGATACGTTTTGAGGGTCGCAGTTCAAAACGGGCAATTATTTGCAGATAACGAGTATAAGGGGGGTTATAGAGCCAGGGTGTGAACTTCGAATATAAAGATCGTGTTCATGGCCTTACCCTGAACTCTTAGTGTAAGACTTAATGGCCCCGTGCGGTCAGGAAGAATGTATCACTACTCACCTGCTTCGGGACGGGCGTGTATTCTTCTTGGAGTCTCCCTGGGCGTGGACCGTCACAGTGGAATTCTATTATAGAACCGGAGGGTTCGTATGATGCTTCTCTTCCTTTTATTTGCTACTCACAGCAGCCAATGAAAACTTTTTGTATGCAAATAAAACTACATTTCCCATGATGCTTGTCCATACAATATATCCTGTATAGTTCTAAAAGAGCCACTGTATCCTGTTTCTCCTCCTCTTTCTTGCTGCTCACGCAGAGAGTTAAGTGCTCGAAAGTTACACTATGATTACTAATATTGACTGTTTAGTTGATTGATTGATTTATTGATAGGCTTTATTTCGATATAAAAATATCATAAAAGCTTGTTCAACAATTATAAAACACAACATTTACAACAATCACTTCCTAATTACACAGAAAGGGAGTAAAATGTTAGAACAATTAAATCAAGAATTAAATTGACAAGGACAGCCTGCTTACACGAATCAGCCATGACCATTTTAAAGTTTAGTTGGCTTGTAGTCACTATTGCAGGCAGTGCCTGCACGTTTATTTGTGCTTAAAAGTTACAGTATGTTTACGATCGATATTGCCTGCTTAGTCGGCTTGTAATCATTATTTCAGTTAGTGTGCGCGCCCATGTCGCGCTGGGTTTTACTGTTCCTTTATTGTTTACTTACATATTTGTTCGCAATATCGTGCTGTGTGCCCCGCGTGCTTTGCACGGAGTTGCTGAGTGCTCGGACGTTAGCGCTTAACTCGCGCTGTAATTGTTGAGCCTCCGGCAGTGAATGGCTCCTGCTGGGAGCAGTTAACTAATGCGAATGCGCTCCCTGTTGGGAGCGACGAATTTCTTGAACGCGGGTGGCCCGTTCAGGCTTAAATTCCATCCTGATGACCTCAGAGTATCGCGTGGCCCTCGACAGTTTACATTCACAGTTTTCCCCGCTCACGTTTACGAGCTGAATGGATTCTGACGAGTCATGTGGCCTAGGGGCAAGGTCTTCGACTCCTACTCCATAGGTTCTGGGTTTGAATCCTATCTCTCCTCGTTTTGTCAGGTTACAAAATTATATTTCAGTTTAACTGAATATTTACATTTGAGTACATATTACAATTCAGGCTTGATGTTTTCTGATCCATGTAGTTAATATTAATACTGCACTGGCTTGCGTGCGCGCCATAGCGCTCTTAGTTTAGCACGTCTGGACCCAGGATAAGGTTGCTCCCACGGGAGCAGTGATGTTGCGATGTTAATTGCCTGTTGCATATCGGTTACAACGCCCCCTTCATTTTTGAGGCCTATACCATCTAATTGTCACTGTCCCTGTCCCCGCCTTGTAAGATCAAACTGTATAGATATTAATGTATGGGTAGGCCTGTTGTGTTTTTTGGTTGTCCAACTGAAAGATTGAATTTTTAGTTGTACATAAATATCTTAATTGTGTCTCTCACTCTAAACTTTCCTTTCAATTCACTTGTGCACCCCCTTTTCTTACTGCAGATTGCAGTTTTCCTTCTTCTCTAATGTTATTAATATGTAAATAAATTTGCCATTGTACTAAGAAGAGACTCAGTATTAAGTGGCTTTTTGTATTATTTGTGTTGGGTTTGCTGTCTTAGCATTGTTGTTTGCAAATAATATATCTCGTTTTCAAATTTATATTTTGTTTACTTGAAATAACGAGATTTACATTAAATGTAAGTTTGAATTGTGTCAGGGACCATTTTGTTTCTATATATATGCATATCGGTTTGGGCCTGCGATTGATTTTCACGAGGAAGACTTGACACGGCCAGACACAGAATCAAAGCGCTCCCTCAAGAGCGGAGATACCACGCTGTCGTTTACAGCATTAGTAGAGTCACTGTGGGACAGTGATTAAGGTCCAGATTTTTACTCAAAGGAGTTAGGTGTCCAAATAATGGTATTTCAGTGAATATGGTTTTCTGCTTTAACATTATTCCTGTCACTCCCATAGGTTTGTTCTCTTAACTGTGCGGTCTTCCCGCCACAGGCTTTCCCTAGTAGCTGAGTGCGGTTATGGAGTCAACGCTCCGGTGTGGGTAGCCCAATTGGGCTACATTTAGGCTTTTTTTGGCCTACGCACGTCGCAGGCGTCCCCTGTTTGTTTCGAGATTCATGGTGCCTTTTTTCCTGGTACGCCTTCCCGGCGGTAATAATAGGCTGGCCCTTGGAGTGCGCACACGTTCCTGGTATTTTACTATGACTCTGATGCCCTTTGGGCTGGAATGATTGACTACAGCTTTGCTGAGGAGCCGATACATTATTAATTTACAATTTTCGTGTGCACAGGGTTGGCTCCCCCTTTACTCCTCCATTACACTGTGCTTTGCACTACGATATTAAAGACGGATATCCCTTGACGATGTATGGTGGGGATATATAAGGAGGAGGCCACTTATTCGAAAGGAGCGCACTGCCTCTTAAGATACATTTATTGACACTCGAGTTCTCCACGTCCTTGAGCTGTCAACAGGGCCCCAGATATGACAGTCCCTTCCTCAGGGTAGCATGGCTTGATTGACGCCTATCATCGTTCTTAAAGGCACAAATCCTTGGCCATGATTGTTTTTTCCCTAACTCACCAACACAACGGATATCGGGTCACCCGCGCGCGTACGACAGGGCTTAGTCAAGGGCACACTAGTTTACAGTTAGAGGCGCTGTGGACTGTTTTTTCGGGTTATGGTTGGAGAATTGCCCGACGTCGACGCCAGTCTCCTTCTTTTCTAGTTGTCACAAAAAAGGGTTTAACCGGACCTGACAGGATGCTGAGACACAATCCTAGTCATAAGTCTGCCAGAAACAGTGGTAGCCGTCTATATGACGCCGTCTGCACCAGCTCTTCCGAGAGTCGCAATTCCTTCCATAAGGATGGACAACCTTGAAATTTAGACTCCGCTGGCCCCTTGAGACGGATCCCCTCCGGGACAGCTTCGTTATTGGTCACTTCTATAATATGTAGACATATTTTGCTTGTGGTCACACCCTCTGGAATTAGGAGGGTCTTTCACGATGCCGCTCCTTTACGGACTGTTTAGGGATTCCTACTAGTTTCATCAGTTCCTTCCCACAATATTCCTCAGTTTCTAACATATAGCGTCAAGGAGGGCATCTAGTTGTCGCCTTTTTTCCCTTCCCTTCATTCGCGACCGTTCCAATGACGGACCTGATGGGTGATTATATATTTTTTCTTCCTGGTCCTTCAGCTCTCTAGTGCTCATCAAGTTTCTAAATAGGTGATTTCTCTCCAAGGGAACAGGGCATCCTCACTCTTGCTTAGCAGTACATATATATATATATATATTTATTTATATTGTTAGAAATGGGATCCCTGGTTGGCCAAGGCTTGCGCCAAGGCCAGGCAGAAATCGCCATTCCTAGTTAGGGTAAGGAAGTCACCCGCCAAGACAACCCCTGCTCAACCCCTTGGTAGCTTGGCACGAGCAGTCAGGCCTATCTCGGAGGTCATGTGTAAAGCATTTGCGCACGCATCCCCAGCAACAACCTCCCGGGCCCCCCACAAAAGGAACTCCACACAAGATATATATGAAAAATAGACTTTGTATTGAAAAACATACTTAGGTATAAATACACAATATACAAGGTGCCAGGGGCACGGGCAGGGTTTACAAGGGAATATATACAGGACAGGGCCATGGGACCACTGCCAGGAATATGCACATGATGGAACTGGCATTTAGGACACATAACAACTGGGAGCTTCCTAGAACTAGTACTAGAACACATAACAACCAGGAGCTAGCATTAGAACACATGACAACCCGGAGCTTCATAGAACTAGCAGTAGAACTCACTCTAACCAGAAGCCACATACATGGGACCTAGGATATTTAGGAAGGAAGGAATGACAAAAGCACTTAACGTAACAGAAGCACCCTCAGAGGTGCAACACAGAATAACTCACAAGAAGTACAGTTAACATGAGCTCATAACTTTCAACAGGCCAACTGGCCTCCCTGGGGCTAGGACGCCCAAAGTCACGATGTTAGGACAGGCTGTAGGTAGTCAGATCAATAAACCTACACGTAGCAGCTGCCCACGAAGTGCTGGGCAGCTGTAGGTGATGAGGGCAACACGTTGGAGCCTCGCAGGCTCGGGACAAAGGGGCAGGGATGAGCCTCTCTGGCTCAAGGACAATAGATGCTGGGCTGGGGCCGAGCCTCGCAGGCTCGGCGGATCAAGGATCAAAGGTGGAGCCTCTCGGGGCTCGAGAAACGCTGCGTGGGACGAGCCTCGCAGGCTCGTTAGAACAATGGCAACAGTGGAGCCTCTCGGGCTCAAGAAACAACTAGGCCATCTGGGAGCCTCTCGGGGCTCTGGGACACGGTAGGGTGTAGGCGGAGTCTCTCTCGGGGGACTCGGCATCACTGGGAGCCCCACGAGCCCTGGAACACAGCCCTGGATTCACTGGAGGGGAGGGGCGGGCACCGGCAATGTGCCCCGACGCCCCTCCTCTCTTTCTCTGCACTCACGGGGTGGGGATCGCGCCGGTCTCTACTCGCTCTCCGGGGCTCCCTCTCGCTCCTGGAGGCCCCGGGGGGGAAGCGGCAGTTCTCTTGGGGGGAAGCAGGGGCGCGGAGTTGGCTCCCGCTGCTCCCTGCCTCGTCGTGCTCTCTCGGCCAAAGCAAACCTCCTCGGGCTGGCAGCCAATCACTTCGCGGCCTGGGGAGGCGTCATCGGGGAATCCCGGGCCGGCAGCCAATCACTGCGCGGCCCCGGGGAAGGCATCATCAGGAGTCCCGGCAGCCAATCCCAGCGCGGCCCGGGGGAAGGCCATCACGAGGGGTCCCGGGCCAGCGGCGGTGAACTCGGGGGGATAGCGATGGGTAGGCTCCCTCATAAATATATATCGAATAAGGGGATAAACGAGGTAGGCACTCGCTGGGGCCAGAGACCTCCACAAGAGCGGGGCAAATGCCGGGTGGGCACCGGCTTGGATAAACAGCGCTCCCAGGCGCTAGGACGGAAATACAGCGCTCCCAGCACTATAGGGGGAATGAAGCGCTCCCAAGCGCTACAGGTCAAGAACCAGCGCTCCCAAGCGCTAGAGGTCAAAGAAAGCAGCAAAGTCCATAGAAGAGTCCAGGACCTCAGGTGGAGCACAGCAGCTCCTAGCAGGAAAATGCCATCAGAAGTCCAGGAGCAGGGCAGGGCCCAGGGAGGCAAGCCAACCCTGAGCCCAAGCAGCAGCACGCCCCTGGCAGATTCAAGTTAGGAACAAGAACATTTTAGAAGAGGTCACAGCCTCTTTTTATACATGAAATTCCTTTGTCTAAAGGTGCTGGGTGGGGGAGAAACCAGTCGCAGCTGGTTTTGGGAGTATCTTGTTTTCCCCAGCCACTCTTTTCATTCATCAGGCAGGCCTGGTCATCAGACGCACCCCAGGGGGGTGGAGCCAGCATTGTGGGGGAAAGCCCAGCCCCATACAGGATACAGGCACAGCCCCTCCCTGACATCAGCATGTTAATCTCTCCATTCACCACCGGGGCAGACCCACACAGACTCCTGGAGCCGGGCTCCCCAGCCGGCTTCAGCCAATCACGCGCCAGCACACCTACTGCACACACACACCCATGTCTAGAAGTGGCACTTCCCTTCTAGACACACACATGCCGCATACATCATCTTGCAGCATTCAATCACACGAGTCCACACGTACCAGACTCGAGCCTGTACCCCCCACGCACCAGGAACTATCAGGGACACACACATTCCCCATGCATTCCTATGGGAGGGCAGGCTTCTCTCATCTACACGCACTCAGAGTGGGAATCACCATCCCCAGGACACATATAACAAGCAAAAACTTCAGGGGTGGACCTGCCAGAAGGGCCCAGTCCAATATATATATATATATATATATATATATATATATATATATATATATATATATATATATATATATATATATATATATATATATATATATATATATATATATATATATATATATATATATATATATTTATTTGAGGTTAGGACATGTCCGTTAAAGTCTCTCTCAAACCCTTAGGTTTCTGAAAACAAGTCTAAAAACTGTACTGTAGCCCTAGTTTCGTTTCCACACTCTTTTCTAAAAATACTTTTTCAATTTTGGTTTTAGTCTTTCACGTTATAAGCATAAATTATTTTTATCTTATAAATTTTAAAAATCTCACGAAGTTTGTAAATATTATGTCTTCCTTTTTCCTCTTTAAAAGGAAACATCACCATTATGGAATGGGAAAATATCACTGTTATTTTTTGCACTTTAACCGAAAAAATACTCTTATGCTGCTATAAAACATTATATGCACTTTATTTGTGGGTTTGCACATGAGCTCTATTTTGCACAACTCTCCATGTTGCCTAGATCAACATTGATGAGGTCAGGTCCTTATTATCTGGGAATTTATTCCGATATTTATGTATAGCCATAAAATTGAGGTATCAACATTTTATAATATATTTCTATTTTTATATTGTATATAAAATGCATATTTATTTATATATATATATATATATATATATATATATATATATATATATATATATATATATATATTTTCATATCATATGAGGGAAGGAGTTTTTTATATATATATTTTTATATGTTGTGGATACACTCATGAAAAATAATGGAGCTATACAAATAAGCGACCATAAATGCAAATTAGGATATGTTCTGTGTTAATATATCAAATATATCGGTGCACCATGTTTTATTTACTATTTTCTATGACTGAGCATTTATGCTGTTAGGTTGTTTCGATATGAAATACAACTATATTGGGTAAATTGGTTCAAGAGCTAAAAACTACAAAACCCAGCATACATTTGTATATAGTATTTTTTCTAATGTTTAACACTTAGATGAGGTGAAAGCATCACACCAAAAATGTATAAAAATAAAAAGCGGACCATCTGTTTGTCACATTGAGAAAGAATACGGAGGTATTCGAAACGCGTCTGGCAACATTTGAAAAATAAAAGACCTGCTGATCCACGAAAATTGGAGTCTGTAATTCGTTCCTTTGGTTTTGTCCCGGCTGGGCTCTGCAGAAGGGATACGGAGATATCGCTATATATATATATATATATATATATATATATATATATATATATATATATATATATATATGTGTATATATATATATATATGTTTCTCTTACGACAGTCATAGGCCTTAGCCTCACGCCTTTCCCGATGCCACATTCCCTCTTTGGCTTCCACTGGTCCTCAGATTTGCAAATGTACTGGCCTACTCCGGTTATCATTCGATATACTTGTGTCTCTTGGATAAGTTCTTCCAGGGTTTTCTCATTCCTATAAAGTTCAGCTATAGCTTTCAGGCTCCAAAGAGCAATTTCCAATGTTACCCTTGCAGAGGGTTCCATTGCGGGCGGTTGCCAAAGTAGTGGTGTGCTTAGCATCAGCAATCGAACAGTTTTTCCTGCTTTGCAGTCATTCGGGTCCTTTCCCGCACAGGCCTTTGAGCACATACTACTCATATTATTTTGGCTGTGAGAGCTGTCAACAAGTATAGGACTACAAGGTCATCTTCCTAGTGTTGATCATGAACTTTTGGCATTCTGCCGGAATTCTCAGATTTCAGGCGTTGCTGAATACCTCCTAGGGCAAAAAGGACAGGGGCGGTTTGGTATTTCTGGTATCTCCAGATGGCGATGGGTGGCAGCTTCACCAGTAAGGCATTCCGTAGTTGCAAGCCTTTTTCTGGGTTATTGTTCCACAGACCCTTGTAGTGGCAGGGCTGATACGTCAGTTACAGACGTTCCAGCTGGAGGTCAGACCCTTTGGGAAAAGGATGAAGGACTTGTCTCACATCAGACGGTGGGACTGAATGGGGTTCCCCTCCATTCCTTCCTATTTTGGGAATGGGGACGTAATTTTCACACTGGTTAAGTGGAAGTGATCTTTGCAGTTCTCAGGTAGTCTCCATTTTGTATTAGCAGTACTCCTTTAGATGGTGGCGTCCTTCGCAGAGTCCTCCGTGACCCCTTTTACAACTATTCCAGGTTCTAATGCTGAAGCCCTCATGTAAATTGGGGCAGAGGTCCTTTATAATATACCAAGGTGCTACAGCTCGCAGGTTCGTCGGGTGCCTTTAGACAGCACAGGATCAGGGTTAGAAACATGTCACTGCAGTAAATACAGTTGTCCCAGATCCTATATTCCAAACATTGTTTTTCGGTTACGATTTAAGTTATTATTATTTTTTTCGGGCATCAACGACAAATTGTCTGTTTTTTTCAGACACACTGCTGGCCCCATTTAGCGGCCCTGGGTTCTTTCACTCATGCACATTTTGTTTTGGCATCAGAGGGTCACATGTGTTGGTACGTACACCACGCGTCACCTCTGGGAGAACTGATCTTTCCTACTTTGTGAATGTTTTATCAGGTAATGTACTTGGATTTCAGTAGTGTTCACTGCACAGCGGCCCTTTTGGCCGTTTTGCGACTCATTCTCAGATTGCTTAACGTGCGATGGGGTTCTTTCGGGTACTTTGGTAGCGTAACACCCGAGAACAGAATGATCCTCTCGCTGGAGGTTCTCTCGCTTTTCTTATTTGAAAAGTTGCCAAATAATGATATGTCAACAAGAAACCAATTATTGTCAGGCTGTGTTACGAGGCCTTTCCGCCTCGTGGTGTCCCTACGGCGTGACAAGCCCTTGATTTACAGGCACAGTAGTTTTCCTAGCAAATTTGCACTATAAGTAATGGCAGGACTATATATGGTCAGGGCCTGTTCACAAGAAGTTTTTCGAAATACTGCAATTATATGTGTGTTTTCCATACCTTAAAGCTTACAAGGGTGATCCTCAGTGTTAATACCTGAGGTTTTTCATATAGCTGTTGATATAACGGTTGGTTACATGACAGACACATTTTACATATGTGTCCGAAGTTATTATAGCCGGTCATTGATGCCAATTTTGCCAGGTATTCATATCCAAATGTTTGAGACACAGTCTGTTCGAGGGACCATACTTCTCAATGTTGTTCAATGTTTTCCATTGCACAAGACGTTTAAAAATATTACTGATTGATTTCTTCGTCTATATTTAAACAATTTATTATGAACCGGTGGGTGATATGCCTGTAGTTATGTTGGATAAGCGTTAAACTAGCATAATCCGAAGCATCTGGTCCTGAAATAGAATCAAAAATTTGCTAGCATTCGTGCCAAGAATTTTCAATTCTATTAAGGACAACGGAGGCTAGGATTATCCCACCCGGTTTTATTACAATATTGGTAATAGTTACCCACCCGCTTGTATTGATATTCTACATAAGCAGAAGTTACGGGTTGTCCCTGTCTCATTCCTTTCAGATTCGGGAAAAGAGGATGGAGCAGGTGTAATTCTGATGTAGAAGACGTAAACTTTCCAGTTTGAATATGGCTCTTCCACGTTGGAGGATGATTATTGGGACTCTCATTCCTTTTTATGGACTGAAATTATTAATGTGATTGACTGTAAAGTTCGAGCAAAGAAAGAGGAGGACGAACAGGTTACAGTGGCTCTTATAGGGCTATACAGGATATGATGTATGGACAAGCATCAATGGAAATGTAGTTTTATTTGCATACAAAACGTTTTCATTGGCTGCTGTTAGTAGCAAATAAAAGAAAGAGAAGCATAATCCTCGCCTCAGTTGTCCTTAATAGAATTTAAAATTCTTGGCGGGAATGCTAGCAATTATTTGACTCTGCTGCCCTGCAGATACAAGCACAAAATAGCTTGAAAAACGCCCAGACAAGCCCTTCCCCTGCACGGATGCATAAAGCCCAATGGGTAAAGTTGCTCGTAACACTGCCCTCCTATGTTAGGAATAATTGACCTAATTTTCATATGAGTCTGTATATTAGTCTGCTACTTCTTGTACTTAGAAGAAGCTTTAGACTGGTGGTCCTGAGACTTAGCATGTTCATTGCCAATGGCAGCGCTGGGAAGTACAAGCAAATGTCGCTGCCATCTTGAATTAGTACATATTCTATTTTCTTTTTTAATTCTCCTTTTTCGGAGTTAGAGATTCCAGGCTGTTAAACGAGGAAGTGGGCAAAAAGTGGAAGACGCGAATAAAATACATACGCTCATTTAAGAAAATATTTGCCCCAATTATTTAAAATCAACTAGAGCGAACATTCAATAGACTTTAAGGTGCTAAAATGACCTTTATTTGCAAAAAATGAAAATTGTGTCCGGACCGTTTACCTACACGTTCAGGTGCGTTCACTCCTTTCTGTTTACATGGCAAGTGGCCTCATCATCACCTGAAACCCTTAGCAACTACCGGCCTTTTATCCTGCAGTACTGTGCACAGGGGTGCCACGCCCAGTGGGCTAAAAGGGCTTCAACTCCTCCCGTCTGAGTCCCACTCCGGGTTGCTGCAGGCAGCTTCCAGGACAGCGGGACTAGTATGGGCAGCGTTTTTGCCCCTAGTCTCGCTAACCTGTATGTGCACAAGTTCGAGCAGGACCACATCTTCACAGACACCAATCCACATCTTGGCTGTCTGCGAGTGTGGAAAAGGTACATAGACGACGTCCTGGTGGTCTGGCGTGGGACAGTTGAGGAGCTACAGCTTTTTCATAGCTGGTTGAATGAGAGAAATCGGTTCCTCAAATTTACCATTGAATTTGACAGACACCAACTGGCGTTTCTAGATTTGCTTATTATATCTACAGCAACGGGCCTACAGTCTGAATTGTATCGAAAACCCATGGCAAGAAACTCCTTATTAAACTAAGGAAGTTGCCACCCCAAGGCTCTGAGGGACAATTTGCCCTATGGACAATTCCTCCGAATACAGAGGAATTGTTCTACAAAGTCTGCTTTCGATGTCCACTCTAGGACATTAGCGGCAAATTTGGCAGACAAAAACTACCCCAAGCGTCTAATTCGGAGTGCTAAGAAAAGGGCCTCTAATAACAAGAGAGAGAGTCTTCTTGAAATCTTACCACCGAAATTAAAACAAGAACGCATTACGTGTGTGAACACGTTCAGCACACAATCTAATCAAATCCAGAAGATTGTGAAGAAACACTGGAGGATTTTGAATACAGGCACTGACTGACTGCCGCCTCCCTTGTTTTCTTTCAAGAGAGGTCAGAGTCTGAGAGACCAACTGGTGCATACCAGACCCAAGAACACCATCCCGCGAGCTGTAGGGACACTTTGGGATATGCCTGCTGTTACTGGACATCACCCATGTGGTAACTGTGCAGCCTGTCCACAAACATCTAAGACATATAACATCGATATCGGTACAGATCGTCCTTGGCAGCTGAGAAGGTTCACTAATTGTAACAGCATGAACCTTGTATATCTGATCACCTGTCCCTGCAATAAGAAATATGTGGGGATGAAGACCAGGAAGGTCAAGATGTGGATCTCCGAGCACAAGAGTTCGATCAGATGCTCCAAACAGGCAACTAAACTGACCAACCACTTCTTAGAAGTAGGGCATTCACCCACTGAGCTACATTGGACAGTACTAGATCAACCACTTATCCCATCCGGGGTAACAGACACCTCTGCCTTTTTGTTCAGATGCAAACAGAAATGGGTATTCAGGCTCAAAACAGATAAAATAGGTTTAAATGAAGGCATACCTTGGATGTCGCTCTAAGTGAAAAGAAACTATTTACAGTATCAGAGCTGGCACCTTTAAGTTGTCAATATTGCATACCATACATGAGCCTTCAGTTTGGTTCTTATTTACAACCTGTGGTTTTGTGATAATTGGCTTTGTACAAGATGTCTAACATTAGGTTTAAGATTTGTGGTTGGACAATACATGAGTTATGCTTTCTTGAGTTGTAATATATAGGGTGCACCGTCATAATGGGCTATGTGTTTCACCCAGCATATATTGTTGCAGCCTTTTCTCTATGTCTGTTCATGATAAGGCTTTTGGCTTGATTAAATGCAATAATGCCTTGAGCCTGACCATCTAAATGGGCAATAATGGCATGTGATGAGAATTATACCGAAGTGAATTATGCCACTGGTATTTCACTTCTCCTTTATTATAACACAAATCGGCAAAAAACTACACGTAACGAGGAGATTGACGGTTTAACTACATTTCCCTTCCACTCACGTGCGACAGACTCTGCTGACGTCTTACGCACGGGCGACGAACTTATAAAATAATAAAGTTATGTCCTAACATTTAAATATGGGAATGACTGCATGTACTGATAAGCACTACATTGCCTTTTATTAGAGTGTAAATTGACATTAATTACATGCAATGAAGGGTATGCGGAAAGAACTACATTTCCCATGAACTTGTGTGGGGCACATTCTGATGACGTCATACGAACGGACGACGTTTCCATCGGAAAGGACCTCGCCGCGTTCTAACATTAAAACCAACGAATGACTTCATGTACTGACAAGTATTACATTGCCTTTCATTAGAGTGTAAATCGACATAAATTACAAGTAATGTAGGGATGCTGATAGAACTATATCTCCCAGGAACTTGTGAGGGGAACACTCTGATGACGTCATACAAACGAACGACGTTTCCATCGGAAAGAATTTATTGGCCACAACCTCGGCGCGTCGGTACCTCCCCAAGAGACAGCCCAGAGGGACGTCCGGGGTACCGACGGACAGGTGAGAGTGTGGCTCGTGTTAACATTTGCTTCCGAATAGAGAGCAGTGCATGATGTGATCGGAGCATTCCATTGTGAGAGTGCAAGGACTGCGAGTCTGTCATAGCCATGAGTGTGTGATTGATGGCGCGCTCTCAGTAACGTACTCTGGTCAGACTTACCGAGCACTTTCCTTGAATACGATTACGCCAAGCACGATCTTTGTGATTTAAAGAGGGTATTTACAGGTAGCCCCTATATTTAATTTTCGCTATCTGTGGATAGTATCTGAGGGACCATGTAGAGTGTGGCGGGTCATTATGGACTGGCTGATAACTGTTGTTTCTAGAACAGTGCAAGCCTGCAGTATAAATAGCAATTCTTTTATTCCCTTCGCTAGAGCGGTGCTCCAAGTACCTGAGCTGAAGCCAGGTGAGGTGGGGTTGTTCCTTCCTGCCACAAAGGTGAGTGAGCATGGAAATAAGAGGGAAGATTCAATCGGCCCTTTGAGTTTGGTCAAACATTAGCTGGCCAAAGAATTAGGTTAATTTATCATCTGAGCACATGATAAATGGGTATTGACTGTGCTTTGTTTGTCTTTCTTCTTTTTTATGTATCTGTTCTCTCCCCTATGGACTCTTGCATTATGAAGTCAGGAGGATGGTAAGATATCACGTCTCCAGGTGATATTATTCTATTTTATCTTTAGCAGTAGCATTAATGGTCCTGAGGAAGCAGCAGGAGACCACCTGGCTCCGTACGTCTGCAGAAACATGTCGACCTAAGATACTTATTAGTAGTTATTTGTTACACTACTACTTGCACTGTTTTTATTGATTTGGGATTGAAGGGGTACAGAATAAAGTTTTTTTCCGCTGTCACTACCCAATCTTAACTTACTTTATTTGTCACTGATTCACTTTCACTTTATTTTTGGCACTGCTACTCAGTAGTCCACAGACACTTTTTCCATCCCTTCCCATCCATCAATGATATGTTTTGGTATAGATTAGGCTTACAACATCTGCCAATCTAATGTGGGTACTTTCACCTTCGGAGTTTGAGGGTCCCCAGATGATGAAGGGTGGTCTCGTGAGATGACTGATGGAAACTCTTTCACATTGAGGGAGATCCACAGGCAAGATTTTATTTTTATTTTCTGCCTATGCACACACTAAGGTTTATCAATAGATACATAATTTAGTTAGTCTTCTCTTGACCTTCTGCTATTTTTTGTTGGTGTAGTTATGTAGTTAGGGGCTATAGCAGGTTTGGTCGTTAAAATTTCCCCTAGGACCCCCTATCCTCAGTGTTTTTTTAGCTTCCAGGACAGCCGCAGGTCTTTATCTGATCTGTGCTTGAGATGGGACCTTAATGACAGCTCAGATGTCTGTGTGTAACCAGACAGTTACACAACTGAATCCTGGTTTGTGCTTGCTAGAATATTGATCTGGAATTATAGTGCTACACTGTCACAGCCCAGGACTGAAAACACTGTGAATATTCAAGTTTCTGTGAATATTGTACACTATATAAGATAGTCTGCTGCAAAACTTGCTGAGATTCAGAGGCAGATTTACTACCTATTTTCCCGCAATAAAAAGAACCACACCAAATAATTGCACTTAGCATAAAAGGTCACTTTATTAATCCAGGCAACATAAATTGTAAACTGTCATTACTCTTGAAACTTTTTGCTATTCAACCAAATATTCCCCACAAGACTTCTCATCAAAAATACCCCATGAAATGCACAATCCCAATCAACCTTTCCAACCCCCCTCCCCCACCCCAGAGGGAAGGATAAGCCCACTTCAGACCCTCCAACCCCCAAGAAAAAAAACACCCAGGAAAACCAGAGAGTTTTCCTGGTCCCCACCCCCTTAAACAAGCAATTGTTTGATGCCACAAACCTAAGTGAATATTAAAGGAACACCGCAGATTCTCGCACCAAAAATCCGCCAATAGATCTCTCAGCTCCATTAAAGAGTATGCCTGGCCCATTTGTGACAAGTGCACCCCGTCTTCCCTGAAAAGATGATATTCCGCACCCGTGATGTTAACATGAGCCAAAAACGTTATACCCATTGCAGAACAAAAGATTTTCATTTCACGATTGAGTTTCTTGCAAGCTTTTTCCATCGCTGTGTGGTTGCGAGCTCCCCTCCAATGGTGGCTGTAAATAAATTCAGTCCAAACCCGAGTTGCACCTACCCAGTTATTCTTGAGCACCGCCAAGTCCAATTTAATTTTCTTCAAAAGGGATAAACCAGACAATGTCACCAGATCATTCTCCCCCAAATGAATTATTAATAAATCAGGGAAACCTCTAGCAGAAGACAGCTCAGAAAGCATAGAAAATAAATCATTCCACTTCATCCCCCCTTTCCCCTGCCATACAACTTCATGTCCCTTACTAGGCAAACCAAGAGCTCAGCCATAAATCTGCTGCTGAGCAAAGCTGGCTGACCATTTTACAAACGAATGGCCCACTATCCATGTCCGCCTCTTTGATACTAAACTTTTAACACAACCTATGTGGGAAAAAAACAAAATTAGTCCACATAGTAAATAGCAACTCATTTCCTTACATAACGTGTGCAGCAATCAGATTTCCATCTCCCAATCTTTTTAATGTCATCCAAACCCCAACCCAATCTGTACGCTTCAGTCGCTGTCCCTATCCGAAAACAGTGAGTCCCAAAAAGTGTGGGGTTTTTACCCAACAATGCCAACCTTTTACGTAAAACTGCCAAAAGTTGTCCACTAGTCTTTTTGCTCCCATTCTTGTGAATGAATATGTCCCCACGTTGCAGGCCTAAGGAAACTAAAAATGACTCCCATTCCTTTACTGGACAACAATCCTGCACTCTGCTACCCTTTAAAAAGATACAAGTGCCTTTACCCAGCTGATCAGTTTTTGACTTCCTCAAAAGAATCCTAACCGACCCACCTTGCACTTGAATATCTTCTACCTGCATGCCTTTCTGATCCCGCAAACCTAACAACTCGGAAACTCTGAAAGCGCCAAAAAACAGCCAAATCATTCAAAGCCTAAAACGTGAAACCTCCCACAAATCATAACAACACACTGTTAACTGCTTTAGAACTTGTTGCAAAATGTGAAAAGTGATTGGCTCACCCAATTCTGAAGAAAAAGAACGTTCCCTCCTCAAAGCCTTCAACATACGCCTTAATAAAACATCCCCCGTAAACTCCTGTCCCCACCACAACTGACTATAAAAAGAAATGCCGGCCAATTTTCCTGAGATTGTTGTATGACATAACCCCAAATTAACCAAATGCAAAACAAACCGTAATATAACCTCTCTGCTACCCTCAGTAGAAAAAACCATTTTGTGTAACTTAACTTAACTTAAAAACTCCAACCAGGCCTGACGATAACTGCGTCTAGTAGAAGGGGCTATAGAGTTTTCCACCAGATCAACGATTCTCATTTCCCCAGCACACAGATGTCTTTCGGGATCAATATTTTTCAGCCATCCGCACCTGGCACCAAACTGCGAAATTTCTGCCAATTGAATCGAGACAGAGCATCCGCAATTGAGGTATTAACACCTGGAATGTGTCTATCTCGAAACATAATGTTTAATCTGAGACTCTGCAGCATAAAAACACGCAACAGGTGTAATACACGCACATCTTTTGCCTTTTGCTTGTTAATTAGCTCCACAACGGCCATATTGTCAGTATGAAAAAGAACATTCCTGTCCTTAAACTCCTCCCCCCAAACGAAAACAGCCACAATGAGAGGGAACAATTCAAGAAAGGCTATGCTTCGACCCTGTTTTAGCTAATGTGGAGGCCATTTTTCCTCATACCAACGACCCTCCCAAAAAATGCTGAAGCCATGTGCTCCAGAGGCATCTGAAAAAATTTGAAAATGCCAGATGGTATCATCCTCCACAAAATATAGAGAAACTCCATTAAAATCTCTCAAAAATTGCAGCAAAATTAATAAATCCTCCTTAATCTGCTTGGTGAGCCTAATCCTGTGATGAGGAAGAAATGCCCCTGACTTCGCCATCCCCAAACATCTACAGAAGGTCCTGCCAGCACGCACCACACGGCAAGTGAAATTCAAATAGCCCAAACGACGTTGAACCTGCCTGAGCCTAATTTTTTCCTTGTCAATGATCTCCAATAAAAAGGACCTAATCTCACTCACCTTAGTCGCTGGCAACCTTGCCATCATAAGTTCTGTGTCAATTTCAATACCTAAGAATGTAAGTTTGGTACCCGGACCCTCAGTTTTCTCCGGAGCCAAAGAAACGCCGTACTTCTCAGCCAATTCCTGGAAAATGTTCAGGCATCTGTGGCACTGATGTGACTGGGCTTTGCCAATAAACAAGAAATCATCTAAATAGTGACATACCTGTTTGTGACCACTTTTTTCTGAGAAACACCACTGAAGAAAAGTACTGAACATTTCGAAAAGTACACATGACACCGAACAACCCATTGGTAGGACTTTGTCTATGTAAAAAGCATCATTGAAAAACATGCCCAACAGCTCAAAGTCCGATGGGTGAATGGGCAGTAAACGAAACGCTGACTGGATATCACATTTAGCGAGTTCCGCACCACTCCCAGCTATGCGTACCATCCTCAATGCATCATTATTATGATAGAAGAAATCCACAGGAAACAGCAGGAAAGTTGAAAGGTAGGTTTAGTCTTCATCAAAGTAAACTTCACCCAGTGCGTGATGCATCCGTCCAGAGGCAAACCTCAACGGAGACTGGCCACAAGTTGAAGGCAACCACCGAGCGTACACATCGCGCGTGGATATATAATCAAACCATAACACAATGCATGTGACACAGCGCACGTGAATGTATAATCAAAAGACAACATGTAAAACGATATCATCGCGCGATGTATCGCGTGATGAATACAAGTAATTAAGCACCCGCTAAATAAGTAACCACTACATCACCTTCCCCCTTACAATAATGAATAAAAACTAAACAAATATAAAACATATGATAAACATCAGAAAGAACCATCAAACCTCAATATCTGATAAAATCATCGAATTTCCTAGGAGCTCTGATGGTTCTGCCATGAGAAGAAATAGTGTGTGAAGGGGCAGCAATGGTGAGTGGAGAGGCGGTATTGAGTGGATGAACACGGACATTGGGAGGTTGAACATGTGTATCAATAGTTTCATTCACATTAACAGGAGAATTCAACCAATGACTCCAATCAAGATCCTCAACAGGTTCATTTCTCTTCATTCTAATGATGTTTGCTTGATGATGGGAAACTTTTACCAGATGACGTTTGTTCCACCAACCCTTATTATCAATGAAAGCAGCTCCTTTACTAACTTTAAGAACCCTTGAGGGTTGAAAGAACTTGGACTCACCCTTCTTTACCTTAGCAGGTTTCTTTATCAAAACCCAGTCAAACACAGAAATCTCAACAGGTACAGTATTACATTTTGTATCAAAACCTTTCCTCATAAGCATTTGCTTGGCATCCACTCTTTTGCGAATAGCACCCAAATCAATTTCCTTACGTCCGGATAAATCTTGAAGCCAGGAAGGAAATAAATTAGAATGAGAACTTCTGTTTCACAACAAAGTAAAAGGAGAGACACCAGTAGTACAGTGTGGGGAAGTGTTGTAATGCCATACCTTCTCTCTAATGAAATTAATCACGTTCATTCTGCTGGACAACGCCGTTTGGACACCCTCTTTTATAAACTTATTCCCTCTTTCTACTAAACCATTAGAAGATGGGGAATATAAAGCAACCTTGAGTTGTTTGATGTCCAAATCACTAAGAAACGTCCTCATCTTATCCGAAACGAAATGAGTGCCATTATCGCTAACAAGCACTTTAGGGGCACCCTCTACATCAAAAATTCTTTAAAAAAATGAAATAGTAGAATCGGAATCGGGCACTTTAACACATTCATGGTACATCCACTTGGAATAATAATCAACTAATAGAATAACATATTTACATTCCTGGTCTAGAATGGAATAAGGTCCTGAGAAATCAATACAGACTTTTTCCCATGCTACATGTGGAAATTCAGTAGGAGATAAAGGGACTTTCAACGTATGCCAATGTTTGTCAGAGACCAGGCATTCCGGGCAAGAATCAATTAATTTCCTGACCTGTACATCCATAGAGGGCCACCAGTAGTGTTCCTTAATCCTCATGATTGTTTTGGTAATCCCTAAATGACCTTTAGGGGCTTCACCTATAATTAAAGGTCGTAATTTGAATGGGGGAATAAATTTGTCAGATCTGCGAACAATATTATTCTCAACCGAGAGCTCATTAGAAACTTGCGAGAACCTACGTAATTCACCCTCCAAACACCTAGGTTCTGGCCATCTAAGAGTGGAATAATGGATAACTTTTTGAAGTACTGGGTCGTTCTCACATGCGGCCTTCCAATCATTCTCGGATAAAACAGGGGTTAACTCACTAACAGCGTCCACCATGGTGACACATTCAATGTCCTCGGAAGAAATATCATCATCATCATCCTTTACCATGGAAAGTCTTGACAGGCAGTCAGCCCTTAAATTCTTACCACCACTAATGTGTTTGACATCGAAATGAAATTCCTGTAGCTTAGAAACTAACCTCATCAGTCTAGCTGACAAACATGAAGAATTAACTCTATTGAAGATATAGATAAGGGGCTTATGGTCGGTAACTAGCTCAAATTTCCGACCCCAAATATACGTTCTAAATTTCTGTACTGCCCATACACAAGCTAACGCCTCCCTTTCAATGGTGCTATATCTGGTCTCGAATGTCTTAAGCGAACGCGAAGCAAAAGCTACTGTCTGTTCGTTGCCTCTTACATTTTGAGTTAACACTGCACCCAAACCAGTGATGCTCGCGTCAACTGTTATGACAGAGAGACAATCATCCCTGAAAGCATGAAGAGCTTTAGCAGATACAATTAAGTTTTTAAGATCACTAAAAACTTTATCTAATTCAGGGGACCAATTGAAGCTGCAGCCTTTTCTCAATAAGCCGCGAAGGGGTTCAACCAATTGAGAATAAGCAGGGACAAATCTTGCGTAGTACTCAGCCAGACCAAGAAAAGATCTGAGGGAATCTTTGTCAGATGGAGGCTTTGCATCTTCGATGGCTCTGATCACTGAGAACTTTGGTTTGATCCCATCGCGGGATACAGTATGACCCAAATAATCTAGTTCTTTAACTGCAAATCTACACTTGTCCCCACGTACAGTCATTTTTTTAGGCATCAAAATGGTGAGAACCCGCCTTAAAATCGTATTATGCTCCTCTAAAGACTTAGCATAAATCAAAATGTCGTCCAGACAAGCCTGGACTCCAACCACCCCACTGAAAAGCGAATCCATCAGTTTCTGGAAGACGCTTCCAGCCGAGGCCAAACCAAAGGGGAGGCGCAAAAATTTAAAGGCTCCAAACGGGGTGATAAAAGTAGTCAACTCTTGGGATTCTTTTGATAAAGCAACCTGATGATAAGCCGACTTTAAGTCGATCAAGAGAACCACCTAGCCCCACCAAGATTAGCTAGCAGTTCATGGATCTTTGGTAGAGGATGGAAATCCACTATAATATTTTTGTTTAAACCGCGTAAATCCGCACAGAGCCTAATTTCGCCTGATTTTTTTTGAGCGACAACGATTGGAGCCACCCACTGTGAAGAATCAACTGGCTGAATGATCCCTTGCACAAATCCTTTAAAGAATTTTCTAAATCTGCACGAACACTTAAAGGAACAGATCTAACTTTATGAGCTACAGGTTGGGCTCCAGGAATCAATCTTATTTTGTGCTCAAAACCCTCCACACTGCCTACCTTGTCACTAAACACAGGTTTAAACTCATCCATAATCAGTTTTGCATCAAATGTTTGATCATCAGACATGCACTCCACACTTGACAGAGACTTCACAGGGAGATCCCCAACCTTGACTGGATTATCATCTCCGGGAACTAAATATAAGCCCATACGGGCAAGATCCTTCCACCCAACTATATTTTTGCCTTTCTCCGCCACATACATTTTAGTAACGGTTTCTCTACCCAAACATTGTACCAAACCCTCAAAATACCCAATCATGTTGATGTCCTTCTCCCCAAAGGCTTTCGGGTTAACATCTGAATGTAACAATTCTACTTTTCTTTTCCATAAATCATAGAAGGTAGAATCTCTCAAAATCGTGAAAGGGGAACCAGAGTCCGCCATTACCTGTAGGGAATGCCATCGATTATAGCAGAGCATAAAGGACCTTTTATGTCACTAACTTGACCATTATCGTCTAATGTGACAACAATATTACTAAAAGAGTTGGTACAATCATCAACATCATCAGAATCTATATAGTTGACTGTAGGAGTTTTTCTCAAATTCTTACAAACACCTTGAAAATGGCCTATCTTTTTGCAAATGACGCAACGTCTGTTAATAGCAGGACATCCATGAACATTTCCAAGATGGTTCCTTGAACCACATCTGTAACAAAAATTAGATTGTTTCTTTTGAACAAATTTAACATTTTTGTTTTTAACATTCACAGAACACACAGAATTGTCTTGATATGAGTCAGAGTTATTAATTGAATTGACTCCACCCTTTGAAGCGCCATCCATTACTTTGCTTGTAATTGCAGAACGTTCTATGCTTAAGGAAAGTTCGATTACTTCATTCAAAGATGGATTTTTGCAACCAAGAATTCTCTCTTTGATCTTTCGTGAAGAACAGCTGAAAACAAACTGATCTCTAATATAGTTATCGCAAAGAGGACCGAACTCACATGTTGTTGCTAAAACTCTCAGAGCGGAAATGTATTCCTCGACTTTCTCACCCTCTCTGTATTTCCTAGCATAAAAATTATGTCTTTCTAGCATAATATTCGGCTCCTCAGCAAATTGTTTTTTTAAACGAGCCACTGCCTCAAGATATACATTCCAGTGACGGTCACCACTTTGTGAAGGAGGAGGGGATATTGGAGGAATACTTTTAAAAATGCGTTGTGCTGCTTGGCCAAGGCACCCAAAAAGGATTGCGAATTTGCGTTCAGAGGAAAAATCTATAGCATCTATAGCAATGAGATGATTCTCAAACAAAGCAAACCATTCTTTCCAAATTATTTCAGGGGTACCAGGTTTACTCAAAAAGGGAGGAGGTTGAGTGATTTGATGTAAGTGTAGATTAGCCATAATAAACTAAACAAACAAAGAGCACTTTTACAATTTTAAAAAAACAAACACTCTCAATAAATGTGGTAATAAACACTAAGTTCAACTAAATTTCAGGTAGTTACTATAAATGACTTCTCCTCCGCTGTGATGATGTGCTTAGGCTGAATGAGGAAAGCGTGCGCGTCGCTGTAGAAACGCGCTGGCAGTCAATATAAACAAATCCAACAGCGTGTGTATCACAGAGTAAATACGTTGTAAGGATAGAATCTGTAAAGCGTGCGCATCGCTGAGACGATGCGCAGATGGGAAATTCAATTTCAAAATCAGGCAAACCAGCAGATGTAAAAGCGTGTGCGTCGCTGTAGCAACGCACTGATGTCTTGTCAAATCGACATCTCAAACCAAACTTGTGACGCCCATAACACCTTCGTGAAGAACTGAAGTCAATAGCGATTGGATAAATCCAAAGGGCAAATCACTGAGTCACAGGCTGAAAGCAGACCAATAGGCGATCTTGGTTTTAGATCCTTATGGCCAATACTCACGCTTGTGAGATAAAGCTTTGAGCCAATCGCGCATACTAAAGAAAGTTAATCGACATACCTCGTTCCTCGGTGAAAATGATTGTAAACCTCACCGGAATGTTTCAAGGAGTGAAACTGACGATAGAACTGTGCGGTACGTCTTCGATTATTTATCAAGGATTTGTTGAAATATTCTTGCGTGGGTATGGGTGAAGTTTAAATCTCATCCTCGTCGCCAAATGTTATGATAGAAGAAATCCACAGGAAACAGCAGGAAAGTTGAAAGGTAGGTTTATTCTTGATCAAAGTAAACTTCACCCAGTGCGCGATGCATCCGTCCAGAGGCAAACCTCAACGGTGACTGGCCACACGTTGAAGGCAACCACCGAGCGTACACATCGCGTGTGGATTTATAATCAAACCATAACACAATGCATGCGACACAGCGCACGTGAATGTATAATCAAAAGACAACATGTAAAACGATAACATCGCGTGATGTATCACACGATGAATACAAGTAATTAAGCACCCGCTAAATAAGTAACCACTACAATCATCACAGATGTATAAGACACATTGGAATCTGACGGGGAAATGAAGTCAGTAGTAGACTGGCCCTCCGGCCACGATAAATGATGGATTAGTCGAAGTTCACATGCCAATTTTTTGGGAGCCAAGCCCAACGGAGATATCATCAAATTCTTCAAAGGACAGTGCTTAAATGGGCCTGCTATCCTGCCCTCCTGTATCTCCAAATCCAATTACTTCTGCACCACTTGAGGCAACTCCTTAGCCGATTTTAAATTGTCAGACCATCTATTATAACGGGGACCCTGGTAACCTATCTTAAAACCCTCCTTGAAACCCCAAAAGAGTTTTGAAGCGGATTCCGCATTAGGATACCCTTCCAACCACTGTGTCATGACCGATAACTTAATTGGGGTATGCGCACTCTGAGATAAACTGAGGAAAAGCTCCCCTACCTCTTGGTGATTTTCCTGGATCCCCAAACCTTTGGTTGGCAAAACACTGGATGATGGCATGTTTCCCACCGCACTGTGAACATTCGTGCTTAAACCTGCAAAATTGCCTGATGCAGGAACCTCGATTAAAGTTCCAACAGGAACCCGTAACTGGTAGTTGTCCTCTACCCACAACACCCGCCCCAAATTGGGCGGGGCGAGGCAGAAAGGGCCGATAAGTAATTGGGAGCCCGCTTGCAGTATGCGTTGTCGCAGGGTTTGAGTCGAGGACATCCACTGAAGCCACAGTTCCTGATCCACATCCCCCTAGGCTTATCATGGAAAAGACTTACTCTAGCCCTAAACTCCTCATCATAGTTGAGCCATGCGTAAGTGTGCCTTGCGCATGATATCGATATACTTAAACATTGCAACAGCCCTGTCCTGATGTTTTTCACAATTGACGCTTGCATAGATTAACAAGCATTTACAATGCAACGGTTTCGCCTTTACAAAAGTTAGAGCAATTGGCATTGTAAATGACAACATTTGTATTTATGTGTTGGTTTTGAAAACAGATAAATAAATGGCATTGTCACTATATATGATGTCTACTGTCTTTACTCATATTCCCTAACATCAGGACTTTTGAACCCTATGGTGCACGAGCCAAGTAGGGCTTTGGTGCCACTTATGTCATGCTTGGCAGAAGGCTGCAATGGTGCCGTCTGCCTACAGCAGACTTCTGTGTGTTAACATTTTAAGCAGTGGAGTCGCAACATGGTAGTCGTGATCAGTGGGTCACTTCCATGACCAGTTTTAGAAACCGTGCCCTGAAAGGACTAAATTAATTGTGTTGCAGCCCTAAAAGTGTAGCACATCTTCCTCACTGTGTGAATGCGAAACTAAAAGAATCCCACAATGGACCGATTTACCACAGTAAAGCTACGCGGCATGCCTTAGTCCTTCATTCTATCTTTCGCCGAGGAGGTGCATATAAAGGTGCATATAATAGCAGGACAGGCTTACAACACCAACAAAAATTGTCATCAATATACTGTATATGTTTTACTGCCCTGTGAACAGGGTTCACTGTAGAACTTATTTTCAAATGTGATTTAAAAACATGTAAAAACCCAGAGTGCGGATATGTGTTGATGTGATGCATAAGTTACGGTTCTTGTTGAAACTGGTGAATTATTGTACAGATGTTTCTACGCCAATGATGGTACAGTAATATATAATGTGCTTGTTGTCTCATTAAAAGAGTGGATAAGGCCCAGCAGAGCATCATGGTGTTTCTGTACTGGCCACTAGCTGTCAGCAGTCCTTTCTAACAGCTACTTAAAGATAGGCCAAGAACCAGATGTGTGTGACTGTCTTTCCTAGAAGTCTTTGTGGCCTCTATGTCTCTCGGGCCTCGCCATTTGCTCCACAGGTAACTGAGAAGTTTAAAAAAAAAAACCTTAAACTGAAGCACTTCTAGCATGCCTAAGCACTCAAAGTGAGCTTACATAGTGTCATTATATACTATCAACTTTTCACACTGGCAGAAAGGCAGCCAAACTGGAGCACATGTAGAAAGATTGACTTTGATTACATGGTTTTTGTTCAAGTTGTGGGGGTGAGACAAACCGTAAGGGTTTGGTACTTCAGGGTTATCTTCATTGCTCCGCTCCATAGATCTCAGCCACCCAGTTTACACACAAGCACTTTGATACAGGGCACACCTCGACAAAACATGTCACAGTTGAGTTGGAGTTAGGAGCTGCCTCTGTGAGATTTGCAATGAACAGTCACTAGTGTCAAGTGGTTCTTGTGACAGAAGGCTGGTCTGTATTTGTTATTTCACATGAGTTTACTTTTGTGATATGTTGGTCATAATGGACAGGGTTTTTGGTCGTCCAAAGTAGTATGTATTAAATGCGCACACCCATTGTACGCTGAAAGGTGTGTGTGTGTGTGCGGATCTAGGTTGTGGAATTGTAAGAGCTGTCTACCAGCATCTGTTCAGCCAACACTAACATTATTATGACTTTTGTGTTTTACGTACCGCTGACGGCATTACATTCTACAGGGATTTCTAAGGTGCTGACTAGAATACGAAAGTGACACACAACTGTCCCCATTGCAGTAGTCTCAAGATAACTAAAATATTCCCATCGCATTTTCAGACTTCTGCGATCTGGCACTTACCCAGAAGTGACTGTACTAGAGTCAAATAGTAAATTAACACAGTCCAGCTAAAAAAGGGACCTTCTTTTCTCGCACAGTGTAAGGTGAAATTGGGGCGAGCCGATGCGTGTGCAGGAGACACTTTTATAGAGGAGACTGTGTGTGGAACCAACTTTCAAGGTCTACACTGGCGCTCTATTGATGTGTTGTCTAGGATGTATCTATCAATAGTGCAGCAGGTGCAGTGGCACTGTGGCACGTGGGTGTTAGGGAGCCAGGTTCACCCAGGTGACTGCTGTATTTAGCTTCTCAGCCAGAGGAGGAGTGCACATTTGACTTGCTTGCAAAAGGCCCGTGCACCACTGATGTGCCCCGCTATTGTCCCACACTGTAGCCCGGACATCTTGCAGAGTCCTGTGGGTATTCCTGACCCTTAGCAGCTGAGGGCAGTGCGGCCGTGGACTCTCGGTGCAGTGGGGTGGGCAGTGAAGTGGTGTCTACGTGTGGCTGGCAGTGGCAGGCAGGGGTCACTGATGGGCCGAGTCTGAGCTGTGTGGTTTGAAACCACAAGCTCGCGAGCGATCCGGGAGGACTGTGCTCACGTCTTTAAAGGCAGAACACGAAAATGGGTCAGAGTGTATTTACGGTTACAGAATACCCCACAAACCAATTTTCCACATCAATTCGCTGTCAGGTTTTGTCGATTCGAGATTTTTTGGATAAACAGCTGTCACATGATACATTTGGGTGACACATTAAAACAAACGATCCCTGCAGCTACCAATATCGGTGGATTTCAGCTGCAAGTTGTGGCCACTCGAAATGGCATTCAGGGGGCATTAAACATATAACGCCTCGCCCCCACTGTGCTTTTCAATGCAACCAGGCAGGTGCTCGGTACTGCGCATTCTTTAACATGAAAAATATGCACGTCCTGATATTGCAGGCACCTGTATCTATAATAAACTCGGTACAGTTGTGTGTGCATGCACGTGTGTGCGTGAGAGACGTTTCGTATGCCACCGTGTGTGTGGATGTTTTCTGGAGTGTCTGCTTGTGTGTGTGTATTTGGGTTAGAATGTGTTTTAGGTGTGTGTGTGAATGTATGTATGTGTGTGCTTTCTGTGTGTGCGTGCTTTTGCGCCTGTGTGGCTGTTAGCATGTGGCTGTAATATGCGTGGGTTTGTTTGCATATGCTTGTGTGTCTTTTTTTCCTGATTGCGTCTGTCTAAGGGTGGCTGTGTCTGTTTTATACTATATGACGTACTTGTGTGTCCTCTACGTGGCTGGAATTGCCTGAGTCTCACTCTGTCTGATTGTGCTCGTGGCTGTGTTGCGTTTCCGCACCTGTGTACGTCTGTGTGTTTGACAGTGTTCGCTTCTATAGGCGTGCCAGTTTGTGTGCGTGTGTTGTGTGTGTGTGGTTTTGTGAGAAGGTAAATAGAGTTGCTCAATGGGAGGGCGCCCATTTATTTATAGTATTACGATCAGCGCAGTTTTAGCTTTGTGCTGAGGTCTGTGGTGTTTTCTGTTGCCCTTTAAAATGTCCTCCCGGCGCCCAGCGCGACCTCCTTTCAGGGTGCTTTGACGGCGACCTGGTGAAATATAGCCGTCCTGCTCTCACAGGAAAGCCGCCCTAACCCTCGGCAAGCGACGGAGGCGAAACCCTGATTTTATATTGTGAAGTTTGCATTCATAACTATTCCCTGTTGGATGTATGATGGTACAATGCTGTATAAAACACCGCATACCATCACAACGCAGGATTTACAACGCAAGTCGTTACAACGACTTGCGTTGGAGGGTGCTGGACTTAGGAGTAGTGTAATTTACTATTCCAACTCCAGTCTACATACAGTAGGGAAGGTGTTTGATAGTAAATTACACTATTCCTTGTCCTAGAGCGCCCTCCAGCGCAAGCCGTGGTAATGACTTGCGTTGTGAAACCCGCATTGTAATGGCACTGCGGTGTCATTACTGCGTCGTAAAGGATGTTTCCCAACCTGTTTATCAGTGTTTGTCGCTTTATTTGATCCCACGGCACCTGAACCCACTCTCGCCTGTTCTGCAGATTTACTAACCGTCTCCCCCTCCCCGAAACCTGAAGCTACCTTCACTGAGTCATCGCCCACCCCCACTGAACGTACACTGTGTTTGACTGTCAAAGGTTGCGGCCACGAAGACCACCACTGAGGCCTACCTGATGTCAATTGAGTAGCCCGCTTCTGGAACTCCTTTAGATCTTCTCGCCGTTGTTGCCCCCGAAGCCGTTCCTGCTCCGCTGTCTTGTCTGCTCGTGACCTCTGAAAAATACTAGCAACAACAGTTGACCCCGACCCCTTTTTTGACAACAATTGTTCTTGACCCATAGCTCTTGAATCAAAAATCCCATCATCAAAGAGAAAACCTTCCTGCATATTTTCATCCACCAAACCTTGACCAGCATTTTCATCAGGTATGACAAAATCAGTATTACTACCACTCAGCATTTCCCCATCACCCACCCCGTCATCATAACAATCTCAATTGGTCACAGCAAAATCCGCCTTTGATCCGCTCTGTGAAACAACACCCTGCTTCGCCTTCTTTTACTTGGAAACGCCCGCCGCCATCTGCGGGGTCTTGTAAGATGAAGACTTCCAGCCGCTCGTGCCAGACGCCGCTACCAACTTACCACCATTCCGAACCTGCGTGACACAGCCCGTTGTCGAAGATGAAGGAGTGGCATGATCCACCCAGACCCATTGCCCTCGACTTGGCCCTAATGCAGAGTCAAAAGAAATCTATGAGAAACAAGGAGGAGAACGAGACTCCGGTAAAATAGCTTCCAATCCTGAAGAATATCCAGAAGGTTCAGAGCGTGACGTAGGTTATATATTATGAGAAAGGGAGTCAGCTCCATCCAAATCCTGAACCTCCTCAAAAGCTGCGTCTGTTAAATCATCAGCTAAATTGTTCGCATTGTCTTGTAAATATGAGTTAACATACTCCCCAGACGGGCCCCTAGGCACCGGAGCCAAAAACACCTCAGGAACGGCTCCCTCCCCTGAAGAACCCTGCACCTGAGCAAAAATATAGTTCAGGCTATTGTGCTTTCTAGTTGCCAAAATTTGCACTCCGTCACTGTCATCACCGCTGTCACTGGAATAATCCACCAAAACAGCAGAGCGTCCCACAAAAGACACAGGAGGCACAATATTAATGGAAGACATTCCCTCAAAATTAGCAATGTTTGTGAGCACCTTGCCACTGACATGCTCTCCCCTAAAAACTGATGGAGGTGCCGGCAAAACCAAATTTTCCTTCACCCCAATGTAATAACAATCCCCCTTCCCCCTGCTTGACAGGGAACTTGTTGTAGTAAGGCTTCTGGAGACAGAACCACCTCTCCCCTGTACTCTCCTCTTAGCATGACCCATGCGGAGAGCGGATACCGCCCTCAACTGACCTGAAGACTTGTCAGGTAGCGAGTGACATCTGGTGGCCTGTGACCTGCTGGCTCCACTGCGTCATGCCGCAGGACCTCTATGTTGCAGCGTCGATGGCTCCACCTCAGCACGACCCACAGCCCCCTTCGACCGGCTCTTCGCAGGTAAACAAACTGCCACTGCTTCTGAAACTCCTTGAGCTGCCATCCGCTTTGGGCGTCTCCCCACCGCCGCTAAAACTGTTGAAACGCCAGGCTGCAATAGGTCCTCACGACCTGCATGATAAATAATGTGCAGTGCCTCCTTCACAGCCTCTGACTCTGCCATCCTAAAGCAAAGCCGAAAGAAAAACCCACCAAAAACTAGCAGAAAATGAGGGGTTAAAGCCAAAGCTTGTGCCACAAAAAAGACAGCCTCCCAATATCCTCACATAAAAAAACCCACCAAAGAGTAGCAGAAAATATGAGGGGTTAAAAGCAAGACGTGTCCCACAAAAAGACAGCCTCCCAATCACCTCACATAAAAACTCCACCAAAAAACTAGCAGAAAAATGAAGGGGTTAAAAGCAAGGCGTGCCTCACAAAAAGACAGCCTCCCAATCTATTCACCTAACCTCCGTTTTTCCCTAACTGCCTCATGCCTTGCTTGAGCTGATAAGCCCCGCCCCCTGCCTGCCTAGAGCCCTCACGCTGTGAAATCTAAGGTCAATGGACAATCAATATTTGCCCGGCGGTATCGCCTCTTTAACCCACAAAATATTAATCAATGAAGAGGCAGGCGCTGGAGACGGGAAGGCAGGAAACAAGGTTTATTCTCTCCGGAGGAGAACACATCAGTTCAGACAGCAGGTATCGTCATGAGGTGCTCTACCCGCATCTCTGAGGCCTGGCCTCTTATACACAGGTTTATTGCTTTATTACATACAACACATTCTTGGAAATGCTTGATGTACGGAAAGACATTCTCGGAATCCTCGCTCCAAGCACGTTCCCACACACATATACAGTAGAAGTCCCCACCCCGGTCACAACAGGTGATGATTATCGCGCAGCTGGACATTCCGCCGATTCACGGAATGTGGGGGGTTTGATCGGATCTCATAGGGTGGGGGCTTTGATCAACTCGAGGGTCCTTTAATGAGGGAAGCTTCCTACTGTACGGGGGGGCAATAAACAGTATCGCAGAGCTAGGTGTCGGCCTGGGAACGAGGGAGACAAACGGGCACACAGGAAAAGGGGGTTTGTATCAAAAGGGCCTGGGACCATGAAAGGAATGAAGGGAGGTGTCGCGCTGGGAACAGGATGGGGTTCTGAAGCAGAGCTGCGCTGAAGGGGGGTTTATGACCCAAGGCATGTGCGAGCGGGGGTTGTCAGTGTGCGGGCTTTTGTGAGGGCGAAGGGCTATGTTGGGGGCCAGTGGCATGCAAAGGGGGTGGTTCTGATCGAGGCACCTAAAATGGCGGGTGCGCACGACAAAAGTGTGGCATCAGGGGAAAAGGCAAGATGGCGCAGATAATGTTTACCAAACCGTACTAATTTTCCACAGTCCTCCCTTTAACATGTTCAAGACATCTTGCTGGCCTATTTCCTATTCATGTCTACTGGGGCGGTCATAAGAAAAGAAGTAGGTACCCAGGCGAAGGAGCTATAAACATTACATTTTAAAATCTTTCATCCTAAGAGGCGGGTCTATCAATAAAAACTCGTTTGCAGGAAAGTCATAGTAATGCAATATCGGACAAAAAATGATTCTGTAGTGAGAGCATTGAGTACATTTCATAGCTTACTTATAGTCGTTCGGAAGGTAAACTGATAGGTCATTACATATGCAAGTTCTGTTCATATTTGGTTGGAGCATAATCAATACAATGGTGGCTGGGAGAGAAATGAGACATAGCAGAAACGATAATTAAGGGTGTCAATGTTCGAAGTTAGTGAGTTCTCAGCATTCTTTGTCGTCGTTTGTTGGCACTGTGGAGCACCGGCGGTGGAGCTATGAGTCCAGCTCTATTCTAGGCTCCGCGTTGCAGGGCATGACCTTTTTCTCGTATTCCCGGTCAAAAAGGTCCTTTTCGCCCTGTGTCCTTTGAGTCGATTGTCAAAAAAGTTCGGGTGGAAGAAGAGTGTGTCCATAGGGTAGGTCGGAGAAAAAGGGGGATGGAGCAGGGCCAGATCGGAAACAGACCAGGAGGACGGAAAATTCCAGGTAGGCGGGCTCATGACCGAGTTCAGAGAGCGGGGACTTTTCGGCACACGTTGAACATTGAGCAGGGGCATCAGGTCAGCCCTTTCCTCTCATTTTGTCGAAAACAGTGCCTCGTCCTGCAACTCCTTTCTGTCGCGATCTCGCCTTGGCCAACGTCGTAGACGTTCCATGATCTGTAGTCAGGCCACGTGCTCCCACATCCGGTCTCTCTTTCCTCCGACAGCGGTACCCTTAAATGAGTTTGAAAAGACAGTCTTTAGAGAATTGGCAGAGGAAGGTAATCACATAAGTCTATTTCTCTCCCAGCTCCAAGCAAATAAGAAACATCTGTTACATTGGGGTTCACAACCATCATATAAATAATTGATGATGGACTTGTTGGATTCCCTATAACTTTCCTTCGTAACTATTTCTTTGGTGTTTGTTGGTGTTACATTCATTGTCGTGGTACGAGATCTGGTACCTTTTATTGCGTTACAGTTACGTCAGTTCTTCTGACAGAGACCCACCTTCCTAGTACAAGCCTTACAAATAAGCATGGGCGGATTTTGCGGATCCACGATTCACGAATTTGCGGATTCACGGATCGTGGATCCGCAAAATTCGCGGATTATGCGGATCGGCGGATTTGGGGGCGGGGCTTCCTCGAGTGTGTGGGCGGGGCCAAACGGACGGGGCTTCCATGCGAGCGCACATGCCTCTTGTGTGTATAAAAGGTCAGAGACCCATCAGAGCAGCAGATTAAGAGACAGAAGCTCCTGGTCACAGGAACAGCACGGGGATTGCGCTCGTGAAAGTCAAAGATGCAAATGCCTCTGGCCAGCATCACAGCGTATTTTCGATGGTATATTTGGGAAGAAGGCACACCTGCCCAGCCCCCACAACGCTCACGATTGTTTTTGGGCTGATGAATGAGTCACTGAATTTAAGCTTCAACTAGGGCACATGCTTTATTGATATCTGTCTTTGAGCTGCTGCGCCTCCTGCCTGCTTCGGCTCCTGTTAGAGCTAATTTCCTCTCCGCTAACGCCGCTCCCTACCGCCGCCATGGTGAAAATGATAAAGAGTATGCAAGAGTTTGACGACGAGCTTAAAAATGCGGGTTGTAAACTAGTGATTGTTGACTTCACTGCAACATGGTGTGGGCCTTGTAGGATGATCGCACCTCTGTTTGAGGAACTCAGCAAAAAGCACAGTGGCGTAATATTCCTGAAAGTGGATGTTGATGAAAGCGAAGATATATCCCAAAAATATGGAATTACTGCAATGCCCACATTTATTTTCATCAAGAACGGCGAGAAGGTTGATGTGTGCACAGGAGCTGACATTAAGGCAGTCGAAAAAAAGCTAAATGCACACATGTGATCGCTCGAGATTTATGATGATTTTTCTAACCACTGTGGAGTCGTTATGATGCAAGCTTATATTCAAACAGGGTCGCAGCATATGACTAATGCAATAAAAATATATATATTGTGATATCTGCAAGTGTTTCCTGTAGAGGTTTATTTTTTGTGCCAGGACCGTCGTGCCAGAATGAACTCTGCCCTTCGTATTTATTCAAGAACACACCACCGTTTTTCACCATCAGAAATAATTTACGATGGCGCCGGCAAGCTGCCAGCGCCATCCTGCAAAAGTTACTTAATTAGCTTCAACAGGAAGCTCCAACTGATAAAATAAAGCAGGCGCTCGAGCCCCTGCTTTATCTTATCTATTAGAGCTTCCTGTTGAAGCTAATTAAGTAACTATTTGAGGATGGCGCTGGCAGCTTGCCGGCGCCATCGTAAATTAGGCTCGCTTGAACTTTTGACCGCAAAATCCGCTCCGATCGCGGATTGCGGATTTTCGGTAAATTCGCGAGAGTTCGCGGACCGCGAATTTACCGAAAATCCGCAAAATCCGCGATCGGAGCGGATTTTGCGCTCATGCTTACTTACAAAGCTATACCGTTCTCCAGGGCTTTATATTTTTCGAAAAAAATGTAACGTGCTATCACCATGGTCTGATAGGTATCTTTCTGAGGAACGAGCATAGGCTAAACATTTTTCATTTCTATCAAGGCATCCTACCCTTTAGCTAAACATTTTCCTTCACCAGGGTTCATCGTAACAATTCCTTCATTTCGGTCTAATCTTAACCTTTGCAGAACATCATTCTAATTCCTACATAGTCTCTTACAACCTGACTACTTCATAAAAGAAAAACGGGGGGGGGGGCTGGCGATAACTAGTTGATTCACTTTTATTTGTTTGGGCATTGAGATAGTTCGGGACGGGGAAGGTCGCGTTACCTGAGGCATTTTTATCATAGTAGCCACTGACATGTAGTTCCCTTAATATGGGCCAGATGAGGGAACCTCAGTCGTCTTACCTGTCCTTTCCCTTTTGGTCAATTTCTAGGCTTCATCAATATTTAGCAGAAAGGAGAGGTAGTAACATGGCATCAAAGTGAATTTATCTATGACAAATTTGTGCAAATACTTGTGGTATTTGGAGCCAATTGGGTGGTGATTTGTTAATTTGGAGTCAGTTGTTAGGGAGAGCGAGAGTGTGGGAGAGAGGGAGAGAGAGAGAGAGAGAGAGAGAGAGAGAGAGAGAGAGAGAGAGAGAGAGAGAGAGAGAGAGAGAGAGAGAGAGAGAGAGAGAGAGAGAGCAACAATAGGCTAAATAGTACACGTGCAAAATAGGGAGCGGCCGTGTATTAAGATAGGCTATTCAGCGCATTAATCAACATGAGACGTCACAGGTCTGTGTTAGAATTTCGAAAGCATGCGGTTCAGGACGGGCGAACATTAGGCAGGGTAGGGGGGGACATGCTTTGAGTAAAAGGCACCATTGTATCGCACTTCTCGCACTCTCGGTCCTTCGGTCAGTCAAGTCAGCGTCTCAATTGCACAAAAACATTTTCTCATAGATGCAGACATACGTGACACGTGCCCATTCACGCAACACGGCATAGTTTCAGACATACGTGACACGCGCCCATTCACGCAGCACGGCACAGGGGTGACCGTGTTTTATCATCTCATACAACCTCTTGGCTCTTTCGTTACGAGAGTAGTTTGTGGGTGTGCTTAGGTGCCACCTTGCAGCGTTAGTCCGCTTCGTGTATCAGACATGGCGTGGCTTCAGATCTTCACCATACCTCGGTCGTGATTCCGATGTGGCCTGTAGGGGGAGGAAAAGAGGGGAAGGGAGGGGGAACAACATTCGAGATCAAATGCACGGGTACGAAAGTCTTTTACTTACCTCATACTCGTCTTATTTCCTCGGGATAGAATCCCTGGGGTTTTGGTTTCTGGGGCCAAGGGGGAGGGGGCAGTGTGTCCTTATAGGCTTTGGGTAGGGAAGCGTTAGAGAATCAGAAGCACTTAGTGCGAGGTTTCTAGTTGGTAGGTGTATCTAGCTATCGAGGTCCTTAAATCTCTTTTAATGCTGTGATGTTCTAAGGTTTATCAGTTCTTCGGTCAACTCTGTTCCCTAGTACCCTTTGAGTGCCGCACTTTTATAACATTCTACCATTTATACCGCTTCACTTTTACCCATCCTCGGAAGTCGAGGTCCTTCTTCGTGCGTTAATTTCCTGAGCCAGTCGCATACTTGGAAGCTGGGTATCGTGTCGTAGATTCGATCCTTCATCCGGAGCTGGGCACCCATCTTTCGATAACCTTGAAAAGAGAACAAAGCAGGGTGCACAGAAAAATCTCTCCCGCTGATCCCATATTTTATAAAAAGCATGCAATACCCATTTCATAGTTTGGAAAACCTTTATTTGCACAATCGTTCAGCATGTTGATATGACAGTATGATCTCGGTTTGGCCGGACACGGCAATGGCTAAAGTGCGTACAGTGGGGGGCTGTTTTGTAGGATTAAAAACATGTTAAAAAAGGTTTATACATTCATTTGCAGGGAACTAAAAACGTCTATCAAATAGTTGAGGGATCAAGGGGCATTCATTTCATAATTGGAAGCACAGTTGGACTAGTTGCAATCGAATTTCCTATAGGTATACCATGGGTGTGTGTCATAAGCGAGGTTACATATTAGTTATGATTATATCACAATGAATCGTACATTGAAAAAAACATTTTTCGCGTGGTCCTGTTACATGTTCGTCGAGTGAATCCTCCCTTTTTTTTTTCGTCAAGTGTACAAAGGATTATAACATATCTCGGAACATCGAGTCTTTTTAGCTAAAAAAAAACACCACGAGGAGTTCGTAAGTTCCTATTGATACCGGCGCCATTTTGGGCAGGGCCGGGTTAGTCCGGAAGTAGCATCAGGGAAAAAAAGCAGTTATTGGCCATAATTATCTTTTACCCTAAACTTTTCCTTACTTGGCTAAACGTAAGAATGCTTGATCACGTGTGTACATTATTCTTTTTGCTTTATTCGGGGTTTGTCGTTTGTTAATTTAGAGCTAGACTGGGTTTCTCATCTTAACGTTGGTTGATCTATGAGAACTCGAGCATGTCGCTGAAATCGGCCTGGCGAAATCTGTGCCATCGGGCATAATCGAACGTGGTGGTTCTATCTGGTTTGTCCATGCCAGTCTGATTCATCTTTGTCCCGCGCCTTTTCCCTTTCTGCCGGCCTGTTACTCCTGTCGGCCCTCTGTTCCTACTCTCGTTCAGTAGAGTCGGACATTGGGCTTTCCAGTGCCCGACATATTTACAAAAAGCACATTGGTTTTGCCCTAAGTCTGGCCGTCCTGTGCGAAGTGTCGGGGGATTACTTTCGGGTCGTTGTGTCCTGGGGTTGTCCTGTCGATATATTCCTTTACCTACTCTGTCCTCGTCTCTTTTCTTTCGTTGCATTGCTTCTTTGCGCCACATACCGAGACTGTCGAGCATAATAGGCGTTGTCTTATTATTACGAAGGGCTATTTCTAACGTTTCTATTTTATCAAGATCGAAGGATCCTATCAGTGGCCACTGTTTCTCTTGATTTTCTTTGGTATACCTGTGCCATAGTTTACTATAGGCTATAGTAACTAAGCCATAGTTTATGAACATGTCTTTATTAGGGGTGCCTTCCAGCGGAGCTAGATGGTCCACCTCTAATAAACGGTCCGGGCTGAACCAACTATCGACCAGTGGGGAGAAGACAGACATGACAGCTCACAACGAGGGACAAAAAGTCAGCACTGCCTATCTTATCACTGTGTGCAAAGACTAGACAGAATATTTCTATTCTACCTTGTTTGCAGGCAGTGAATACCTCATGAACCAATAACAAATAAACAATGAACGACCAGTGGGGAGAATAAGTAGGTCCGCAAAAGGTCTGCGTCCTCTACCTTTTCACTATCTGCAAAGGGGAACCTGTTCTTTCCTGTTTGTAGACAGAGAATCTCCAGAAAACAATCCGCGAACAGTAGTTCGGGGTAAAAACAGTTAATCAGTGTCCGTTAATAAATAATTAATCAGTGGGGGAGAAAGATAGGCACGACGGCTGCGTTACCTATCCTTCACTGTTTGCAAAGAGAGAAAGAGCCTACTGTTTCTCCATGTGCAGACAGTGAATCTCCAAATAGGTCAACAAAGAGTAATACTAGTATTTTCTTAACAATTAAACAATTATTTCGCAGTTCGTCGTGTTTACACGACCTTACCCGGACCGCATGGACAGTTTCTTGTCTTCCGAATCCAGCGCCCGATCGTCCTCTTTTCCTCGTATTCCTCGCAGCACTCCTGATGGTTCCCAGTCAGGACCGTAGATCACTCGAGAGAGGTCTGTTCGGAACCAGTGAAGTTCGGATGATCGGCTGCCAGACAAGGGTCTATTTGGCAAGAGCTCTCCCGATCGTTGCAGTTGTTCACTCTGTCGTCAGGACCTCTCCCACTGGATCCACGAGTCGCTGATGGGCCCCACGCTTGGGACGCCAATTGTGAAATCTAAGGTCAATGGACAATCAATATTTGCCCGGCGGTATCGCCTCTTTAACCCACAAAATATTAATCAATGAAGAGGCAGACGCTGGAGACGGGAAGGCAGGAAACAAGGTTTATTCTCTCCGGAGGAGAACACATCAGTTCAGACAGCAGGTATCGTCATGAGGTGCTCTACCCGCATCTCTGAGGCCTGGCCTCTTATACACAGGTTTATTGCTTTATTACATACAACACATTCTTGGAAATGCTTGATGTACGGAAAGACATTCTCGGAATCCTCGCTCCAAGCCCGTTCCCACACACATATACAGTAGAAGTCCCCACCCCGGTCACAACAGGTGATGATTATCGCGCAGCTGGACATTCCGCCGATTCACGGAATGTGGGGGTTTGATCGGATCTCATAGGGTGGGGGCTTTGATCAACTCGAGGGTCCTTTAATGAGGGAAGCTTCCTACTGTATGGGGGGGCAATAAACAGTATCGGCAGAGCTAGGTGTCGGCCTGGGAACGAGGGAGACAAACGGGCACACAGGAAAAGGGGGTTTGTATCAAAAGGGCCTGGGACCATGAAAGGAATGAAGGGAGGTGTCGCGCTGGGAACAGGATGGGGTTCTGAAGCAGAGCTGCGCTGAAGGGGGGTTTATGACCCAAGGCATGTGCGAGCGGGGGTTGTCAGTGTGCGGGCTTTTGTGAGGGCGAAGGGCTATGTTGGGGGCCAGTGGCATGCAAAGGGGGTGGTTCTGATCGAGGCACCTAAAATGGCGGGTGCGCACGACAAAAGTGTGGCATCAGGGGAAAAGGCAAGATGGCGCAGATAATGTTTACCAAACCGTACTAATTTTCCACAACGCGCTGTGTGGACTGTTCCACCCCGCGAACTTCCCCAAGGGGACAGCAGCTCGTGCTGCAATCCCCTTGGGACCCCAATGCAACGCAGCGAGCAGCCAAAGTTGTGCTACGTTGCATGAAAAGGAGTGTTGAACAGCCAGGGTTGGATTGGGATATAAAATAGGCCCAGGTTACGCAAAAGGTGTCGGGCATCATTAAAGAGACATCTTTTCTTAACTTCATTTAGATAAAAAACAAGCATTGACATAGGCAATAAGTCTCGCATTTAGGATCTTATTAGTGTTTAGTTATCCAGCACAATACCCTTGGTGCATCAACATCAAGTGTTTTTTTTTTTATATCCTCATTTGCGAGTATAGCTCCAATCTATCAAAACAAGAAAATGCCACAAAGCAGGAAATCAGGCTGTGCTTCTGTACTGTCTCAGCGTTCGCTGGCAGGGATATCGAAGAAGGAGAGGGGGGGTAGCCGGTTCCCATCAGCACATTCGCATAAGCCTTGAAAGATCCAGCTTAGGGCTATTCGTTGGTAGATAGTGCCCGAGATACCGAGGCCCCATATGCACCATGACTCCTCGCCATGGAAACAAAGGTGAGCAATACCAGCATTAATCACAGGATCCTGGGGGGAAAAAAAAAAAAAAACCCCAGGGTCATTATGACTGCTCTAACTGTCTCCAATAAGCACTCCTGCTCGGATTTCCACCCCTGGCCAGGTCAAGTTTTGAAATCTGGAGGATCGAAGACCGCCATTCATGTATGGTAGGCGGCTGGGCGTCTTTCCAATGCCTACAGATCTCCCTACGCGCCGCCAGAATAGAATAAAACATCAGGTTAGAAGCAGCATTACGGGCTTTGCCCTTCAGACCGAAAATAACAAGGGCAAGATCAATGGAGATGTGAGAGCCCAATGACAAGGATAGTTTGTTTCCTATAGAGTCCCAAAATGAAGCTATTTTTGGGCATTCGTAAAACATATGGATGTCAGATGCAGCGACGAGTCCGCACCTTGGGCAGGAGACCGGGCCTGTCGAAGAAAACTTTGACAGCCTCTGCGGGGAATAATATGCCCTGTGTATTGTAAAAAGATGGTTCCTACGGAGCCAAGCTGGTTTGACCAAGTCCCATAGTACCACACAAGAAGTTGACCAAAGCTCCTCCACGTTTATTCCTGGCATTGAATCAGCCCATAATGATGTTGGAAGGCAAAATGTACCATCTGTTTCCTCTATGATCTTATTGTACCAGAGTGATATTTCCTTCTTTGCAGGGGGACTGTCCAGCAGGCTAGTCACAAGATCACTATTACCACCTATAGGTAAGCTGCTGATCCTGGTTGGCTGTGCGTTATATGACTGAACCCAGCTAGATATTTGTATATATTTGAATCTCGACAGGCTTGGCCCGACCTTGTTCGTTAAATAGTCCCAAGGAAGTAGAGATCCATCCATGAACAGGTCACCCCAGGTGATGATTCCGGCCTCTTTTAGTGGTTGAGATAGTGCGTCATCTGTCCAAGCTGGGGGAGCGGGTAGGTTCCAGATAGGAGCTTTCTCTGAGTAATATCCCAGTTTGATCTCGTGCATCACTCTATACCACGTGGAAGCTATCCCCTGCAGTACCTTCAATTTTATTTTTTTTAAATACTTTGGGTCTCCGAATTTAAACAGGAAGCTATCCTGTCCTACTCCCTCACAATTCAGTAAGGTAGAGAACATATGTCCTACCCCTGTTACTGCTGGTGTTTTTAATAACATGTGAGAGTGCGAGAGCTGAAACGCCCATGCGTAGACCTGAAGATCTGGTCCCGTCAACCCTCCCTTCTCCCTGCGGCGTCTTATTTTCTTCCAAGAGATTCTTGGGCTCTTACTATTCCAAATAAAAGTAGAAATCGCGCTTTGCAGCTTCGAAATTAACTTAGGATCGAAAAAAAGTGGAATAGAATTAAATAAAAACGAAATCTTTGGCAGAATACACATCTTTACTAAATTAACCTTGCCTAAAATGGTAAGCGGAAGGTGTGACCAATCTCTCATGTGTTTTCGGCACTGTGCTGCTATTTTAGCAAAATTTAGAGAAGCAATCAGGCCAATGTCTTTGACTATATTTATCCCCAGGTATCGTAGTTGAGGTCTTGATGTTTCATTATGTGTAGGTGAATTGATATTCCAAGACATTGACTCTGTTTTAGAAGCATTCACTTCGTATCCTGAGATTTTGCCAAATTTGAGAGCTAAATCTATGACCTCTGGATATGCTACATTGATATCTGTCGTGAAAATCATTATATCGTCAGCATAAAGTGCCACTTTTTTTTCCCAATCTCCAAAAATAAAAGGTTTAATAAGCATGCTGTCTCTTAGTGTTTGTGCGAAGGGCTCTATATATACATCGAAAAGGAGGGGAGACAGGGGACAGCCCTGTCGGGTTCCTCTGGTTATACTAAATGGCGCGGTAAGGCCCCCGTTGATCAAGATTGAAGCTGCAGGACTACGATATAGCAAGTCTATTGCCCTTCGAAATTTATCTCCAACGTTAATTTTTTTCAAGGCCTCCGACAGGTATAACCAGTTCACCCTGTCGAAGGCCTTGGTAGCATCCAACGTGAGGATAGATAGGGGAAGAACTTCTTTTATGGCCACATCTAAGGATCCTACTAGTTCGTAAGTAAGCTCATATAACTGACGCCCTCTTATAAAGCCTTTTTGGTTAGAGTGTAATATGTCAGGGGCAACCTGGCCAAGCCGTTTGGCCAGTATAGTGGCAAAAATTTTGTAATCGCCGTTTAAGATTGAGATAGGCCGATACGAGCCACAATCAGAGGGAGGCTTCCCTGGCTTCAGAATGAGGGTTTTTGAGGCATTATCCCAAGAAGCAGGTGGTATTTCTCCTTCCCTCAATATTTTATTAAACAAAGCCGCTAAAATTGGGGACACCTCGGATAGCAAATGTTTATATATTTCGCTCGGCAAGCCGTCTGTTCCTGCCGCCTTACCTCCTTTTGCTCCCCTTATTGCCTGCTCAACTTCAGCAGTACTTATTTCCTCTTCTAGAAACCTACTCTGCCCAAGTGACAAGGATGGAAGGGAGATATCCTCTAACCAGCTCGTTATATCATTAGGTGTAGCTTTGACATCTTCATGATAGATTGATTGAAAGAAAGTTTTGAAAGTCTCCCTGATTTCTGCATCACTAGAAAAGGTGCCCTTTTCTGACAGAGGTAATGTTGTTTCGAACCCGGTCTGATTTAATTTTCCAGGCCAGCAATCTTCCTGCCCCTTCCCCATACTGGAAGTGAGAAAGTTTGCTAGCCTCCCATTTCTGCAAGACACGCTTCTCTAGGACCGATGACAAGCTACTCTTAAGCCTGCCTAACTCTGCAAGTTTCAGAGATAAGTCGCGGCTATCTAAAGTTCTGTTGGTGTCGATGTCAGACTGAATATCAGAGATGCTATTCTCGATAGAAGATATCTCTTCCATATACTGCCTTCTTCTATGAGCGGCCCTATTCTTAACGATACCTCTTAGCGTGCACTTAAAAGCATCCCAAACTATGCCAGCTGGGGCTGTGTCCATATTGGTAATAAAAAACTCACGCGCTTCTAATTGGAGGAACTCTATATCTTCCGTTGATGTGAGAAATGATCTATCAAAGGACCACAGTCTAGTGGGCGGCTTACAGCCCCACTCCAATACCAGCTTCATCGCGGAATGATCTGATAAGTGCGATGGAATGTAGTCTACTAAGATAATGGAATCGACCAAAGCTCTACTAGTTAGGATGAAATCTATTCTTGAACTGTGTCTATATTTGTGATTTCTAAACGAAAAACCCTGTCTCTGGCCCTCTCTAAGTCTCCAAATATCGACATATCCGTATTGGTTCATTAGACCTAATAGACAATTTCTAGATTTGGTGGAAGCTTGTTGTCTGCTATTAGGAGATTTATCCAGTAGAGGGTTAATGGTGATGTTAAAATCGCCAGTTATAATCACGTGCTCTGGAAAACTCAAAAGATGTTGGAATAGAGATTCCAGTGCAGAAGGATCGTCGCAGTTAGGCCCATAATAGCCTGCTAATGTTATTGCCGCTCCTCCTATCTCTACTGCTGCAATGGCCCATCTCCCTCCGGAATCTACTTTCTGCTGTAAAATTTTTAGATTCGAAAGTCTTTTAAATAGAATAGAAACCCCCCGCGTGTTTAGTGATTGAGATGTTGAGATAGAGGATACTATCCACCTATTTCTCTTAACTAGCTCAAGCATTTCGCTTTCGATTAAGTGCGTCTCCTGGAGTATAATGATCTCGGCATCAGCGTCCCGCAAGTACTGCATGATTTTATTAGCACGAGGTCTGGTGCGAAGACCATTAACATTCCAGGATAGAATCCTAGGCCTACTCATAATTCTGAGAATAGGTACTGCATTTCAAAACTGCCTGCTTGTAAAATTCCATGTATATGGTTATCTGCCAGCAAAGGGTAAGAAAAATTGGGAGAAAGACCCTACCAAAATATAATGATTGGAGCTCTATAAAAAATTGATATTTTTTTCAATTTTTGGTGCCCCCCTCCCTCCCTCAGTGACCCCCGAAGCCCCCCCCACCCATGGGAAACCCTTGAACTCACTACCCGGAAGATTCCGGAAGTAAGTGCCCCTAGCTCTTCCCCGACCCCACCTCATGTGCCTCTCAATATATCATAATACTAACTCGCCTTACGAATGTTACGAATGTGATTTGTGATTTGTATATTTTACCTTTTTTTTTTTTTTTTTTTTTACCTTTACCTTATTTAAAAGATTTGTTAAATGTTAGTTTTATCACTTCCAGAAAGGAAGGAGATCACCTGTGTTATTGTTTCTTTTTTTTGTTTTTTATGAATATTTATTTATGGTTGTTTGTGGGTTTGTTTTTTTTTAGTTTTTTTTTTTTTTTTTTCTTTTTCTTTTTCTTCCTTCCTCTACTGCTCGGTGGATTAAGCCAGAGCCTAAAGCCTATGTTGATGGAGATTTACATTAGGGAGAGAGTTTATCGATTGAAGAATAAAGCATCTTTTACCCCTTCAGCTAGCGCCCTTCTCCTTCCTGCTACCTAAAGACATTAGAAGCTCATCTGCGGCCTGCACTGTTCGAATATTGTGCATTTTATTGTCTAGCATAATCTTAAGGGATGCGGGGATGCCCATCTTCGCCGTTGCACCTAGTTTACGAAAGGCATCCATTCTTCTGCCTAGCTCCCACTGTTTGTCAAGGGTGAATCTAGACAGGTCGGAACGTATTTGGAAGTTAAAGCCTTTACATGTTAATGATTTGTGTTTTAAGGCAAGGTTCAAGATTTGCTCCTTCAAAAAGTATGTATGGAAGTTAACAAGGATTTTCCTCGGCTTAACCCTCTGCGGATTGCGCCTAAATGGGTCTCTATGAATTCGCTGAATATCAGTTGCTAAATCCTCTGGAGTATGAAGGAGGTTAAGAGAGTCTTTTAGTAGCGAGATTATGAAGCTCTTGATGTCAGTACCTTCGCTACCTTCCGGAACATTCAAGATGCGTATATTGCTGCGCCTGGCATTATTTTCCAAAACCTCCATTCTCTCTGATATGGCCAGATCTTCCCTCTTTAATTTCAGAATGTCTTCCTGAGCACCCTCAGCTCGCATAGAGATTTGACCCACTGTTTCTTCCAAGGCTTGAGTTCTTGCCGATAGATTAACTATCTTTTCATCCAGTGATTCACAAAAATTCCTTATGTCTCTTTGATTTGAAGCCGACTCTGCGAAGCCTTCCTTAATCTCGGCAGATAATGATGCAAACATCTGTTGCAATAGGCAATCAAAATGGGCACTAAGGCTCCATTTTCTTCCAAACAAGGTGAAGGATCGCCATCAAAAGAATTGGAAGCAGGATTGGAAGCTGAAACAGGCCCTGAAAGTGCTCTAGCTTCTGAAACTGTGTTGCTGGGAGGGTCCTCACGACTGTTCTCTAAACGTGGTGGCGCATCACACGATGTTGTAGAAAAAACTTTCTCTGATCTCGTGGTGGTGACCTCAAAAACTGGATCTGCTTGCCCGGTCTGATTGATGTATGGATCTCCGCCCCCCCCCCCCCAAACAGGGATGTACTGCAGAATGTGATGCGAGATCAGAGTCAAATACATCTGGCTGGGCTATGTTGTCTATAGGATTAATGAGCGCTGAAACAGAGACTGAGACTGAGTCTTGTTCAGGCTACGCCATATCTCTAGCCCCTGGATTGTATTCGTTAGGAGAACCACCCCCCTGTTGGTATTCCTGACCAATTTCCAGCACTTGTGGGATAGCCTTGAAGTAAGATAGCAGGGAAGGGGTAATTTTAGGGATAGGGGTAGGGAGAGGCTTTGTCTTACTACGCTTTCGCCCCCTCTTAGCTTTAACTTCAGTAGAAAGATACGAGGATGTACTCTCTGAAGCTTCTGGTAACTCCCTAAATCCCTTACCAGCTTCAAGTGTTGCATGGCTAAACACTTATAAGGTCCCAAAGGCGAGACCTATTGGCTATGCCAATGCTTGTAATACATACTTACGAAAAAATATTTGTAGTGCAGTGTCATCGCTTCCAAACCCTAGCCAATTACATATTCCGCACTAAAAAGCACATAAAATGCAAGCGTCGCAAAGAAGAGCTGTTCGTGTCTGTCTTTTCATGTTGTTATGGCCCTTACAGGGCTCTGCAATAGTGTTTGGTTTTTTAGCCCGGGTGTCCCGCAGAAATTCCATGTGGCGTTATATCGCAGAATTTCGCATTGAAAAATTATAACAAAATGACGGGAATTATATAAATCATACCAGCGTAATTGAAATTGCACCTAGGCTCAATTTTAAACCTTTCTGTTAGGGCTGTAACTATTTAATGTCAATTCGGCTGCACCTTTTGAGGAACCAATGTGCAGTGCCTGTTTTCCATGAATCCTGAATGTATAAAGCGGATGTGCGTATTAATCTCGCGGCAATCATGTGTAAACCAGCTAAAGTTTATGGTACTGCGTTAATATACATTTCCCACCTATGTCAACGAAGAATATGGAAAAAGGAGGCAAATATTTATATCAGGGTACACAGATGCACACCTTCCACCTAATAATTAAATGGCCACACAATCTGCTTGTTTTGTGGTTCAAAACTTGAGGCAAATGACCTGGGTGGACCTCGCCCACATGCTGTCATAATGTCACTACAAACCACCTAGTGTTTGATGAAGCAACGTCAGGGTGAACACTAGTTATTCTGTGTCTGGGCGCCTGTTGTTTACAATTCCAGAATGAGATTGTGTGTAGCCATGTGCTTGCTTTAATCCCGATTTCCAGCATCCTGGTATTTAGCATCAATATAAGGATAACACCAAATAGGTATTGTCTCTTTTTGCATCGGATGCTGGCGTTGAGACTGAAAGCCATTTCTTTTATAATGCCACGCGTATTGCCACAGTTTTGTGCCATTTTAATTGCACAACATGGAATAAAACGTAAATGAAGCACTTTATGTTTGCTTAAAAGAAGAACGATATGCTGCTGTTTCCTGGCGCAACTCCTAGCCAAACAGCTTAATTGGCCATTCCAACATTTATTGGATTCTCGTCTCTGTGTGTTTTTTGTCAGATTGCTACCTCAAGGGATTTACCTGATTTTCTTCGTTCCCTCAGTGTTGTTGTGCTATCGACTCTAAAAGGTCAACAGCAATGTTTTCTTGACAGAACTATTCTTTAATTTACAAAAATGTTGCACCTCCCAGTTGTAACGACCGGATTTTTAGGATAGGCAGCCACCAGCCGTGGCTAACGCAGCCGTCACACAAACACACTCTTCTCAGGCCACTATTTACAAGATATTTAGAAGACTCACCTGAGAAGGTGATTATTAGCTATTTACAAGCCTGTACAATTAGAGATATAGCTAACATCTAAGGAATTCCATATCTCATATCCTATGATCATTATTTTATAGTCCCACGGCAAAACTGACCTGGACTAACCTACCCCCTCTTGCGTCGGGGGCAGCTTATTTTATAGTCTCATTTATAGTTTGGCAACCACTTCCTCGTTTTTAGGGTTCGGCAACCACTTCCTCGTTTTTAGTGTTCGGCAACCACTTCCTCGTTTTTAGGGTTCGGCAACCACTTCCTCGTTTTTAGGGTTCGGCAACCACTTATTTATTTATTTCTCAGTCCCTAACTCTTAGGATCAAGATCATCTACGCTCCCCACTGGTGAACCTGTTGTCCCCCAGTGGGGTGTTCTATGGGGGTCGGCGGTACACCTAAGGTGCACCGACGATATTTACTATTTTTAATTCAGATAGGAGCTGTCTAATTAACTTATTCGGGAGTTACTTCCTGCATTATAGTCTACCCAATCCTCCATTTCTCAGTTACCTGCTAGAAGGGTCCACTCACCTGCTAACCTGCCAGTATCTGGTTGAAAAGAAAGGTTAGTCCTGTCAAGGAAACAACACTCAAATATGCAACTGGGGTCCCTTTATTTGACATTAGAATAGAATGACAAAACATTATAACAATGATATATGTATGAGCAATACAGTAGGAAATTATTAATGCAAGTGTAGATCTAAATGATTAATGCTCTATATAGAATCATGGCATACACATAGCTGAAAGAAAAGTGATTATTAATTGTGAGCAGATATAATAGAAACATTTTAAGAATACCTCACCCTATCAAGAAGGGTCAAACTCTCTGTCCCTCTCTGGTGGAACTAGGGCTCTGTCCATCACCATGGCATCACCACCAACGGCTGCTGTCTGTTTCTCTCTCTCTGGTGGAATCAAGGCTCTCTCCTTCTGCACCATCACCAACGTGCTAACTTCACTCCACTGGTTCAATTACTCCAAAGGCTCTCCAACTCTTCCATCTGACTGGCAACTGCTTATTTCCACTGCTGTAAATCATCTGACTGGTAACTGTTTCAGCTTCAAAGACCATCTCACTGCTCTGAGAACCATCTGGCCTCTTTCATTCCAGGATCCATCTGACCGTTCTCTTCTCTTCCAAAAGCTTTCTGACAACTCAGCCTCTCTACACTTTGATAATATAGAGTGCTCTCTACTCATGGAAATTTCCAGTCTTAGGCCAACCCCCACCAAATTTCTGTACCAGCCTCTGGCTTCTCACGCCGTCCGCAGTGGCCATCTGCATGTTGCGTCTTCTACCAGAGAGCAAAATACATTCTTTTGATAAGGGCCGGACTCAACCGGTTTTCCTCTAGCACACAACAGGCTTAACTGTGGAAAACATGGCGGCCAGCTAGGTAGCCGGTCGCGAGAGCCTGGAGGGAGGTGGCGTGTTTCTGTGTTGTTTTCGGTCCTTTACATGGCGAAATTAGAGTAAGACTGCTTTTAGAAAAGTGATTGTTAGAAACGGAGAGTTATTACCTCCGCGGCGACCCTCATCTACACTTCACATCGTTGCGTTTTTGGAAACGCTGTGGCGGCGGTGCTCGTGTATGGCGGCGGAGGACGTAGTGCAAGATCTCGGGTTGAGTCCGGGGGAGGAGGAGCCTCCTGTGGAGCTGCCTGTGGTCTCGCAAGAGGAGACGATAGCCTGCGGAGAGCGCTGGAGTCGCGCTGCGGTAGAATTCGGCAGAGGAAGACGAGCTGTGGCAAGAATCCAGTTCAGTGCGGGCGGGGCAGTCGGGAGAGGTACCGGGAGCACAAAGGACAAAGGTATTGAGGTAGGACCAGCCCGCAGCCCGGTTTGTAAGGGTGAAGATAAGGGGGAGGAAGCTGCTCAGTCAAAAATCGGTTGCAATAGTGCAAAGAAAAGAGAAAGTCCACAATTCAAAAAGGAGCTTTATAAAAAAAAAAATACAGGATATGTTTTGAGGAGCACAGTCAAGTTAGCAGGGGAGGAACAAATCAGTCTGCAGAAAGGCCGCGGAGGGAATAAAGTAATAAGTCATAAGATTTCTGCAAAAAAGCACACAAAACATAATAATAGAACAGGTATACTGGAAAAAAAAATAGCAGTGAACCCCTCCCTGAACGATTACTTTAAGCCGTTGCCCAAGACTCTTGTACTCCCAAAGGGTCCCGTTCTTGACAGCGTTATACCGGGAAATCCTAAAGGCTCAACAAAAGAGCAAGAAGACCTATCAAAATCAAAAGAGCAGGAAAGTGGGAAGCCACCACAGCCAGCAGGTGGTGATAACAGTATAAAGAAGGACGCTCCGGAAAAAGTTTGGGTGGACTGGGCAGCACTCGAGAGTCCAAATAGATATAAACTGTTAGAGATGGAGGAAGATAACCAAGAAGTGGTAAGGATTGAGCAGGAGGATCTGGACGCTAGTGGTGGACCTGGGATTATAGGAGTTCCTCCCAGTATACTAGTAGCATCAGGAGCTGAAAAATCAGGGGGAAGTGAAGAAAGTGATGAGGCCCTCTTGGGACCTGGTGGTTCAGACAATGTGGTTATTGCCCTATTAAAAAAGCTTGATTTAGATGTGCAAAGAGGTTTTGAGGAGTCAAAAGCCAATCAAGAAGGGATCAGGGAGGTATGTGGTATGTTGGAGGCTAAGTTTGAGGAGCTGAACGCCCGCACAGAATCGCTCGAGGTTGAAATTAAGGAGATTCAAGGCAAGGTTGAGGAGCACAGTAAAGATCTAGAGGAGGTCAGATTTAAGGAAAGAATGTATGAGGAGCGCTTAGAAAAATTAGAAAATTTGCAGCGTAGAAATAACCTAAAAATCTTGAAACTTCCGGAGGGGAAAGAAGGGGATAACTTAAAGGAGTTTATGGTTCATCTATTAAAAACAGAATTGCAGATAGAGGAAACAGAAGAGGAGATCCTATTGGATATTCAGAGGATACATCGAGACCCCTTTCGACTGAATCCAAATCGCTCAAAACCTAGAAGGATCCTGATAAATTTCTTAACATATAGTTTAAAAGAAAAGATCCTTGCTGCGGCATTGAAGAAAGGGGCATTAACAGTAGGAGGAGCGAGAGTAGAGGTCAGGTCAGACCTTTCTGTGGTAACTGCAAACAGACAGTGGGAGTTGGGCAAAAGAATTGAGCCATTAAGAAGTTTGGGAGCAACTGTACAACTGAAGTTCCCAGCTTTTCTAAAAGTCATGTGGAAAAATAAAATGTACACTTTTAGATTTGTGGAAGATGTAGATGGCTTTTTGGAGAAGTGTCAGAATGGAGGGCTCTAACAGGTTAGAGGCTAAGTTTAAGTTGACATAAACTTAGTTTGATAATGGCATTCTCATGTAAAAGATTTCTTTTGCACGGAAAGATGGTAATGGAAAGAAACACGACCACCCGAACAGGCACTCGAAGGGCCCAGGATGGGTCTAAGGAAGCTGGTTGTGTTTTCCAGGGAGGGCGGGAGGGGGAAAAGGGGTGGGAGGGTAGGGAAAAGGGTTAGGTTAGGTTGGAAGGGTCATGGGGTAGGGGGGAAAAACATAAAAAAAATCCTCATAAGCCACTTTTGCACTTGGGTGTTGAAAGGAAGTGAGGGGGTGTGGGATGGTGGAGGGTAGTGCAATGGTGCTAGTTTGTATGTCATGGAATGTGAATGGCTTACGGGTTAAAGCTAGAAGGGACAGGATTATGAAATACTTGAGAGATCTTTCGGTTCAAATTATCATTTTACAAGAGACCCATTTAACAGAAGAAGAGTGCAAAAAATGTATTGGTTTACAGCGATGGTTAAAACATGTTTTCTATACTCCACAAGTGGCGGTAACCAAAGGCATTGCAATATTGGTTAGGCATGGGTTAGATTGTGTTGTTGAGGGTAAGGTGGCAGATAGTAAAGGTAGGTGGTTGATTGTGAAATTGAGGATAAAAGGGCTCATGTATAATATTATAGGCTACTATGGTCCAAATCAAGATGATCTGGCCCCCTTAGATGAGTTAATTAAAGAAATGATGGGTCTTACAGGGTTTATTGTGCTTGCTGGCGACTTTAACACGGTGCTGGATAAAAAATTAGATAGATCAGCTAACAGTAGGGCCCTGGTTAATAGTAAAATGTCATTCAGAGTTAAGGGCCTGATAGATCAGTTTGGTCTTTGTGATGTATGGAGACAAAGGGCGGGGCAGGTACTATAATAAAAAGTATAACCATAGATTCCGGATCGATTACTTTTTAATAGACCTTAGACTCATGGATAGAGTGAAACAGATAATGCACGTGGAGGTACACTTATCAGATCATTCAGCGATTACTATGGAGCTCAAAACAGAATTTGCTGATTCAGATTCAGTCTGGAGATTGGATCGTACTGTTTTGTATGATCATGAGGCTATGGAGACTCTTAGGCAGGAAGTCGTTGGATTTGTCGAGCATAATTTGGGTTCAGCAAGGATAGAGAGTGTTTGGGAGGCAGCTAAGGCATTTCTTCGGGGTAGGTTGGGAGCATTGGGTGCAAGGAAAAGAAGAGCCTACTATAACAGAATAGAGTTTTTAGAAAAGGATATCCGCCAGAAGGAGGCAGTATTGGTGAATACGGGGGAGATTCTGGTAAAGGAAAAAACTGTTCAAGAATTGGAACAACTGAAGGATGAGATAGCCACAGTGGTTAGTAAAAGAGTGAGAGAAAGATGGGAGGTCTCAAATCTCGCGCACTTTGAATATGGTGAAGGCACGAGTAAGTTATTGGCTTGGAAAGCAAGGAGGGACCGGATAAGAAATACAATTAAAGAAATAAAACAGGGGGAGTCGGGTCGCTTAGTTACAGACACTAAAGATATAGTTGAAGCCTTCTATAGACATTTTGAGGAGGTCTATAGGGAAGACCTTGTCCCAGACAAGCACGAGATAGAAGAGTGGATAAAAGTTTTAGATCCATTGACAGAAGAACTTCAGGAGGTGTTGAATCAGGAAATCAGACAGGTGGAAGTAGAGGAGGTTGTTAAGCAGGCTAAGAAAGGGAAAGCACCAGGTCCGGATGGGTTACCGGTTGAGGTCTATAAGGTTCTCGGGGGGAGTCTGGTACCTTTATTAACTAAGGTCTTTAATGAGGTCTTCACAGGAAAGGCGGCTCTCCCCACATCATGGAATGAGGCGAACATTATTGTTATTCCTAAACCTGGGAAATCACCAAAATACATGGACTCATACAGGCCTATATCGCTTTTAAATAGTGATTATAAGTTGTTTGCTAAGGTCATGGCGGATAGGCTTGGCAGAGTAGCCCCCCATCTTATTCATGAAGATCAGAAAGGGTTCATTAAGGGCAGATATCTAAAGAGAACTAACTTTTTCTCTAATTGGCAGTATTGATGTCGCAGTTACACACAATCTACCCTTGGCGGTTGTTGCTCTTGACGCCGCCAAAGCCTTTGACCGCGTTAACTGGGAGTTTTTGAAGGCTCTAACAACCCATCTACAATTGGGGGTTAATTTTTGTGGGGCATTGGCTCGAATATATCAGTCACCTAACTCGAGAGTTTTAGTGAACGGGGTATTAACTAAGCCGATAAAAGTAATGAGAGGTACAAGGCAGGGATGCCCTCTATCCCCTCTCTTGTTCGATCTATATATTGAACCGTTAGCCTCCAGAATCAGAGAGGCAGACAGGATCCCCCCTTTCGAATTCCAGGGATGGGCTAGAAAGATTGGATTGTATGCAGACGACATCGTCATTCTAACATCAAATCTACATCAAACCTTGGACACTATAGGTTTTTTAACGAAGAAATTTGGTGAAGTTTCGGGATATCGGCTAAATGTTGATAAAACAGAAATTATGTCCTGGAACGCGGCAGCAGAGGGTATAGCTTGTAAAAAAGAAATAAGATATCTTGGGGTCCAAATTACTCAGGACATAAAAGATCTTACCAAAGTTAATTTTGTTAAAGTCAGGAAGGAAATATCTTCGGCTTTGAGGGGTTGGGCCCATCTGCCTTTAACAATTTACGGACGTGTCAACTTGGTGAAGATGATGGTGTTACCTAAGATAACCTTCTTATTTGACACGCTTCCTCTCATGTTTGAGAAAGAGGATTTCTCGAGACTTCAGAGTGAGATCGGCTTTTTATCTGGGCTTCTAAGGGATCGCGCTTATCCTGGAAAAAAATAAGGAGAAGACTTTTGAAAGGAGGTTTGGCTGCACCAGATTTCCAGATATACTCTTGGGCTTTTTTGCTTAAAAATTGTAGAATGCTTTTGGGAACGCCAGGAAGTTCTTTTATTGGCGAACTACTGTCCGAAATGTTGAGAGTCGAGAATATTAAGCAGAATGGATTTATGTATACATTTTCTGACCCAAAGTACTTTAAAAAAGTAAGACTAAAAGTCCTGAAAGACCTGGCAATGGTCTGGTATAGAATCAGGAGGGCCACAAGAATTCCATATTTTAGTGTAAGAGCACCGATCTGGGAACTACCAGGTGCTCCAAGTTGGGCCGAGGATGCACTGGCAAGGATGCTAAAAGCAGAGGGACCTCAGAGATGGGGGGATCTGTTTATAGATCGTAGTTTACAGCCGTGGATCTACTGTGAACAAGAGTGGGGCCAAATATTTTCAAAGTTTAAATACTTTCAGATTCAAAGTTGGGCAGTAGGGAAAGAACATTTAATAGGGGTGTATAACGAGTTTGAAGAGAAGCTGGCTTTGGAGGCCTCGATAAAGAAAGAAGTGGCGACCTGGTACTGGGCAATAGTTGAAATGGAGGATGGACCATTTACATTGCCGGAACACCTGTGGGGAGAGTGCTTGCCGAGGACCGCTACAGAAGATCACTGGCAAGTAACTATGTTGATTCTTTACAAGGTGGTAAAACCTGCGAATTTAAGAAGGAACCACTTGTTCACTCTCCACAGGGCGTATTGGTCTCCAAAGAAGTTGGCGAAATTCAAAGATGGTGGTTTGGTGAGATGCCCTAAATGCAGCAGCCCAAATGAGAACGACATGCATATGTTTGTTACATGCCCGGCGATAAAAGACTTTTGGGGTGAAGTGAGTAAATGCTTGTCAGATGCACTGGCCCAACATATTGAGGTAAGCCCTGAACTTGTTATAACGGGAAGAGCAGATCTACAAGGTAGGGGTTTGGACGATAAAGTAAAGCTGGTGTTCTATGCTATATTGCTGGCCCGTAGGGAAATATGCAAGCTGTGGGTCTCTGCTGATCCTCCGACAAGTTTGGCTTGGATAAGAGCTATGAGGGCTGTAGCAAAGCTGGATATGGTCGGCCAGCATAAGAAGAGATATAGATTTTGGACTCCTTTCTTAAACTGTTATGGGTGAAGGGTGTGGGTGAAATTGTCAAGGTAAAGGTGGAAGAAAGTCCTATGATTAAGTCACTCTAAAATCTTGGTGGAAATATGCTCTACGTAGGCCGGTTATGGGAGTGTACTCCCTCCTGAGAGAGTACAAATTTCCTATTATATGAGATGAAAACCCCCTGGGGCGTTATCGTGAGAGAAAAGGGTGAAGAGGGGCAAATGAGGACAAAAAGAAAAAAAAAAGAAAAAAACAGGCTTAACTGTAAATATCACCTCTGCTCTGCAAGCGCCTCATAAGCAGAGGCAACTATCTAAAATGGATGAGACAGCCATACAAGATGGCTGTCCTATGGTTTTCGGGCCTTCAGACCTATCTAAGGGGAAAAGGGCACAGAATCATGCCAAAGCCAATAGGCAAGCCTACAAATAGGCTAAAATAGAGGATTCATAGCAATATACTGAGATGACATGCCAAAGCCAATAGACAAAACCCTACAAATAGGCTAAAATAGAGGATTCATAGCAATATACTGAGATGACATGCCAAAGCCAATAGGCAAAACCCTACAAATAGGCTGAAATAAAGGAAAAGTAATATACTGAGATGGCAGTGGACTATTAGTCATCACTAATCCAAAATAGGGCAAATTATCCGGGCGTTACACCAGTGTAACCATTTATTGATAACTGTTTCCGGAGGTAGTCTTTGAGTGAGCCCTGTGTGTTCAGCTAATGCCCAAGGATGTATGCAACGTTCTGCTAGGTGAGCAACTTGTGTACAAGTTATGCGTGAATTGCGCTACACTTCCACTGACGTGTACCGCTCAAGGCCATACTACTAAACTAAAAATTCATTCTTAGTTTTCACAGCCCTAGAACTAATTCTAAATGCAGTGGTTCGGAATAGCTCACAGCTTAACACCTGCAACTGGAAAACGGAGCTGAGGAATGCTGTGAAATGCTGTTCGTTAGAGTGGGGTATTGTCTAAGTTAAAAAAACAAATTCCTGGTATTCAGCATCCCAGGATAATAGCTCACAGCTTAAAACCCGCCACTGGAAAATGGAGCAGAGGAACGCTGTGGAATGCTGTTCGTTAGAGTGCAGTATTGTTTAAGCTAAAAAACAAATTCCTGGTATTCAGCATCCCAGGAGTAAACATGGAGTGTGTATGGGCTTAAGATAAGCAAGGGTGGTGGGGGAGGCAGGGTCGAGAAAGAAGTGGGGGTGGGTGCCAATGATCAGACCCTACCGGCGGACTCAAGCGGGTGTGAAAAAATGAATGTGAAACCGTACGGACAAAAAAATGCGCGTGTGTGTTCACATCCCTACGCAAACAAAGATGGCGTCGGGCTGTCCACATGCCCGTGCATTTTTTTGCCCATACACGATGGCGAGAGCAGCCATCTTTGTCCATCTGGACGCACGTGCATTCACCTTTGGCTGAATTGATCGAAAAAGGTCCTCGCATGGCGAGACAGCGCATGCGCGTTGCTAATGCCAAGCGACCTAAAAATGCATGGATAAGTTCACACCTGTGAACTGCACCTGAATACAAGTGAGATCACTTCTGCAGGGCCCCAGCCAGCTCAATCTTCATACATTAATGGGCCGTCTCAGCGAGAGAAAGGGAGTGACACCTCTGCCGCGTTGGTAAAAAGGAGGAAACAGAGGCCCAATTGTCTCCAGAAAGGCTGTGCTTAATTTGTAAAACAATAAGTGCCAGGGCTCTCGTCAAGATGTCACTGGAGCTTGTACAACCCATTGCCCTGCCAGCGATGCTAGTGAGAGTACCAACACAAATACTAACCATCACACTCCTACAAGTGTGACAATTCAGACTATTCTAGGTCCTCAAAGCCATAAGAATGGCTCGGGCGGCAAATAGTCATAATTTTTTATGTATTTTTAATTAATAAACAATTGTTGTTCACTCCTTTCTAAAAAGGACAAACAGCCAAAGTGTTGGTCTTAACAATTAAGTGCCGGTGTTGACCATTAAGTGCCGGTGCCAAGCACCAGAAACCACTGGCTCTAATTAAGCACTACAGAAAGGCCACTCAGGTACCCACTGGGGGCATCCAAACAGCACAGACACCTCCCACATTGGCTCCCAGGCTGCCCAAAAAAGCAGCCCTAAACAGGAACTCGGATACCTGTCCCTCTGCCATTGTCCGAGTGCCCCCCTTACCAATTCGACCCTGAGAACAGTACATCTAATAAATTATGGTGAATATCCCCATAGCTACAAAGATTGTTTCATTGTTTTCCAGGAGGTTAAAATTCAGGACCAAACTTCGGGACAAAAGATTCGTTTTACACACACATCAGAGGAGGTCGCACAATAGAATATAACTAAGGCCATCCATATCCCAAAATATTCAATCATTTGCAAACCTATCCATCATGTATCCTTCCGTCCATCATTTCACACATCCATCCCTCCATCCACCCATTCACTCATCCATCCATCCATCCATCCATCCACCCTTTCACCCTATCCATCAGTAGACTCATCCATCCACTCTCCCACCCATCCATTCACTCATCCATCCAGTCTTTTAACCTTTCACCCATCCAGCCATCCTTTCACTTACTCATCCATCAACCTAGTCACTCATCCTTCCGTCCATTCACCCTTTCAATCATCCATACATCCTCCCTTTCTCTCTCCATCGACCCTTTCACTTAACCATCCTTCCTATCAACCAATCCATCTCATCCACTCATAAATCCATCCAGTGGGTCTTCTACTTGGTCCCTCTCGCTAAGATAGGTGGTTATTTCCAATAATTCATACTAGTAGGGAGATGTGCATTTATCTCATGTCTATTTGATATCTCCACGGACCGTTTCTTCCGTGTAGCGCCAGCCGTGATGGTCATGATTGGCACTACGCGGAAGAAGCTGGCCCTGGAGATAACAAATAGACATCGGCCAAATACCCATCTCCCTTCTAGAATGAATTATTGGAAATAACCTGAACAAGCTATACTTGCATTGCTAAAGTACTTGGATAAACATAAGGTCTAACTGGAATTTCTACCTTAGGGAGGTGGACCAAGTAAAAGTTAGAAAAAACACAGAAATGAATTAAGAAATACTGCTATTATTGAGACTGCCCTGAAGAAGATCTTCTGGGTCGAAACGCGCTGGCTACCGTCATTTTCAGGAAGATTTTTTCAATAAAGAAACCAAGAAATAAGAACCTGCTGAATTCATGTGCCTCTTCTTACTTTGCCTATATTTGCAAATTGCAGACTTATTAAAGTGCTGAATCGCCATTTTTGTTGCAAATTCATAGGATTTATTTCCTCTGAGGTTTAAGGGGTATTGAGCCACTGATTCTTTGCACATTTAAATACTGTAAAAATATTAACCTTTGACATCAAGATAGGTGCATTGATAATTACCCCATACGCCTTGCTTGCTGTTTATAAAAAAAAACTGTGCTTAGTATTGTGTACCACTGGACTGGTATTTTGCCTCTTCTGTCATTGTATCCAGATATATATAACAACAAGTAACTTTACACCTGCAACAAGCCAGAACTATTGGCATTGTCAATGGTTGTTAGTTGCATAAAAAAAGTAGCAATCATGGCTTCCTTGGATATAATATTGAAAATGCATCAGTTCTAAAATGGTGAGACTGTGAAAGAACTCTAGCCCCTTCTTTTTAACTTCTTTTAGCGTCTTCTTTTTTTAACTGGATTCTCATGTAGCAGCATTGGCGTTTTTGCACATTTCTTCTGTCTGACAGAATGCCCTGCCCTAGAGAGAGGCTGGAGGAGGCCCACCACATGCTTTACCAGCCCAGACTGCCCATTATCATTCTGTATGTGGCAATCAGCCAGCATACAGAATGATAATGGGTGGGTGGGGCTGCTCTTGTGCTCCGAGGAGGAGTGCAAGGCGGCCCCATCAGGGAGTTGAGGCTTCAAGCAGAGAACAGTGCTGTTCCCTGCAATGCCCAAAATCACGGATAAAAGGCGTCCGTAAAAAGGCTCCTTAAGGACAACAGACATGAGGTCCAAATTACGGATGGTCCGTGAAATTTACTGATGGTTGGTCACCCTAGTACAGGTGTGTGTATTCTGGCAAACATAGGTACTCCTCCAATACAAAATACTGTGCTGAGACATAGTTTAACACTTTTCCCACTTAGTATGTGTGCTTTATAGTGAAGCATGCATGCAAAGTGGGAAGAACTTGGAGAAAAAAAACATTTTCGACAAAGTCAAAGTCAGCGTCAAAAGTGTGTCATTTTTTTGTGCAAAGCCCTGTCCTCAAATATAAATTGAGGGCTTTGCGTTAAATACAATGGTGGGTACATGGGAACAGCCATGTACCACCGGTGCTATGCCACCTTGACTCAAAGCAGCACTGGGCTACTTGTGTAACTAAAGGCATACTTTCCAGCACAACTTATGGGCTACTTGTGTAACTTAAGGCGTACTTTCCAGCACAAATTATGTTTTGCACTGAAAAGTAAATCCCAAATCAATTGTTTGTATTGGTTTGTGTCACTTTTGCAATGCCAACCCAGCGCACATTGTTAGTAAATCTGTTCAGCGTGTTTAAGATAAAAAACAAGTGTGTTAAATATATATTTTTTAGTAATACACAATCAGACTGTACCTTGCATAAAGCTCTTTTAATAAGTTTCCATTAGAAGGACACACTCCAGAAAACAGCTAATAACACTGTTACATTACATCTCAAAAACAATAAACATTTGTCACAATGATGCCTGAAATGACACCATCAATTAAGGCCATATACAAGCTCCCAAGTACCCTTTGGATTTTTGATTACCCAACTGCTCATGTTTGCATTCTTTTCAGGTAGCTGACACCCTGGCAAGTAGGTTTGTTTCTTCTTTTGCTGCGTGGCTCTCAATTTGCTTTACAGAACAGAAGATCTCCCCCCCCCCTCATTTCCTTTCAGCCAGAAGCACCTGAAGGTGGTAGTCATTCTGCAATTGTTGCAGTTTTCTCTTGAAAAAAGTATGCAAACCTATTGGACAAATTATATAGGATTGGGAATGATGTTCCAAATAGATCCCGCCCTCTTCAACCACTGAGTTCATCCAAAATCAATTTACTGGTAGAGGAGTGGTTGTTTGTTTTCATTGCTTCTCATGCCTCATGGTGCTGCACTCTCTCTGCCTACTCGGCGACCTACAAGATGGCCATAAAAGGCATAGGCACTGATTGGAAACTGCAGAGCCGAATTCACATGAGGAAACCCATTCCACACAATTATAAAAGGCCCAGTGTTCCTGCTCCCAGATTTGCTTGGCGCAGGAACAACAAATCCGATTTTACAGACCGGAAAATACAGCAGCTAATATCAGTGTCAGAAAAGGATGGATTGTAGTCAGGACCCTTTCTATGCTCCCTTTCCAAACCTCAGACAAGCCACAAGATTCTCCCCCGGTAGCCAACATTCTCCAATCCTTCTTTCATCCGTCTCACACCCTTCATCTACCCCTGCCTTAAAACAGCCCCCTGCTCACTTTTACCACAACACCCAGCCCGCTTTTGTATGCATTAAACCCAACTGAAAAGGGGATACAATGTACAATACCACCAGGTAATAATAGTAATTTCCCATTCTGTGGGGATTAACTTGTAATTACATATGGGTGGGTTGGTACCGCCCAGTACTGGTAATTACTGATGTGGAGTTTGCACACCAGAGTACATTGCAACTTGTAATTGGGGCTATTTAAAGTGCCAGTGGATAGATCAGAAGGGTTAAAAGATCTAGTTATCACATCCCACCGCCTCTACAAATACATAGAAGGTTAATTCATCACGTTACCTTCAACAAAAAGTCAGAGAATGCAATATTCCATCATATATTGTGTGTAGTTTTTCAATATAGTTTAGTGATGAGTTATGGCTTTTTTCTTTGGAGATGGTGCATTGTCATCTGAGGGATTCCTCAGGTGACAGGCGCCTGACTTATGGATAGTCTGGGAGATAGCTCATCTATGTGAAGCTTCAACATATAATTTATGTCTAATGAGAAGCATATCTCTCCCACCGAAAGAACACACCTCCATGATCATTTTCTCAGGGCAAGGGAGTAGCCAGAACATTTAAATACCCCCCACTTGAAACATGAACCATACATCTATTCACCCAGTTCGTGAATGGACACACTCAACCCTCCTTACAAGTGTTCCATTCACCCCTCTATTCATCAATCATTTCTCTCTCCCATCTAATAATTTCCATCCATTCATGCATCTGTCCATCCCTTCACGTTTTCATCCATCTATCCAACCATATTTTCTTCCATCCAACCATCCTTTCAAGCTTTCATATATACATCCTTCATTTCAACGATCCACCCATCAATATATTCATAAAAAATCCTTTCATCCATCTACTATTCTCCTTTTATTGTCCCTTCACCAACATTTCACTTGTGCTAATACTTCCATTTGTATAGCCTGTCGCCTATAAATCTTTTCACTCTTACATCCATCCATCCTTTCACCATTGCACTTATCCATCCTTGCCCACTTCAATTAAAACTTTCTTCTTTTCTTCCCCCTTTCCTTTCAAGTTTCCTTCCTTTAATCCTTCGTTATTCTCTCCATTTTCTACCCCTACCCATCTTTATTCTCATTCCTACTTTTTTCTCTCTTACCTTTGTCTCTCATTCTTACTTTTTAGGTCTCGCCTACGCAGCTCTTGTGCTGGGCATAAAGCTCTGCCTGCTTGCTGCTCATCTTTTTAATTGGTTGCTGTACTTGTCCTTTATAAATGGTGGCTTTTCATTAGGCAATAGGCTTAGTAGTCCCTCCTTAGTACCGCCTTGTCTTTTCTTGTAACCTCTCATGAGGACACCCCCTGTTGCATGTGTTGTTACTCCCTAGGTTTTAATTACAGCCTCAATGCGCTATTTTCTTAAAAGGCTTCGGGCAGGACACACACTTGGTCCTAAGCTAGGCTGACAGTTGTTACTTCACTCACTAGAACATCTCAAATTTACATGAGACCGCCTATAAATTTCCCTTCATCAGCTCCTCACAGAGTACAACCTAATCCAAAATTAATGTAATAATTATTTTGTCACATTTCAAAGCTACTAATTGTATACATGACATAGCTATTCGAATGTTCTCGTAGTACTGTCTTGCATTCAATGCATTATGGGTAGGGTGGATTTGCCATATCTTCTGCAGGGTGCATTACCATATGTGACTAAAAGAGGCCCCCTTTTGTCCACATACAGTAATGCACCCTGCAACATGGGTAGGTAAAAAACATTGCCATTTATAATGCCAATAACTCCAACTTTGTAGACATGCAGTGCTGGTGCCTTGCTCACTAGGGACCTCTTGGAGCAGCTTGCAGTACTTCATTTAGACATGCAGAGCTGGTTTTGCTCACTAGGGACCTCTAGGAAAAGCTTGCGGTACTGCACTGAGATATGCAGTGCTGGTACCTTGCTCACTAGGGACCTCTAGGAGCAGCTTGCGGAACTGCACCTAGACAGGCAATTCTGGTGCCTTGCTCACTAGGGACCTCTAGGAGCAGCTTGCGGTACTGCACCTAAACATGCAGTGCTTGTGCCTTGCTCAAGAGACCTCTAGGAGCAGCTTGCGTTACTGCCCGTAGACATCCAGTGAGCTCACTAGGGACCTCTAGGAGCCGCTTGGGGTACTGCACCTAGACATGCAGTGCTGGTGCCTTGCTCACTAGGGACCTCTAAGAGCATCTTGCGGAACTGCACCTAGACATGCAGTGCTGGTGCCTTGCTCAGAAGACCTCTAGGAGCAGCTTGCATTACTGCACCTAGACATGCAGTGATTGTGCCTTGCTCACTAGGGACCTCTAGGAGCAGCTTAGGGTACTGCACCTAGACATGCAGTGCTGGTGCCTTGCTCACTAGGGACCTCTAGAAGCAGCTTGCGGTCCTGGACCTAGACATGCAGTGCTGGTGCCTTGCTTACTAGGGACCTTTAGAAGCACCTTGCAGAACTGCGCTGAGACATACAATGCTGGGGCCTGGCTCACTACGCACCAGGTCTCTCATTACTGAAAGTATGAGCTATTGGTGCTGTATTATTATTTGCAATTATTTGTGGAGAAGCGTGGCTCAGTGGTTAGAGGCGGCAGACCCGGAAGCTGAGACCGGCCGTGGACCAGGGTTCGATTCCCCGTTTCGCCGGGTCTCGGGCTCAAAAATTCCACAGACTCGACAATTCTCGCTCTGGTGCCTACTCGACTCACGGGGTCACACTCTGCGACTCTGGGCAATAGCTTGCTTAATCTCCACTACCGCCCCTCGCGGCGTGATGCCTGGCTTTCACCTTGTGGATACCCGGCCGGGGTATCTCACAGGGGAATACCAGGACGGGTTCCCTAAGCAAGCGCCTTGAGACCTCTGGGTGATTCGTGCGCTATATAAATCGAAATACATTTACATTTACATTTACAATACCTCAAACTATCAGTAATGAGAGACCTATTGCATTGCAAACGCTTGTTCTATTTGTCGCCCCAGCTGTATTTTCCCATATTTTCCCATATTTTCCTTATTTTTTTCTTTTCTTTCCTTTACTGTGCAGCAGCCCATAGGCCCTCTGTATTTTTTTAAACATATTTTATTATTTAGATTTTCAGGTTGATGCTGGAACAATAGTATTACATAGTGCCGCCATACATGCTTTCTGGTGGTACATGCAAAGTTGTTGGTATACAGTACAAAAAAAGGAATCTACAGAAGCAGTGCAATGGAACGGCCATCATAATCAGACATTCGCAATAATAAAGTAAGGAAATAAGGAACAATCGCCAAAACTCCCTAGCCCCACCCCCAGAATGAGTTTGGGTGGTCCTCATGTTGTCGAGATTTCAATAGGGGGAGTGTAAGGGGCCCATGTGGCACAAGAGGTGGCAGGATACCTAAGTATTTGACTTCTAGGATACAGGAGAGGGTGTTCTACTACATACTTCATGTCTCAGATATGTGTTCTCTGCACTGTTCCAGCTGTATGGCCCAATCCAACGAAAACGGAATCTTACGAAGACCCCTGTCTTCCTCACGTCACAGTGCTTCGCTTTCAGCAGAACCCCAGTTCAGCACTTCCTCTCCCCAGGGCCCTTCTCTAGGAGCTTGTGGACACTTCCAGCACTGTGTTATTAATCTTTTTGCCAGAAGTAATAAAAGGTTGACAAAGTGTTGCATCATTTTAGCTGTTTTAGGCAGTGGGGACAGACACAATATACAGAACTCTAAAAATGTCCAGGTATGTACTCCCATCAGCGTGACAGTACCTCTGAAACCTCCCCCAAGTACCTTGTTCATGAAGGGCAAGACCAAAGCATATGTATAAGTTCTGCATTGGGAGAGCGACAACGTGGGCACTCCGATGCAGCTGCAGGGTACATCGCATGTCAAATACGCTCTATGTTGTTTTGAAAACTGTATACATTTAAATCAGGTGTTACAGGAAATGCACTTGGGGTACTCTAAAATATAGGCCCATTCTTTGTCTGTCAGTTCCCTTGCCTGATCAGATTCCCATTTAAGTTTCAGGGGGTGTAACAAAACCATGTGGTGTTCCCTCAGACCACGGTAAAGACAGCGTACCAAATGGCTCCGATGCCCCATTGTATATAGTGCTTGAAAAAACTCATAAGTAGCAGATTTCCTATTATACACTACAATTTTTGCAAAAAAATTGAGAATGCTAGTGTGAGTTAGAAGTAAAGAGTTGGGCAACCAGTGGACTTGTGCAAACTCCGCATGGGGCAGAAGACTCCGTCCACGAACAGGGATCCAACTGACATCACCCCAGCCTGATCCCAGGAAGCTAGGCCTTGGGCCGTCAATGTGCCAATTGACATGAACAAATCCTGGGCACACGTATAGACTCAAAAATTAATACAATCCGATACACTCCTTCGGCAAGAGACGAGCATCGACGTGGACCCTGCACTACAAGGCTCCACTCCATACGGACGTACCCGCCCGTTTTAAATTCTTCATTACCAGACGGCCATACTACGGCTGTCTCGAAACTCGCTAACCGGGTTGGAATTTTCACCGGTCCTTCAATACCCGCACTACTCGCTATAGGCCCTGAAGAGTCACAGGCATTGACCTGTTGGCGAAACACGTGTCGGCTGGTGTTTTGTTTTCCTCATGAACATCTTCACATAAACATCCCTTAAGAAAACCACCGGTGTCAACTGTATTACTTTTCAAAAATGGTATTAACTTTTGAGCCTATACGTGTGCCCAGGATTTGTTCATGTTTGTTTGGCGAAGGGCTATCAGCTCTTCCCTCATTCAGGGGTTTTGGGTCTAACTCCGACCTGGCAGCACCACATGCTTTTGGTCTTCATTCGATCAATACCCGACAAGGTTACCTGCACATGCGCCACTTCCCTGCTACCCTAAAACCCTGCACAGAATCAACTAATGTGCCAATTGACGTCGGGAGCCTGCAGAGTGGAATGTTCGGTGCACACAGCATATGTGTTAGAGTATTTTAAGGCCATTTTCCAATACATCAGGGCAGTTTGCAATAATAGTGAATCTACTTGTGATAACGAGGACTCTGGGCATAACAGTGTGTGGAGCTTTTCTTGCTGCAGTTGCATGGTTGGGTATCCTATTTCAAACAAAGTATGGTCTGCTAACCACTATGATAACCATTGCAGTTGTCCGACTATATAGTAGGGTTTAAAATCTGGGGCTCCTGCTCATGTTGACTGAAAGGGCGGTATATAAATTGAGGGGCAATCCACGTAAATGGAATGGGGTGTGGCAATCCTGGAACACATATAGAGGGGATATCTGCGAACCACTGGAGGAGGATGTCGACGAAGGATCTGAGAGTGACGAGGAGCGTTGATTGGGTTATTACACTGTATTTAGGGCCTGCGCAACAGAAGTGGGTGGGTCCAGCCGTGGGAGGTGGTATGGGAGGGAGTGGGAACTAGGGGGCTTTGACACAATACACTGCTCTCTTTACAGATGGACTGAGCCACGAGTGCCGAAAGCTACTACTTCAAGTACGTGCCAGACTAAGTGTGCTGTTTTCATTGTTTTATGTTTATTGCAAGGAGAGAAAGGCAAAACTCAGACGGATAGTAGCCAACAAAACACGAAATCGCAAACTGTATTTCTACGACACAAGTATATCCCTATTCATCACATCGTCGATATGACCTGAAATGCTTTGCACTAATGTGGATGTTATAAGTTTGATTATTGTAAAAACTGTATCGCTTCATTCACCTAGTAACTTCTATGTGGGAACGCGCTGGATGGAACTGTACATACTATCTTTGTTTTGCACCAAAAATAAAAATTTAAAAAAAATAAAAATCTGGGGCTCCCATTCCCCCCTGGATGCTGGCAGCTGCAGTTTAGACAGGCTTATTCTGCGGTGTCCCTTTTTTCAGACTAGATTGATCTGTATGGAGTTCACAAGCCTAAATACCCAAGTGGGGACCACCAGCAGGATATTCACAAACTGGTACAGTAACTGCGGGAACATCACCATTTTTGCCAGTGCCAATCGGCCAGAAATAGGTACGGGTAACCTGACCCAGAATGACACCTGCAACCTCAGGGAATTAACCGTACGCACCAGATTTCCCTCTTGTATATCCCATGTTTCCCCATAAATCTGGAAACCTAAATAGCAGAAAGAATCAGGTTCCGTTTTCAATCATAGCTCACCAAAGGGGAGAGTTGGCTCTTTATAAGTACCATAGAAGGAATATCCGCAAGACTTAGTGGTGTTTATTTGATGCTGGAACAATAGTATTACATAGTGACGCCATCCATGCTTTCTGGTGGTACATGCAAAGTTGTTGCATGTACTACCAACATGAACTGTGAGAATAGCTGGGCCAGTGCAGCCAAATCAGTCCAGAGATCCTAAAGATATAGGAGCATATCGTCAGCGTACAAGGACACCAAATGAATAACCTGTTTCACAGGTATTCCAATGGCCGGCATAATATGACGGATATGCTGGGCAAGTCACGCTACCTTCCACACAAAGAGGAGCAGGGACAGGGGGCACCCTTGACGGGTCCCATGAAGTATCTGGTAAGGTTGGAATATATATTGGCCTGATTTGGTTCCAGCCGTGGGTAAAGAATACAATAGTTAAGATACTTCTGGAGGGATCCCATACAACCGTAGTGTTGCAAGCATATACTTCCACCCCAGAGTGTCAAAAGTTTGCTGGATGTCCAAGGAGGCAGCCAGCATAGGGGTATTGATCACAGGCTGCATCTATTATCTTAAATAGTTGACATATATTCGGTAAAGTACTACAGTGGGGCACAAAAAAGCATTGATCAGTATGTATCAACCTAGGGAGCAACAGAAGCAGGCGGCGTGCCAGAATTTGTACTCAGTATTAAGAACTGATAAAGGTCTATACACGGACAATTCGGTAGGTGCCTTATCTGGCTTCAACTGAGAGGTCACTAACAGTTCCCTGACAGTGGGGGAGAATGTTCCCTCTGCGAGGGATGCACCATAAATTTTTTCTAATTGTGGTGCCACCTGTGACACAAAGGTAGAATTAAATTCTATAAGCAGGTCCGAATTTGGCACTTTGTTACGAGCCAGGTCTTTGGTGGCCCCTTGTTATTCCATAAGTGTGATAGTGGTCGTCAGATCCTTTTTATCAGTGTCTTGGACAGTTGGCAGGGATGCGGTAGGCATAAAGTTGGTCAGCGCCTCTGGGGCGCACGGCAGAGGCGCAGAGTAAAGTTCTGCATAATAATCGCAGAATGTCATATTGGTCTCAACCTGTGTAGTCACTAAACCTTGAGTGAGTGTGGCAGGGGATAAGTTAGGTGGCCGAATTAAGCAGGGTCAGTATGGTGCAGGAACCTGTCCGCTACAGAGTGTGTCTGTTGTATATAGGACCTCTGATCAATTAATAGCAGTTGTTCTAGGAGTTCAGCATATAGCATCCTAGCCTCATGCAACTTACCTGCATTTGTTGCATTTTCCTAGGCTGCCACATCCAGGGTGTCCAGTGTGCCTTCAAGCTCCGCATTGTCTCTAATGACCTCCCGCCTAGCTCCCATCACCGCACCCATTGAGGCTACGCAAACTACCACATTAAAGGCCTCCCACTCCATCAAACATGAGGAAGCTGTGGCAGTATTCTCAGAAAAATATGTAGGAATGATCGAGGCTAAGTTGTCCCCGAATACTGAATCTTCAAGTAGTTGAGGCTGCAAATGCCACGTCAGAATTGGAGCAGGGATTAGTCCCCAAGTAAGTGTAAGCTCAAGAGGGTTGTGGGCTGATATAGTTTTCCAAATATATGTAGTGTGAGTCAGAGAGGTGAGTAAGGCATGTGTGCAGAGGAATCTCTCCAAGCAGGAGTGCAGGGCATGGGGACATGAATAAAAGGAATATTCACGCAGCCCAGTATTACGGTCCTGACATATATCCGCCAGTTCCCACCTATTCACCCAGCGATGTAATTCATTGGCTTGATTCATTATAGACGTTCCCTGGGGGGGAGGGTCCAAGTCAGTATCAAGTACTGCATTAAAATCCCCCCAGGAGCCAGTGGTAATGTGACCAATCCACCAAATCGGTCGATAAGTGGGCCAGAAATTCACCTTGGTCTGAGTTGGGTGCATTTATACATCTCACGGCGATCTGTTCCCCATCAAGTGTACCCCTGAGTAGGACATAGAATCCCTTAGTATCAATTTTGGATTCTGACACTGCAAATAGGACCCCTGCTCACAGCTGCCCCTCATGAGTATGCGGAATAGGTAGTATAATGTAATTGCCCTCCCACTGATTGCACAGTTTATGTACTTCAGAGGCTACCAAGTGGGTTTCTTGAAGGAACATTATTTGTGCGTTGCGTCTTTGTAATTGTGCAAGTACTCTGTGCTGTTTGTGGATTGAACTCATATCCCAGACATTCCAAGTGATAAAGAGGTAAGATTTAGCTACTGTCGACATGAGGAAACTGAGAGAATGCAGTACAAACATACACCCCAAAGCTAGGCCCACCCACCCCAGTGTTATCATGAAAAATGACCAGTCCAAACAGTAAAAGCCAAAAAATCCCACATTACTCAATCTTTTGACCAAACAGGAAACCAGACTGTAACATTATCAAAATGAGAAATAAAATAGAGGCGGGCCGAGAGCTCTCATCAAGCTGGAGTGTTAGATGTTGGGGTCTCTAGTTGGCAGAGGTAGGTACCATTGACCAAATAGGGACCCTTGCGTCTAGTCAGGGTAAGAGGCTACACTCCAAAAATAAGTCCTGCTCACCCCCTTGGTAGCATGGCACGAGCAGGGAGGCTTATCTCAGAGGCAGTGTGTAAAGCATTAGTGAACACATACAGTAATACAGTGACAACACTACAGATGGACACCACACAAGTTGTATAATACAAATAAGCATTTTTCTATAGACTTAACACAAGACCAAAGGAAAAAAAGTCCACAATACTGAACTCAAAAATAGACTTTAAAATAGTTGAAAATAGCTCAGTTCTCTCAAGTTGTAAATGCAACACTTTACTCTCAATGCACCTGGGATGCGTAACGCAAAGAAACCAAAAGGGTCGCAGAGAAGGTGATGCGTCGGTTCCTTACACTCAGGGGAGGGGATGCGTTGGTTTCTTACTGCTATACACCAAAACCCTTTGTCTCTATAGGCAGAGAGTGTCTTTACCTAACCCAAACCAGTTCTAGTGAGTCCTGGAGCACTTTGTTTGCAGGACTCCTTCTCTTCCTTTGACAGTGTATGCCAGGGAAATCAGACGCACCACAGGAGGTGGAGCCAGCATTGTGGAAGGCAGGCACAGCCCTATTCAGATCCCAGGTGCTCCCCTCCCACCACTCTACATGCAGATGGGTCTCTTCAGCCCTGTGCTCACTCACCCGGTCTCCTGGAAACCCCCAGCCTCTGTCACTCAAACTCCAGACAAGGAATACACAACATAGCAGAGGCAGGCTTGGACAGTTCGGCAAGAAAATTCCTACTTTCTAAAAGTGGTAAACACAAAATGTTAAAACCAACGTCACTAAAAGATGTATTTTACTCAACTCAAATTTCTACCTAGTTCCCTGAGTCAGTTAGGGTTATAAGAGGTTATAATCAAACTGCCCATTCTGGCCTATGGGGAACAAGTAGCCTTGCAATAGTGAAAAATGAAAATGGCACACACATCAGGGAATGTCCTACCTCTTACTTACAATGCACCCTGCCCCAGGGCCTACCTTAGGGGTGACTAATATGTATAAAAGGGAAGGTTTAGAGACTGGAAAGTGGGTGCACTTTCCAGTCAACATGGCAGTAACAGACTGCACTCAGGCTCTGCAATGGCAGACCTGAGACATACTTTACAAGCTGCTCCGGTGCGTGGCACAATCAGTGCTACAAGCCCACCAGCAGCATTTGATTTACAAGCCCTGGGCACACGTAGTGCACTGTACTAGGATCTGACAAGTAAACCAAACAAGCCAATCATGGAGTTACTAATCCATACATCCCTAGACCCTACAGACCCTAGTACAAGCCTGATATATTTGTTGTCAAAAGCATGTTAAAATCAATAGGCATTTAAGGGTGGATTGGTATTATTCTGTATTGAGGCCTGAGGAGATGTATTTTGTTGTATTGACTTTCACAGATTACAGTAGTAGGCAAGACTTTGTTGTTGGTGGCACTCTCTGAAAAACTGTAGAGATGGATTTGCACTGTGATAATCCTTGATATGCCTTTTAGGAGATATACTATTTTGCTTTGCTATCTGTAATAATGTGTAAATTTGTAATATTAATGACCAAATGCCAGAGTGTCAGGTTTCATACACCATAAAAGGACTTGAATTTTTAATAGGTTCCCTTGTTTGAATTGTAATATAGTGAATTATGTCATAATTGTCTGTATTTTGATTTTCTGCAACTATGCATGTTCTACAATGTTTGATTTACACAGTTTTTAATATGAATTTATATCAATAAAAATGGAAATATTTTTAATATATCTTTAGTGCACTGTAGTTTATTAATACACTAATGAGCCTGTTGTAGGTCGGTATATGACAAGATAATTGCCTAGGTTTTTGCCAATGGACCATCTAACATCCGAACAGAGCAGGTGGACTTCCAAGTAGGTGGGCTGTGACATATTCGAAAAAGGCATGGCGGGACCAGATCTGCCAAGATCTAAATCATGCCCTTAAAGATGATTGCTGGCCCAATGTTTATTTCTGTACGTTAAAAGGAACTGCTGTTACATGTAGATCCACATTATGTTCTTGAGACTATCTAGAGGGTGCAGGGTCAGAATGCACAGACATTTGGTTGCAGGACTTTTAGGATAATTCCTGCTGTGCACAACCTTCTGAGGCCAAGCTTTCAGGACAACCGCTCCTGCGGAAGACCTTCCACCCTGTGCAGCGGAGGTTGGATGCACAGGAGATACAACCATCACTGTGCGCATAAAGGGGCATTGACAGTTTGCCTCCTTTTTGTGACATACTGTCAGTGAGCCTCCTAAGGCCATGTTTGCCTCTGTCCCCCATCCAAAATATATCATGGACTCGGAGTCAAAGTGATTCCCTTATTTGCAGTGGGCCACGCCCGCATGAAAATGAGGGAATGTCTTCTGAAGATAGCACTGGTGCTACATGTTTTCAAGTATTTGCTGCCCCTTCTATAATACCATACTGCCCGAGGGCACAAAAAGCAGGTACACAGGCCTGTTGTGCCCCTGGGACAATATCTATAATACAGCGCCAGGCCCTTTCTCGCACTGTGAGAAAGAAGTTTATACACCAATAAGATGTTTGTCTCAGACCAGCAATTAAATTGTGGTCTAGTGATTGGTCAAACTGAAAGCCTCACCGCACCAACACAGAAGAACCAAATGAGTAAATTAGGGATTTTATTTCTTGGCCCAACTTCACACACTTTTGATTGCTCATTTGGAGACCTACAGTCTAATCATGTATCTTTAGCCATGGAACGTGAACTCCCAAATGGCCATCATGGATTGCATCATGTCAGGTTGTACCCGGAGGAGGGGCTAGCGGTGTGCGGTCCATTGCTGTTTTTTCTACATAAGGGCTCCCTTGAGCCTCCCAAGCTGACGAGCTTCTGGACGACGCACCTGCGTGCTGGGCAACGAGGCCCGTGACGGTTACGAGGCAGCCTTCTCTTCCACCCCTATTGACTTTCTCTACTGATGAGGGAAGATATCCCGAAACCCGGGTCTAGAGATCGGGGGAACAACAAGTATCTACTTGCACCTACATAGGTGAACCACATACGAACTTTCAGTAATTCTTCGAACTTCAGGCACTGCACATACCAGAGTGCTTAGGGGCGACCCGGAGGAGGGGCTAGCGGTGTGCGGTCCATTGCTGTTTTTTCTACAGGTTTTAAAGTTTGTTGAAGAATATGCTAATTATTTTCCATTCATAGGGATTTAAGTAGATTTAACTCATGAAAATGAATAGTGACAATCCTGAATTTTCCTATAATTAATATCTGTTATCAGCAAGTTTGATTCAGATGTGCGAATTTTGCAACGATTCCGCTGTGATTGATTTTTGTCGTTTGATTATAGATACTGTATTAAACTGCTGTAAACAGCTTCACAAATGTCATTTATATTTGCAAAAGTGTCCTCTTGAAATTACATATGATAGGAAGAGTTATAAGATTGTTACTACTGTGGTTCAGACTTAGTTCTGTTGATTCCTGCAAATGTCAGAGGGCCAGTTTTTAACAGTTCAATGTGATTTACTCCTGGTAATCCAAGAGCATATCAAGAGTAACTGACACCTACTCACCTCAAAATAGTTGCAAATTGTACCCAGAGTCAAGAAATATGTGCATCATTTAAATTTGAAGTCTCATTCTGTCTTGGAGTCAATTTGTGTGTGTGTAATTAATTATGTGTGTTGCATTCTTTTTCAGCTTCAAAGGGAAGTTACCTTTGTGAATTTGGACAGACCTAAAAAAGATGCATAGAGATGAGTGGCATAGGCTTTACCACAATTAAAGCTGGACAAAGAGTATGACGTGAAATTTAGACTTTCTTCTACCACTCTCTAGACCTGGAGACAGATCTATAAAACATCAGAAACCCAGAAGGGGCTGAGATTCTGTTTCTAAATTGGCCACATTCAACCTTTTAATTATCCTAGTTACAAAATTCTTCATGAGTACCTATCAGGAACCAAGGATATAGACTCTCTCAAAACACCTGTCATCGTTGAATATCTACACCAACTAGCAGAGATGAAAGTGCCACATACATAGTAATCTGTAGAGAGACAGGCAAAGAAAGAGTGAGAAACGCCGGATTGGAGCCTCCTCCCAGATGAAACTGTCTCAGATAAGGGATGGTGCTGTGCAACCTCAATGATACAGCAATAGTTTGCTCTCACCAGCTGGAAAACAGAGAGAGATGAGTGAGTACATCGAACCAGCCGGAGAAAAGATGTAAACACATATAAAGGTTCTAGCTTATCTGTTTTGGTAGCGGAGGTTGCTGTTTTGAGCCTCGGGCCAACTGGGAATCCAGCCTCCAGTCCCATAATGGTGCAGCAAACACACCAGTTAATACAGAACTACAAGGGGTGAGCACACCATCAAAAGGTAGTGAGGCAAAAGGAACCAGGGAATCAAAAAGGAGAAGGACTGAGGGAAAGGAAATGGGCAAACAAAATAAATGTGGGGAACGCATTGCTAGGTGAAGCCTCTGAGCCTTGAATGATCTTGAATAGTGATCTTCCACTGTAGATCCGGATGTGACCTTAACACCAGGAAGTTAGGGTGTGGGGTGATGCAGTTAGTGGTCTAGGGTTCCAGATCTCATGGGTTTCCACTGATCTGTCTTCCACTGTTTCCAGCTCGCAAGTGTGTTTCACTTTCTGTGTTTGCCCTAAATCCTGTTAGAAAGTATGTGAAGGTCATTTTTAGGTTTTGCCTACCAGACACTAAAAGCTGCCTGGTTGAAAAAGACCTGGAACTTGGAGGGGGCTTACATCCTGTTTATTTCTTACCATTGGTTGGCATTATTTTTACTGCTCCTTATTTGTTGGCTTGCCTTTTTCTTCATGTGTTTGTCCATCCCCTAAAATCCCCCCGCTGATTTGCATGCTTGTATCGTTCCACTGCTCACTTTTAGGAAATATTGTTTTCGTTTTCATTAAGCACTCCGCTTAACAGTCCTCTCCCTCCTATGCTGCTCTCTCCCACCCCATGTTCTGTGTTGCTCTTGCCCTCGTTTGCTGCTCCTTCTCTCTTTTAGGTACCTTTCTCCTGCCATACTCCATCGCCACTGTGTGGCTCTCTCCCCCACATGCTACTATTCACTACTTCCCCCACTCAGCTATATTTTTTAGGTTGAGCCTAGCAGTGCGCACGCTCATGCGCTGCTATGTGAGGCATGCTGTATCTGGTCAGGATGCTTAGACCACGCCTACTGCTTACCATTTGTTACCTTTTGTGCCTTTCTGAATTCCTTTCTTCTTATTGGTAAAACGTTGCTCTTTGGCCCTACTATTGGTGTGTTTTTCACTTTGTGGCGACTACCCTGTTACATGTCCCCTTACACTCTGATGTATTTTTTGTTTGTTTGGCGCACTCCTTTTTTCACTGAATTAAAAATCTGCGAACATTCGTGACAAGAATTTTCAATTCTATTAAGGACAACGGAGGCGAGGATTATGCTCCTCATTTCTTTACTAGAAGCTCACAGCAGCCAATGAAAACACAGATAGAAAAACCATGCGACAACCATAGAGTCCCAGGGTATATAAGGTCCCTGCATGCACATAGAGTCCTCTTTCTTTGTAACATAACAGTTAAGTCCATTCACGACAGATAAGGACTTCTCCAACCAAGAACTGAAGGCCCAACGGGGCTGTATGCTCAAACTGAATCCCGATCCAGAAAACTCACTCTTGTGCAGAACACAGAACTGTAAACCAGTCAACCACAGCTGAACCATATTAAGGCTGTATTTGCTGTCAGCACCTGAAATAAAGAAGAATCCCCCGTAAAAGCCATTCCAAACCATTTGGTAATTGTCAACATAAGCTAATACAAGAGAAAAGGTGGGAACATTCAAATTAATGCAAATATTTAGCATGATCAAGCAGATAATATGTGACAATAAAATCATGTTCTCTGGGTGGGATAATGCTCGCCTCCGTTGTCCTCAATAGAATTGAAAATTCTTGTCACGAATGTTCGCAAATTTTTAATTCTATGTCAGGACCGGAGGCTCCGATTATGCTTGTTCAATGCTTAGCCACCACAACTGAAGCAATATCCACAATAGGTTTATAATAAAACACTTTAAAAGTATGTTCAGTAGACCAGTCAGCTGCGTTCATGATGTCTGAAAGGCTGACACATGCTGAATATGCTTTTGAAGCCATAGCTCCATGGGCTGAATGAGCCCCAAACTTGGAAATATCAATTCCTGCTGCGCCCAGAAGCCAAAGCATCCATCGAGACAAGGTAGCCGGAGCCACCGGGCGAAATGGTTTCTGCAGAGCGATTAACAATTGACCTTACATATTAGTACGAAATTCTGTGGTAACCTTTAAGGCATTGCACGACGCACAGCTTGGTATTATTTGGAAAAGCTGGGTACGTGACAGAAGTAGTGTGACACTTAGTTCTTTTGGACAAAGTAAAGGTCACACCTTCTGGGCAAAATCTATACCCCGCTAAATCCAGCGCACGTACGTCAGAGACAAGTTTGCAAGAAACTAGACATAAGAGCATTGTTAACTTGGCCGAGAGTTCTTTACGAGACAAAAAACTTATTGGAAATCCAGGCTTCCAGAAATGTAAGGACAATGGAGACATCCCACAACTGAGAGTATTTAGGTCAAGGAGGTTTTACCATCCTGACTCCCCTAAGCAATTTGCATGCCAATGGATGTTCCCCTATGAGTTTGCCCTCCAAAGGCAAATGCCCCGCCGATATAGCGGACCGAAAGTTGTTGACTGTCCTGTGAGCCAAAACTGAGGATGCAATAGAGGCTAGAAAATTAACAAATAAAGACACATCTGCTTTAGAGGGATCCACTTCCAGTTGAGCGCACCAATCACACCATCTCTTCCATGAGGAGGAATATCTTGTGTGGGTGTTGGCCGACCAGGCCTCATTGATAAATCTGTTAGCCTCGCTTGAAAGGCCCAGGACTTTCCATCTATCCCTAAAACCCCCCAGGCTACTAGAGGAAGTTGGCCCGATATCACCAAAGGATAAGGATTCTGAAAAGGGTCCTGTAACTGGGGAAGAAGAACTGGGATCGCACAACTCATCTCCAGGAAGACTGGGAACCATGCTTAAGCTCTCCACAATGGAGCGATCAAGATGAGCTCCGCCCGATAAGCCCTTGTTCGCGCTAGAACTCTGGGAATCATGAGGAATGGGGGAAACGCATAGCACAGGGACATCGGCCATTCTTGCAGGAATCTGGATCCGGCCTCCAACTGAAAAACTGGGGAACTTGTCTGTTGAGTCGGGATGCGTTAGAATTGGGGGTCTCTGTTTGGGTCAGTGCAGCACTGGCGACAAGCAGGGACCCTCTCCTCTAAGTCAGGGCAAAGGATTACTCACAGAAATAACCCCTGCTCACCCTCTAGGTAGTGTGGCGCAAGCAATCTAGGCTAAACTCTGGAGTGCATAAGGTTAAACATTTGCAGTTTCACACACAATAATCATCAACCCACCACACAATGACACTAGACTGTATTTTTGTATAAAAATATCTCTTTATATATCTTTAAAGCAGGCTTGTAAATACAGTCTTTGCACAAAAATGGTTCCAGTTATTTGTTTCAGGTTGTCACAGTTCTTGTTCAGCTTCTTACAGTCTCAAAAAGATGATCTTTAGGGCCTTCTGTCCAGTTTCCAGAATGTACAGTGCTTCCTAGCGCTTCTGTACGCTTCCCAGCGCTTCCGTATGCTTTTGGCGAGTGAATCGGGCCCAGACTGCCAAAGCTCACGCTTCTCGTGTGAGAAGCGTAAGGCACGGTCGGGTCTAACTTCAAGTGCGAGTCGCACTGCTGTGTGCGACTCGATGCGGAGGGGGCGCCGGCCACGGAGAGTGCCAGGGGGGGCCTCGGGGGGCCAAGAGCGGTGTGAGCCTCACTGAAGGGGGATGGCTCGTACCGCAGCTCCGATCACAGCTATGAGGCTCCTGGGCAGCAGAGGGTCACAGAGCAGTGCGAGCTTCAGAGACAGGACGGCTCACACCGTGGCTTGGATTTCAACGCTGCGGGGCTCCCGGGGGCTGCACAGGTCAGAGGGCGGTGCGAGCTGAACAGGGCAGGACGCTCGCACCGCGGGGGCAACATAGTACCTTTAAAGACTTGGAAAGGGTTGAGGCGGCAATGTCGGGGGTCGGCTTGGTGTCCCGTGTCGCGGTGTCTTCCTTCCTGGGTCGATCAGAGCGGCGGCTCGGCTCGCGCTCGAAGGTTGGCGTTGCGGCGCGGGCCGGGTCAGTGGGACACAGCGCCTTGGGTCCTAGAAAGAGGGGGTGGCGCCCCGGGCAGCAGAGTGAGGCACAACAAGCCTTGGCAAGCACAGGGCTGTGCTCCTTCTCTCCCCACGCCGCTGCTGCACACGAACGGCGGCGGCTGGGGGCTTCAGGGCAATCTTTCCTTCAGAAGCAGGCGGCAAAAGGCAGAGTCCGGTCTTGCGGTGCAGTCCGCAGTTAGGCAGGCGACAGGCACGGTGCTGGGGCCAGAGAGGGTGGTCCTGGCGATGATATCTGGGGCCTGCCAGGAAGCAGATGCGTTGCTCGGCAGGACGGGGGTGCCAAGGGCCTCTCAGGGGGCGCAGTGATTTCTTCAGAGCGCACTCCGCTTTTCCTCAGGAGGGTTACCAGGCAGATGCAGACCTCATGGCAGCTTTCTCTTTCCAGGGGGGGTAGCACCCACTGTTCCTGGGGCGCAGTTCAGGGGGTAAGTTCCACAGCAAGCCCTTGGAGATCTTTGTAAAAGTTTGGCACAAGTTGAAATAAAGCAAAGTCTTTCAGTCTTTCTCTCCTGCTCTCCTTCAGCAGCAAGGCACCCACCACAGGCCAGTGTCTTGGGGTCAGAGTCAGTACTTCTCCATGCAGCTTCCAGGGTCCTCCTCTTCAGGCAGAGCTTCTTCTTTGGCGCAAACAGGATCTGATTTACAAGGAGCAGGGCTCCTACTTTTATACACCATTTTCTTTGTCTTTTCAGGCCAGGGGGGCCTCTGCATAATTCCTTTCAGCCTCTGAACACTTGCTGGGTGTACTCTGGCTGTTGCTTTCAGTGTGAGGGGCAGGCACATCAGATGCTCCACAGGGAGGTGGAGCCAGCATTGTGTGGACAGGGGCAGCCAGGAGTACCTTGATGACAGTGCTTCGCCCTTCCTGGGCCAGGTGCAGGCTGAGTCATCAATCGCCCCCCAGGGGGGCGGAGCCAGCATTGTGGTCGCAGAGCACAGCCTGATTAAGAGTCCAGGGGCACTCCTACCTCCCACTAAGGTGTAATCCTTGCATTCACCACCTGTCACCCCCCAGCCCTGTCATTCACACATCCCAGACAGTCAGATACACATCCAAGCAGAGGCTAACTTTCTAAAAGTAGCATTTGCAAACACAGGATATTAAAATAAACTTTACTAAAAGAAGTATTTTATAATTCTGAGTTCAGGCATACTAAACTTTATTTTCTACCATGTTCCCTGAGCCTGCTGGGATTATAGAGTGTAATAATTCCAGCAGCCCATCTGGCCTAAAGGGAACAGGTAGCCTTACAATAGTGAAAAACGAATTTGGCTGTAATTCACTATTAGGACATGCCACACACATCAGAGCATGTCCTACCTTACACTTACAATGCACCCTGCCCTTGGGCCTACCATAGGGGTGACTAATATGAAGTTAAGGGAAGGTTTAGGGGCTGGCAAGTGTGTGCACTTGCCCAGCCAGCATGACAGTACCAGACTGCACGCAGGTTCTGCAATGGCAGACCCTAGACACATTTTAAGGCTGCTTCTGTGGGTGGCGCAACCAGCGCTGCAGGCCCACTAGCAGTATTGGCATTCACAAGCCCTGGCACTCCTGGTGCACTTTACTGGGGACTGGCAGTAAATCCAATAAACCAATCAGGTATACCAATCACAGTTATACTTTTCATAGGGAGCACTTGCACTGCGGCACGGTTGGCCGTGGCGCAGTGCCCTGAGCGGCGGGCACTAGCAAAAACATCTGAGGCACATCAGCAAAAAGTGGAAGGGAAACTCACGCCATGGTGCCAGGTCTAACATGTGTCCCCTCCAGCTGAAATGTGGGGAGAACTACCCTTCCCCAGGGAGTTCCTCATCACTAAGGGGGAAAAACCTGGACAGACTGTCAGCATTGGCGTGATCTGTGTCAGGGCGATGTTCCACAGTGAAGTCCATACCCTGTAGGGAGATGGACCACCTCAACAGTTTTGGGTTCTCACCCCTCATCTGCATCAACCATCTGAGGGGCCTGTAGTCTGTCTGAACCCAGAAGTGAGACCCAAACAAGTAGGGTCTTAGCTTCTTCAGTGCCCAGACCACAGCAAAGGCTTCTCGCTCTTTTGCACTCCACCTACGTTCCCGTGGAAGTAACCTCCTACTGATGAAGGCTACAGGTTGGTCCCAGCCCTCCTCAGTCATCTGTGACAGAACAGCCCCTACACCATGCTCTGAAGCGTCTGTTTGCACTAGAAATTCCTTGGAGAAATCAGGGGCCAAGAGCACGGGCGCCGTGCACATGGCAGTTTTCAGGGTGTCAAAAGCCTTCTGACAGGTGTCAGTCCAAATCACATTCCTGCGCTGCTTCTTAGAAGTCAGCTCTGTCAAGGGGGCCACAATAGTGCCATATCCCTTGACACACCTCCTGTAGTACCCAGTGAGCCCCAGGAAGGCTCTCACTGCAGTCTGGGTCTTTGGGGGTTCCCAAGCCAGGATGGTCTCAATTTTGGGTTGCAAGGGTGCCACCTTGCCACTCCCCACTTGGTGTCCCAAGTACACCACTGAACCCTGCCCAATCTGGCACTTGCTTGCCTTGATTGTGAGGCCTGCCTTGCGCAGGGCCGTCAACACTTCCCAGAGGTGTCGCAGGTGTTCTGGCCAGGTGCCACTGAACACTGCGATGTCATCCAGGTAGGCGGCACTGAACTCATCCAGCCCAGCCAACACCTGGTTGACCAACCTCTGAAAGGTGGCAGGGGCATTCTTCATTCCAAATGGCATAACGCGGAACTGGAAATGCCCATCTGGTGTAGAGAATGCTGACCTCTCCTTTGCCCCATCGGTCAAGGTGATCTGCCAGTACCCAGATGTTAAATCAAACGTGCTGAGGAACCGGGCAGCCCCTAGCCGATCAATGAGCTCATCAGCTCTGGGGATGGGGTGCGCGTCAGTCTTGGTGACTGAATTGAGCCCTCTGTAGTCCACACAGAACCGGAGTTCAGGTGTGGCTCCCGGCGCAGCAGCCTTTGGGACCAAGACCACGGGGCTGGACCAAGGATTGCTGGAGGACACAACCACCCTAAGAGCAAGCATCTTCGAGACCTCCTCCTTGATGCAGGCCCTGACCCTGTCAGTTACCCTGTAGGCCTTATGCCTCACAGGTAAGCTGTCTCCTGTGTCCACATCATGGACGCGCCAATCTGTGACACCAGGAACCAGGGAGAACAGATCTGGAAACTGCCCCAGCAATTGGCGGCACTCTTCCTGTTGCTCAGGCGTCAGGGTGGGTGAGAGGTTAACTCCATCCACTGACCCATCTTTCTCAGAGGCTACCAAGAGGTCAGGAAGAGGCTCAGACTCCTCCTCCATTCCATCATCAGTTGCCAACAACATGCCCACTTCGGACCTCTCCAAGTGGGGCTTAAGGCGGTTAACATGTAGGACCCTCAAAGGGTTCCTGGGAGACTGCATGTCCACCAAGCAGGTGACAGGACTTTTGCGCTCCACACCTCAAATGGACCTGTCCACTTATCCTGAAGTGCACAAGGCTCCACTGGGGCCAACACCCACACCTTTTGTCCAGGTTGAAGCTCCACCAGAGTGGCATTCTGGTCGTACCACCGCTTCATCGCTTCCTGGCTGGCTTCCAGATTTGCCTCAGAAAGTTGTCTGAAGCGCCTGGTCTGGTTTCTGAAGGCCAGCATGTAACTGTATACATTCTGGGGAGGTTTCCTGGGAGATTGCTCCCAGCCTTCCTTTACCAAACTCAGAGGTCCTCTCACTGGGTGACCATACAGCAGTTCAAAGGGGCTGAACCCTAGGGACTTCTGTGGCACCTCACGGTATGCAAAGAGAAGGCATGACAAGAGGACGTCCCACTTACGCCTCATTGGACCTTCCAGGCCCATGATCATGCCCTTTAAGGTTCGGTTGAATCTCTCAACCAACCCATTTTCTTGGGGATGGTAAGGGGTGGTGAACTTGTAGGTTACACCACACTCTTGCCAAAGGGATTTCATATACTTGGATATGAAATTGGTCCCCCTGTCACTCACCACCTCTAGAGGGAATCCCACTTGTGAGAAAATTCCCATCAGTGCCCGTCCCACCACGGGGGCTGTCACTGTCCTCAGAGGGATGGCTTCAGGGTACCGGGTGGCATGGTCCACCAAGACCAGGATGAACCTGTCGCCCATGGCTGTCTTGGGGTCCAGAGGCCCAACAATGTCAATACCCACTCGCTGGAATGGAGTACCGACCACGGGGAAGGGTTGCAGAGGAGCCTTGTGCTTCCCTCCACTCTTACCACTTGCCTGGCAAGTCTGACAGGATCTACAATGAGCATCTGAGCTCTTATGCATTTGGGGCCAATAAAAGTGGGTGACAAGCCTGTCATAGGTCTTGTCCATCCCCAAATGTCCTGCTAACGGCACGTCATGAGCGAGTCCCAGTAGGAAGGCTCTGAACTTCTGGGGTACCACCAGCACACGGGCTGACCCAGGTTCAGCAGCCTTAGGCTCTGAATACAGGAGGTCATTCTCCCAGTACACATAATGTGTCTTGGCCTGAACACCATTGGCCTGGTCTGCAGCCTGCTGCCGCATGCCCACGAGAGAAGGGCATTCTTTCTGCTCCCTGCAGAATTCCTCCCTGGAGGGGCCTCCTTCTTGCTGCCAATGGGTCAGCTCAGGCAGGTCCCCCAGTTCAGCAATCTGTTCCCCTGTAGGCTCCAGGGCATCCCCCTCAAGGTCTGCTTTCTCCTGGACCGTGGTAACTTCAGGGGCCGGTTTCCCGCGCCCCCTGCGCCGTCTCTCTAAGGCCGGTTCCTGGGCCTCACCTTCAGGCCCCAGGATCTCTTGAGCACCCCTACTGGCTGCCATTGACCGGGTGGTCACGCACGCCCAGTCAGGCAGGCCCACCATCTTCAGGTGAGTCGTCTTTTCCTAAACACACAATAGAGCAGACCAGGTCTTTAAATGGTGTGTGACTATACCAGTAACTGTGATACAGTTGGATGCATGTATGAACAAATGCTGTTGATCAATGCGATTCAAAACATAATGTTGTTGAAAACATAAGCTAGGACAATTTCCATCAGCCCACCCTTGTGGTGGAGTTTACGTCATGTGGAAATTGTTGATCATTCCAAAACCGCGTCCGACCATATAGTGCCGGTGCGGGAATGGATATCAGTGATCTAGCCATGATGTTCATCCTAGACTAGTGTAAATAAAGTGCAGTGCTCAAATAATAAAAACAATTAAAATTGACTACCCAGATTCTGAAAAATATTAAAACAGAAATCTATGTGTCAAAAGTTAAAAACACGCCGAGTAGTAAGACCACCCTATGGCGCTATGCAGAACGGTCGACATGTTTCAGCCAAGAGGGGCGTTGCCCCGGCTTTCTTCAGGACCTTAAGACATGGAATAGCTACTGCAGAACAACATGATATATTAAGTTATGTTATGTTATGTTATGTTATGTTATTTAATCTTTTGTATAGCGCACGGCGACTCAAAAAGAGTATCCCGGCGCTTTTAGTAAAGGAGGGCTGCATCATGATAACATAAGATTAAAAGAAGGGAAAAAAGCAAAAAAAAAAAAAAAAGGCATACAGAGTAAGGTCTACTGAGTAAACAGCCACGTTTTAAGGCCCTTTCTGAAGGCGAGTAAGCTGGTTGCTCCCCGCAAAGAGAGCAGCAGGGAGTTCCACAACTGCGGCGCTAGTAAACCAAAAGAGCGGCCACCCAAGCGGGCTCTCTTCACTCGCGGGACAACCGCCAGGAACAGGGACTCCGACCTCAAAGAGCGAGTCGGATGATAGAAAGTCAGTCTCCTTTGGAGATACTTTGCTCCCACCGCATGGAGGGCCTTATAAGCCAGGGTCAGAGCCTTAAAGGCAATCCGTTTCCGGACTGGAAGCCAGTGCAAGGTCTTCAACAGACCCGTTGCACTAGCCCTTCTATTTAAGCCAAAAATGGCTCTTGCGGCAGCGTTCTGCACCACTTGGAGCCGCTGCAGCAGATACTCTGGCAGGCCCAAGTAAAGGATGTTAGAATAATCTAACCTGGACCCAATAAGAGCCTGTACCGTCAGCTTCCTGTGCTCCTCAGACAACAGGGGAAGGAACCTCCGCAGCATCCTGAGGAGGCCAAAACAGGTGCCCGACACCCCGAGAATCTGGGATTTTAAAGTAAGCCCATTGTCCATCTTGACCCCCAAGTTCTTAGCCATTTTGGAAGAACAAGACGGAGGGAACATGTCAATGGGCCACCAGGCCTGCCAGTTTGGCTCGGTATCACACCCAAAGAAGAGTACCTCAGATTTCTCGGAATTGCACTTGAGGCTGTTCAGTTGGAACCATTGGAAAACAGCCCCAAGGCAATCCCGGATACTCTCCCCGTCAAAATCTCCTCCTCTCTTACATGAGAAGAGGAGCTGGGTGTCATCCGCGTAGGATACGATCTGGGCCCCAATGACTCCGCCAACGCCGCCAGAGGAGTCATAAAGATATTAAATAGGGTCGGGCTCAGAATCGAGCCCTGAGGGACCCCGACAAAGGCGGCATTGCGGCGGAATCTGGCGAGGCCCAGACCGTTTTCCGGCGGCCAGCTAGAAAGAAGGAAAACCAGCCGAACATCGTCCCCCGCAAACCTATCTCATAGAGTCTCACGAGAAGGCCGTCATGGGGGACGGTGTCGAAAGCCGCCGACAAGTCCAGCATCACCAGCATGGCTTTGCCCCCCGAGTCCAGAACACCTTTGACAGTCTCTGAAACCTCAAGGAGCGCAGTCTCTGTGCTGAGATGGGGACGAAAGCCCGACTGGGTGGCATGCAGGATCTCATTGGTCTCAAGAAAATTGGAGAGCACCACCTGAACGTGCTTTTCCAGAATCTTCGTGAGAGCCGGCAGCAGAGAAATAGGCCTATAGCTGACAGGGGTCTTCGGGTCTAGGCCTGGTTTCTTGAGCAGCGGAATCACCATCGCCTGCTTCCAGGCCGACGGGACCACTCCCTGGCTCAACGAAAGATTTAATAGCGGGTTCGCCAGCGGATTGATCACCTCTGCCAATTTCGCCAGAATTTTAGCAGGGCATGGGTCCAAGGGCGAACCTGATTTAAGATTGCCCATGAGGGCTAAAGAGGCAGGGGCAGAGATCGGAGGAAACACGCCCAGCGTCAGACCTGGCGAAGCCAGCGGAGACAAAATGGCCTCAAAATTAGTCGGGCCCATAGTAACAGCCGGTGGAAAAGAGTCCTGAATAAGTTGGATCTTGCTCGTAAAAAAATCAGCCAGATCCAAGGCCCAGGAATCAGAAGGCTTTTCATCCAAGGTGTTAGACCGTGGAGAGATAAATTCTCTCACGATGGAGAAAATCTCCTTACAGGAGTTGGAAACGGCTTCTATTCTCCCTGCAAGATAGGCTTTTTTTCCCAGGCGAATGTCTCGATGATAAGCCTTAACCACCGATTTATAGGTCAGCTTGGCAGCAGTGTCGTATTGTGCCCGCCAAGCTCTTTCGGCCACCTTGCACTGCTGCCGCATAGCCGACAGTGCTGCGGTGAACCAAGGTGCAGAGACCCGTTTCGGCGTCAGGCGCGATGTCGCTTCAGGGGCAAGAAAATTTAGCCTGTCTAAAAGCCAGACTTGCAGGGCCTCCAAATCCCTCTCCAGATCGCCTGAGAGGGAGCAGGGATGATCCACAGCAGCTTGGGCCAGCATCGCTGGGGTCACTCGATGGTATGCCCTATGGACACGACCCTGCTTCTGTGGCAAAGCAGCCACCGATTTAGCTGTGCCTTTGATCGAAAATTTTGCCAGCAAATGGTCTGACCATAGTACCGGGCTAATCTCAATCCCCTCAAGAGGAGATGACGAGAATACCTGGTCAAGAGTGTGTCCCTTGTCGTGCGTGGGCCCCTGCAGATGAGGGATCAGTCCCAGCGGGGTCATAGCCTCAGAAAGTTTAATCGCGGCAGGGTCCAACGGATCATCCATCCGAAAGTTGAAATCCCCCGCCACGATACAATGTTCCGCTTTCAAGGCCAACCCCAGCAACACGGAATCAAGATCTTCGAAAAACGATCCCGGTGGACCAGGCGGTCTATATATCAATAAGCCCTTCACTGATTGATGCGGGGACAAAGAGATGGAAAAAGCAAGGGTCTCAGAGCCGCGAATATCCTCCACTGACAGGATAGAACAGGGCGTGCCTTTCTTCACCACCAGTGCCACTCCACCACCCCTTCCCATCGCTCTATCCTTCCTGAAGATGTTATAATCAGGCGGGATTGCCGAGGCAACATCTGGGTTGGAAAATTCACCCCACCACGTCTCAGTAAGCATAAGACATAGCGGCTTCGCCGTATCTAGGAGCTCATATATGTCTTGCGCATGTCTACACGCCGACCTGGTGTTTAATAGCATGCAGAGATATCCAACACTGACGTTGTTACGGTTGGACGACAATAGCTGAGCGCGGTTTGGGCGCCAGCCACAGCCAGGGCAGATGGACTTACCCAGGTGGCGACCGGGAAAAACGGTGCAGCAACCAGTAGCTAAGTTGTCGAGAGAGCGTAGCTCCCCTGGAGTATATTGCAGCACTGGTGACCCAGGAGTACACATACCTGGTATCAGAGCCCCACCCGCCGCCCCGAACGCCTCCGGAACGCTGACGGGCGCAGACGGGCAGGACTCTGGCTTGACTCCGGCGCGAGTCCGGCACTCCCGCTGCGCTTCACCGCTGCGCGAATAGAGCGAGCTTTAAATAGGGCTCACCTGAGGTCCAAGTCAGCGCTGAAGCGCTGAAACAAGTGGCACACTCGCCAATAGCCACCCCCAAGATGGCGACCAAGCGCCAAAACGAAGATAAGACGAATCGGCTCAAAACGCGGTGGGGGGAACAATTTAAATGCAGGTGTGTGGGCACAGCAAGATAGAATTAAAAGCAGGGGAAAAATACAATTAAGAAAAACGAAAATACAAAAACGGTATTTTTTAAAACTAAGCAGCGCTGAAGATCACTATTCCAGCAGCATAGCGCGCGTGCGTGCTATTACCTTTACCAAGGATGAGCACAGAAAATGCTCACCTTAAATAGGGCTCACCTGAGGTCCAAGTCAGCGCTAGAGCGCTGAAACAAGTGGCACACTCGCCAATAGCCACCCCCAAGATGGCGACCAAGCGCCAAAACGAAGATAAGACGAATCCGCTCAAAACGCGGTGGGGGGAACAATTTAAATGCAGGTGTGTGGGCACAGCAAGATGGAATTAAAAGCAGGGGAAAAATACAATTAAGAAAAACGAAAATACAAAAACGGTATTTTTTAAAACTAAGCAGCGCTGAAGATCACTATTCCAGCAGCATAGCGCGCGTGCGTGCTATTACCTTTACCAAGGATGAGCACAGAAAATGCTCACCTTAAATAGGGCTCACCTGAGGTCCAAGTCAGCGCTAGAGCGCTGAAACAAGTGGCACACTCGCCAATAGCCACCCCCAAGATGGCGACCAGGCGCCAAAACGAAGATAAGACGAATCCGCTCAAAACGCGGTGGGGGGAACAATTTAAATGCAGGTGTGTGGGCACAGCAAGATGGAATTAAAAGCAGGGGAAAAATACATTTAAGAAAAACGAAAATACAAAAACGGTATTTTTTAAAACTAAGCAGCGCTGAAGATCACTATTCCAGCAGCATAGCGCGCGTGCGTGCTATTACCTTTACCAAGGATGAGCACAGAAAATGCTCACCTTAAATAGGGCTCACCTGAGGTCGAAGTCAGCGCTAGAGCGCTGAAACAAGTGGCACACTCGCCAATAGCCACCTCCAAGATGGCGACCAAGCGCCAAAACGAAGATAAGACGAATCCGCTCAAAATGCGGTGGGGGGAACAATTTAAATGCAGGTGTGTGGGCACAGCAAGATGGAATTAAAAGCAGGGGAAAAATACAATTAAGAAAAACGAAAATACAAAAACGGTATTTTTTAAAACTAAGCAGCGCTGAAGATCACTATTCCAGCAGCATAGCGCGCGTGCGTGCTATTACCTTTACCAAGTAAGAAGGGTAAGTAAGAAAATATCAGTAAATGTACTTAAAGAAGGTACATATCTACCAGGAACCTTGAACGCTTAGTTAGCCCACTGGAGGGAGAGAAGCATATCTTCTTCCCAGCTTTGTGTGGGTGAAGACCTCACCCGACGACCGCTCGGGAGTATGAGGCCCCGCTCTGTCCGTCGGTGCCCCGGATTTGAAACCAAGCGGAAGTGAAAGGTCGTCTTCTCCACCTTTCCCCAAGGGGAGTCTTCCAAGTCATTCCCTAGCAAATAGTCTACAGGCATGGCTTTCCTCACACAGACCTGCAGAGTACCAGAGACCCCCCCCACTCGAAGGGAACTTGAGCCATCGGACACTGACTCTCTGAATTGAATTATCAGCATTGATAACCCTACAGTAGGCATTGGGTACAACCTTCTCTTGAGACACAAGGTGCTGCCTCACTGCAGTCACACTGGCTCCTGTGTCTCTAAGAGCCTCAGCTTTCTTACCATTGATGGTCACCACCTGCCCATATTTCTTAGTGTTAGAGGGCAGGTAGTTCTCAGGGACCATCTCACCGTCTCCTAGCGAGACTAGGGTCATCTGGACAGGATCTCCACCCCGGGGACTACTACTTCCTCCCCCAAAGTAACACTAGTTACTTGCCGGGGTGGAGCACCAGTGGGTGCTGGTTTACCAAACAGGCGACACTTGGGTTCACTGGCTATGTGCCCCGGGTCACCACATCTGTAACAATTGAAGGGCCCCTTTGGAACAGGTCTACCTGTCGGGGCCCCGTTCTGCTTCGGGGGTGGGGGAGGCTGAGAACCTTTCTGCTGGTTCCCTTGGGGATTACTTTGGGGGCCTTTAGGGAACCCTTTCTGCTTACCCCTGTCCCCCCCCACTCTTCTGCTGGGGACCCTGCCCACCCTTGGCGGAGTCTCCCACTGGACCCTTGTGAACCCTGGTGCTGAGCCAGCGGTCCGCCTCCTCAGCAAGCTTCCTACGGTTAATCAGCTTGCTATCAATCAGGTGCTGGCGTAGCTCAGGAAAACAATTACTGGACAAGTGCTCCCATGCAATTAAATCAAAGAGACCTTGAAAATCATTCACCTTACTACCCTTCACCCAACCATCCAGTGCTCTGCAAAAAAAAGTTACATACTCCATATATGTACTCCCAGGAAGCTTAGTACAACCCCTGAACCTCTGTCTATACATTTCAGGGGTAAGCCCATACCTGGGGCCTTATTTATGAAGGCCTTGCGCCACCGGTGCGTCACTTTTTCCCATGTTAAAAGTGACACACCGGCTGCGCAAGGCCTTCATAAATGAGGCCCCTGGTCATTAAGGCCTCCTTCATGCGGGGATAGCAACTCTGTTCTTCAAGGGGCAAATCTAGGAGGGTGTCCCGCCCTTCGCTAAGGAACCTTCCCCGCAACCCCGCTCCCCAATCCTTGTCAGGGACCCGGTGGGAGGACATGGCTACTTCATAAGCCCTAAACCACTGTCCTATGTCATCCCCCCTAAAGAACTCCTTAACTACATCTTTGGGTATGTACACCCTGGACTCTACCTGCACCGGCGTTGTGCTGCCACCAGAGGGAGGATGCTCCAAAATGTTCTCCTTGAAACCCATCTCCCTCAATTTCATTTCATGTTCCATTTGGATTCTTCGCTCTTCCAGAGCCATTCTTTTGCTCTCAAGCTCCAGCTGGACCTTCAATTTTAACTCTGCCAGCTTCATTTCATGATCCCTGGTTGCCTGTCTGTCTGCCAGCTCCTCTGGCGACAGGCCTCTGCCAAAGCTATGGACGCTGTCTGCTCTTTCATGAACAACAAGATCCTCAGGTACATTCCTTGATTCAATCCAGGCTTTCAGGGCCTTGTAGTAATCCTCCTTGTTCTTGCACCCTGAACGTGGAACCTTGAGTTTTTTTGCAAAAGAACGTCAGTTCTTTCTTTGTGTGGTCATCCAACTTTGATGCATCCCATTCTATCTCCAACACATCAGAGGCTACAGATTCTGCCCTCTCTACGCTGTTGGTGCCAGGCATGGCTTCAAACAAAAGGGATCTTCTTCCAGCAAAGAAAAAAAATTAAGAAGTCTGTGGCTAAGTCACTGGACGGTAATCACTGTGCCAGAGTCAACAATCACTGCATGGACACTGCAAATGTAAATTCGTGATCCTTACCGCTGCGTCCAATGTTAGAATTGGGGGTCTCTGGTTGGCGCAGTGCAGCACTGGCGACAAGCAGGGACCCTCTCCTCTAAGTCAGGGCAAAGGATTACTCACAGAAATAACCCCTGCTCACCCTCTAGGTAGTGTGGCGCAAGCAGTCTAGGCTAAACTCTGGAGTGCATAAGGTTAAACATTTGCAGTATCACACACAATAATCATCAACCCACCACACAATGACACTAGACTGTATTTTTGTATAAAAATATCTCTTTATATATCTTTAAAGCAGGCTTGTAAATACAGTCTTTGCACAAAAATGGTTCCAGTTACTTGTTTCAGGTTGTCACAGTTCTTGTTCAGCTTCTTACAGTCTCAAAAAGGTGATCTTTAGGGCCTTCTGCCCAGTTTCCAGAGAGTACAGTGCTCCCTAGCGCCTTTGTGTGCTTCCCAGCACCTCCGTATGCTTTTGGCGAGTGAATCGGGCCCGGCCTGCCAAAGCTCACGCTTCTCGCGTGAGAAGCGTAAGGCACGGTGGGGTCTAACTTCAAGTGCGAGTCGCACTGCTGTGTGCGACTCGATGCGGAGGGGCGCCGGCCATGGAGAGTGCCAGGTGGAGCCTCGGGGGGCCAAGAGCGGTGCGAGCCTCACTGAAGGGGGACGGCTCGTACCGCGGCTCCGATCACAGCTGTGAGGCTCCTGGGGCAGCAGAGGGTCACAGAGCGGTGCGAACTTCAGAGACAGGACGGCTCGCACCGCGGCTTGGATTTCAACGCTGCGGGGCTCCCGGGGGCTGCACAGGTCAGAGGGCGGTGCGAGCTGAACAGGGCTGGACGCTCGCACCGTGGGGGCAACACAGTACCTTTAAAGACTTGGAAAGGGTCAAGGCGGCAATGTCGGGGGTCGGCTCGGTGTCCCGCGTCGCGGTGTCTTCCTTCCTGGGCCGATCAGAGCGGCGGCTCGGCTCGGGCTCGAAGGTTGGCGTTGCGGCGCGGGCCGGGTCAGTGGGACACAGCGCCTCGGGTCCTAGAAAGAGGGGGTGGCGCCCCTGGCAGCAGAGTGAGGCACAACAAGCCTTGGCAACCACAGGGAGTGCTCCTTCTCTCCCCACGCCGCTGCTGCACACGAACGGCGGCAGCTGGGGGCTTCAGGGCAATCTTTCCTTCAGAAGCAGGCGGCATAAGGCAGAGTCCAGTCTTGCGGTGCAGTCCGCAGTTAGGCAGGGTGACAGGCACGGTGCTGGGGCCAGCGAGGCTGGTCCTGGCGATGTTATCTGGGGCCTGCCAGGAAGCAGATGCGTTGCTCGGCGGGACGGGGGTGCCAAGGGCCTCTCAGGGGGCGCAGTGATTTCTTCAGAGCGCACTCCGCTTATCCTCAGGAGGGTTACCAGGCAGATGCAGACCTCACGGCAGCTTTCTCTTTCCGGGGGTGGGGGGGGGGTAGCGCCCAATGTTCCTGGGGCGCAGTTCAGGGGGCAAGCTCCACAGCAAGCCCTTGGAGATCTTTGTAAAAGTTTGGTACAAGTTGAAATAAAGCAAAGTCTTTCAGTCTTTCTCTCCTGCTCTCCTTCAGCAGCAAGGCACCCACCACAGGCTAGTCTCTTGGGGTCAGAGTCAGTACTTCTCCATGCAGCTTCCAGGGTCCTCCTCTTCAGGCAGAGCTTCTTCTTTGGCGCAAACAGGATCTGATTTACAAGGAGCAGGGCTCCTACTTTTATACACCATTTTCTTTGTCTTTTCAGGCCAGGGGGGCCTCTGAATAATTTCTTTCAGCCTCTGAGCACTTGTTGGGTGTACTCTGGCTGTTGCTTTCAGTGTGAGGGGCAGGCACATCAGACGCTCCACAGGGAGGTGGAGCCAGCATTGTGTGGACAGGGGCATCCAGGAGTACCTTGATGACAGTGATTCGCCCTTCCTGGGTCAGGTGCAGGCTGAGTCATCAGTCGCCCCCCAGGGGGGCGGAGCCAGCATTGTGGTGGCAGAGCACAGCCTGATTAAGAGTCCAGGGGCACTCCTACCTCCCACTAAGGTGTAATCCTTGCATTCACCACCTGTCATCCCCCAGCCCTGTCACGCACACATCCCAGACAGTCAGATACACATCCAAGCAGAGGCGGGCTGAAATGGTTAGGCAAGCAAATGCTAACTTTCTAAAAGAGGCATTTGCAAACACAGGATATTAAAATAAACTTTACTAAAAGAAGTATTTTATAATTCTGAGTTCAGGCATACTAAACTTTATTTTCTACCATGTTCCCTGAGCCTGCTGGGATTATAGAGTGTAATAATTCCAGCAGCCCATCTGGCCTAAAGGGAACAGGTAGCCTTACAATAGTGAAAAACGAATTTGGCTGTAATTCACTATTAGGACATGCCACACACATCGGAGCATGTCCTACCTTACACTTACAATGCACCCTGCCCTTGGGCCTACCATAGGGGTGACTAATAATTAATATAAGGGAAGGTTTAGGGGCTGGCAAGTGTGTGCACTTGCCCAGCCAGCATGACAGTACCAGACTGCTCGCAGGTTCTGCAATGGCAGACCCTAGACACATTTTAAGGCTGCTTCTGTGGGTGGCGCAACCAGCGCTGCAGGCCCACTAGCAGTATTGGCATTCACAAGCCCTGGCACTCCTGGTGCACTTTACTGGGGACTGACAGTAAAACCAATGAACCAATCAGGTATACCAATCACAGTTATACTTTTCATAGGGAGCACTTGCACTGCGGCACAGGTTGGCCGTGGCGCAGTGCCCTGAGCGGCGGACACCAGCAAAAACATCTGAGGCACATCAGCAAAAAGTGGAAGGGAAACTCACGCCAAGGTGCCAGGTCTAACAGGATGCAAACAAGTCTATCTGACAAGGACCCCAAAGACGGATCAGGTTTTGAAATACTATGGGTAATAAATAGCATCCAATCGCTGGGATCCTGCAGATGCCGGGAGTGCCAATCTGCTACTTCGTTGCTACAGCCCGGAAGGTTTTCTGCAGCTACCGAGATTCTGTTCTGAAGACAGTAGTGCCAAAAGTCCTTGGCAATCTCTGCCAGCATCTGCGATTTGGTACCACCTAATTTGTTGACATTTCGTAACCCCGATATGTTGGAAGGGTACAACAATCTGTTTTCTGAGGCGAAAGACATCTGATTGCGAAGGAACCAGCTAACAGTTCCAGGCAGTTGATATGCAAATGCAGTTCTTCCGGGCCACCAACGACCACCCATGGACAATGTGCCGCAACAGACTCCCAGTCCCCACCCCACCGGCTGGCATCCAATTCGATTACCACATCCAGGGTTGATCTGAATAACGCTTGGCTGTTCCAGGCCTCCATGTGGTTTAACCACCAGTTCATCTCCAGCCTCGCCTCCTCTCAGAGAGGAATCTGTTCTGAGTAACTGAGACCTTTACGGAGATGGCGAAACTTGAGCCGCTGAAGGGCCCCGTAGTGAAGGGGGCCCGGGAAGATCACCTGAATGGAAGAAGCCAAAAGACCCACTATGTGGGCTAACGATCTCAGGGATGTCGTCTTCTTGTGAAGTGTAGACCTCAATTCCCGTTTGATGGCCCTGATTTTTGGCATTGGCAGCAGTGGCTGACAAGTCAAGGAGTTGACCAGAAAGCCCAGGAACTCGATGGACTGAGAAGGGGTCAGTACCAATTTCTGCGGGTTTACAATGAACCCCAAATTCTGCAACAGACTGATCATCCAATTGATGTGCGTTTGAACTACCTGAAGGGAGGACACCAGCATTATGAAGTCGTCCAGATATATTATGAGGCAGACTCCCCGAGCTCTGAGTGACTCTACCACTGTTCTCAGGAGCTTCGTGAAGCACCACGGTGCTGATGACAGGCCGAATGGAAGAACTTTGTACACGTAGCACACCTTGTTCCATACAAACTGAAAACCGCCGATGAGGGGGAAATATGGGAAAGGACAAATACGCATCCTTCAGGTCCAGGCGGACCATCCAGTCCCCTTCCTGGAGGAGATCGCGTAACAGATGGATACCTTCCATCTTGAAATGCCTGTAAACAATCCATGAGTTGAACTCTTTGAGGTTTAACACCAACCTGGAACCACCCCCTTTCTTTTCCACTAGGAAGACATTGCTCAGAAAACCATGAGGGTGAATTACAGAAGGCACAATCACACCTTTCCACAACAAGGACTCGATTTCTGCTGTGATAAAGCTCTGATCTCGTTGGGAAAAAGACAGAGGGAGTGGGTGAACATCCTGCGAAAAGGATTCATACAGGTCTAGCCTGTTCCCCCTGCACTGTTTGCAACACCCACGCATCCTGCGAGATTCCGTGCCAGTTGCTGAGAAAACAACCCACTCTGCCACCCAAAATTACTTCGGAACAAGGAATCAGGCTCATCTGAGCTTCCGGCATCTTGTTGATTATTGGAGTTGCCACCAAATCTGCCATCTTTGCTGAACCTTTTTCGCAATCGTTGAGTGGGGTAGAAGGAGGAGGTATTGGAATTGTTCTCTTGATGTCCTCCTCTTTGCTGACCACGCTGGGCGCCTTGATTGTACCCCCGGCCGAACGAGCGCCCACAAAAGCGTCCGGCCCTGCCAAGAACCGGGCGGAAAGCCCGTTTGAGTGATCCTTGGGTTTATCTAGCCCGCTGAATGTAGCCACAAACATTGTTAACTCTTTCAAGAAGGGTTGTCCAAACAGGAGACCTTGGGCTAGAGGACCCGATTCCGATGTGGACAATTTGGCCAGTTTGGGGTCCAGCTTTAGGAGAATGGACCGGCGGCGCTCCGTCAAAAGAGCACAATTGGCATTGCCAAGTTGGCACACCGCCCTCTGGGCCCAGCCAATTAGCTTGTCAGGATCAATGGCAAGGGATGACTCTTTGGCCCTAAAGCCAAGCTCTAGAATCTTGGTCAGCAGACCCGCTATGTCCAATAGTTTATCTTGACAGGACCTCCAAGATCTTTCCAGGCCTTTCTTGGGGTCCTTAGAATGTTTCTTCAGGTAAGTTAGCATTGAAGGGTCAACCTCCGGGGTTTTCGCTACTTTATCTGCCAGGTCAGGCCTAAGGTATTCCGACCGCAGTCGTGCATGCACCTCTTTATCAAACGCCTGGCGCAGATGGGACTGGACATAATCCACCATTTCCTGGGTTGAAAGCCAAGCTGTAGAGTTAGGGTGGATAATGTCAGCAGGCTCAAAATTGAGAATTTTAGGGGACGGGGTCTCTACCGAATTTTCTCCTTCCTTGCCTTTTTGGAAGGGTGAGGAGCCCCCTCCTGGTCAGTGGAAGGGTCCGAGGAGGTGTCCTGGTCATCATCCTCCTGAGATATCTCAGTAATCGTGGCTTCTCTACCGGGAGTCAAGCGTTCCTGATCAGCCATTGATTTAGCCAGTCTAGCAAAGTCTGACGCATGGGGATTCGCCCTTACTTTACCCCCAGATCTAGCTCGGGAACCTGAAGAGGGAAGCCAGCCCTGTTGCTTGACGTAGGTACAAAGGTGACGTTTCAAGGGTGCAATTGCCCTCCTCAGCACCGAATTCACAGAATGTTGTACACCCGTGTCCAGTGCCTCCACGAGTTCATGTTCGATAGACCCAGAGGATTCCTCCTCATAATAATATTAGTCCTCCTCATAGTACTCAGACATCTTCAACACAAGTGTGTAATCACCGACCCTGGAGGACTGCCTGTAACTGTGCAGAGTAAACCAGGTAGGTAAAATATGCAAAGGAGGTCCGGGGGAGTGGTAACCCCAGGCAAGCCCTAGATTAGTCACAAAAAGTGAGCAAAATACCAATTTAGGATGTGGAGGGAGGGAGGGCTTGCTGACTCCACTCTAGGCAAACGCCTATGCTCAATTGTGCGGCCCCACTGCGTGTCTGTAAACAGTAGGGCGTCTGAAGAGCCAAAGCAAGACTTTTTCCGCGCTGAAAGAAATATATACAAGGGTCAGAAGCATAAAACGCTGCTTCGGCGTTCACTCAAAGGGCAGCAAATGGGCAAAAATGGCTGCCTCGCATTCGCGCTGGCTGAGGCTCGCTGAAATTAGAGGACTGCGCATCACTCAGATGCGCGTCTCTGCTCCTCGGCACCTCCAACTCCACTAATGCCCGCAAAAACAATCAACGTGATCAACCCCACCGTGCTGGAAGTACGGGAGCGGACATAGATCAAAGGCCCAAACAGTAGAGATGCGGAAACAAGAGGTGAGCGCACGCAGCGCGTCAGAGGTCCCGCAGAGGCAAATACCAATCAAGGCACACCGGCACCAATTAGATACCAAATAGGCACAGAAATCGCCTCGCAGCGATCGCCCACACAAGCCACCAGTAAGCAGCACATACAATAGGCATGCAATCGCAAATAACAACAAGCCACAGTACAATAGCTATAACTCTTTCCCAGTATAAGTAAAAGTAGAAGGCACTTAACTGGCTGCGGAGCAGCAAAGAAAGAGGACTCTATGTGCATGCAGGGACATTATATACCCTGGGACTCTATGGTTGTCACATGGTTTTTCTATCTGTGTTTTTATTGGCTGCTGTGAGCTTCTACTAAAGAAATGAGAACCATAATCGGAGCCTCCGGTCCTGACATAGAATTGGTCCTGTGCCGTGAACACAGCTTCAACAAGGCAGCACTATATTTTTCAACACTTTATTGGTTACTCCCTGGCCAGCAGACAGCAGGCATGTCAGGCATGTCTGGGAGAACAGGCAGCTTTGCTAGCACACACCGGCCGACCTCAGGGGTGCTGCTCTCTTCAGGACAGCCAGAAAAGTCTTCAGGAAAATTGGCCTGTCTCCCATTGCACACTGGCCTCCCCCCTCTGCCCTGCTGTGATTACTGGCACCAGCTGGCCTTACATGGCTCCAGATGAAGCCATGTAAGGCATGGGGCCCTTTGGGCACTCCAGGTATGCAAAGGAGCACACAGTGATAAAAACAGGTAAACAAGTGCATTGTAGTTACTGTCATGTTAAAATATGCAACACTGATATCTATGCTGTTTTTTTTTAAATGCTGTAGGATACTTAACTTGAATATGCCTCTCTATAGTTGTATTTATTTCACTCTTTCTTATATCTCTTTCCCATCTACCTGCCCCTTCATTGTCTCCACGCCCGCCCCTTCACATTTCCTCTCTCTACCTTCCAGTCCCTCCTCTCCTCTCCTCTCCTTACCCTTTTCTTTTGAGAAGCAACACAATGCAGCAATTTACTTTGTTTGGGTTACTGCAGTGCAAGGTATTTTCTTTCCCCATCATTTCTCATGATCCCAGCAGTGATTGATTGCAAACATATAGATGAAAGCACATTTCATGTCTGCGAGGGAGGATATCGCCTAAAAAGGGTATAATAAAGCCAGTGTGTGCACCATCATTTGTAAAACCAATGAACAGATAGTTGAGCACTCGCCCAGCCCCCTCTGAACACATGAGCAGGGCCGAGGCTTGCAAGCCATTATACATTCCTGCTATGCAGGCTGCATGTCAGGAGACTCGCCCTGGCACTCGATCAAGATAAAAGAAAATAGATTCCAGTTTCATCTACTTTAAGACGCTAAGAAATTATTTTTTAGGTTCCTTAATAAATACACTTAAGTGTATATGTTTATATGTTTTTTAAGACAGTCTCTTTTGCTTCGTTTCTTGTGGGGGTGTGCTTTGTTTTGGGTGTGGTTTTATTTATTTTGGCAGATAGTTGCGTTGCTTTGATTGTATTCTACGCATAGCAAGAGCATGCTTTAAATACTTTGTGAACAAAAAAATAAACTGTTGTCAGTAGCTGTGTACAGTAGTGCACTTGTACAGCGATTGGCACCACTTTGGCGCAGGCTTCTCAACCAGTACATATGGCAACATCACACTATTCTAAACATTTCTGAAAACAGTTGGCTGGTTGTGCCACCAGACCATAAAACAGGCACGCAAACATTACATGCAAAATCCATTCATTGACTACTAGGAGCAACCCATCTGGCACTACCTGATTGCTCTATAGGCAGAGCCACTCGAATTATGCAGGAGAGAGGCACATATTATCTGACAGGATTGAGTAAATTATGCGGCAATGAAAAGGCAAATGATGCAGCATAATGCAGCCTATTTTGAAATTGTATTACTTCTTTATTCAGTCAGGTCAAAAACTAAAATTAAGGATGCTATATTAAATGTGTTAATGCTTGAACAACACATTTAAGTACAGATAAGGACATCTCTTTAATAATCTTTTAAAGGTCCTAAAAGTGAGACCTATTGGCTATACCAATGCTTGTACTAGTTTATTGATTACCCCACCCGCACCTCTGTTGCTCGTACACCAACTACTTTTTTCTCAGCTAGAATAGAACTGGCAATGAATAAAAGCAGGGAGATATTTTAAATAGTCAGTGACTTCTCTTCGCCTGCAGCTGCAGTTAAGCCTTTTCCCCCTAGGGAGGAATGGACTGGCCATATGGCCGCTCATTTCCATGACACGATCAAAGATATCCAGGAGTCCTTTTTGACAACTTCGGCGGCGTGTAGAGACAGTGCTATGCCTGTCTCCTCATGTACACAAGCCAGAGTACCCTCTTTCGAACAGTTCCTGAGTATCTCTGTGGAAAAGCCTTTAGACATTATGAAAGGCCTTAAATCCGACTCTCCCTCCGATCCTTGCCCTGCTCCCATTCTGGCCTTGACCACGGAGATTATGAATCCAGCAGTCAACCGGGTTCTCAATCTCTCCTTTGAGTCGGGGCAGGTCCCAGATAGGTGGAAAATTGCTACAATTCTACCCCCACTCAAAAAACCTACACTGGACCCAGAGTTAGTCTCCAATTACAGGCCAATATCTCTGCTCCCCTTTTTCTCCAAAGCTCTTGAAAAAGCGGTGAATATTGCAACTATCGCTTTTGTTGAGACTACCTCATTATTACATCTGAGCCAGTCCGGATTCAGGGCTAATTTCAGCACAGAGACTGCAGTGCTGGACGTCTCTAAGGCTATAAAGGAGGTTATGGACAGAGGCTGCAGAGCCATACTCATTCTGCTAGAACTATCTGCGGCCTTTGCACCATCTCCCGTGACCGACTCCTGCTGAGACTCCCTGAGTACGGGTTTGGGAGCACCGGTATTTAATTGGTTTTCCTAATTTCCTAAAGAGCGCCAGCAAACAGTGTGGTCTCCTCCTTTTGCTGCCCCTATTTCTCCTTTAGAGGTGGGTGTACCCCAGGGCTCCATCTTCTTTAGCCACAACCCCAGTAATATCTGGCGTAGCTGGTGGCCCACTGACATGTCCCCTCCCACTACATCCTTAAAATCTGTGTAAAATCTGGGGGTGAAGTTGGATGAGGACCTTTCCATGCAGAGGACCTTTCCATGCAGCCACAGATCCAGTCATTGGTGAGTACTGGCTTCGGCATGCTTAGGATGCTGAAGCATTTCCTACCTCTCTTGCCTATCCCCCATAGAAAAACGGTGGTCCAAGCCTTAATATTTTCTAGGCTGGACTACGTGAATGCACTTTACCTAGGGCTACCAGAGTATTTACTGGCTAGAATGCAGCAGCCAGGGCAATAATGATGCTTGGCCCTAGAGTTTGCATGATGACACAATTAAGCTCCCTGCATTGGCTTCCTGTCCACAAGAGGATCCAATTTACGTCCTTGGTTCTTACCTTTAAGGCTATCCATGGCAGTGGCGCTGGGTACATTGCGAAGAGAGTGCAATTCTACCATCCTCTTCGCACTCTCAGGTCTTCAGCACTCCAACTGGCTCGTACTCCTAGATATCTGCGAACTCGCATTGGGGACGTTCCTTCCAGGTGCAAGCTGTGAAATTGTGGAATAAGATGCAGTTGGAACTAAGGATGATGCCGGATCTCTTGGCATTTAGGAAAACTATGAAAACGTGGTTGTTTCATCTTTACTGTCCTGATCAGCGGTTACTGAGGCTTAGCGATATCAGTCATCACGCCTAGCTCCGGGACACTCAATTGAGTAGCTGTGCGCTTAACAAAACCCATTTAACATAACATAACACCACACCAGTCCTGTTTTTGTATTTAATTTTTTTGGAAGGCCAGGCAGCAAATTGAAGCAAGCTCCTCCACCTCAAAAGAGCACTTTCACACTACCTCAATTTATTTTCTTTTTTATATAGTGCCATCACATAATTTTATAGCCATATGCATGCATGGTGATGCATGTGGGTGTTTGCATTATGAAGCATGCATGCGCATGTGTCATCACGCATGCATAACATAAAAATTATGGGGCGGCTTCATTGCACCCTTCTTTTTGCCAATGCTGGACAGTGTCTGCAAAAAATGCATTTTTCTCACACAGTAGTCCTCTTGTGGGAAGAAGGTCGCCTTTAAGAAATTAGATGAACTGCACAGCCACTGGAAGACTACAAGAGTGTAGTTCAGGGCAATTAACAAATTTCACTTGGGAAGAAGGATCAGCGTGTGGTGTGTGGAGGGCGTCACATTTATGGAAGTTGCCAAACTGAATGGCCAATGGAATATGCTAAAGATGCAAATCGGGCTTATTCAAACTATGATGCCAATGTCACCTTGTAAGAAGCAAAATATGCCATCTTAAAACCCCTGGAGAGTGGATAACTGCACTGTTGACATCAGGCCACCCACCGGCGCCCAGAAGAGTCTGAGTTAGCACTCCAGCTCCTGAAAATGTTAGGAAATCTGCTATATCTTGAGCATAACCTATCGATATTGTTTCTTCTATGGATCTTCAAAGCCAAGTGAAATAAAAAGTAATTTCAACCAGTGATGGTACAGCTTCAGCCTGTGGATTTGTGATCTACAAAGATGATCATTTTTGAATTTTGGACAACTTTAACCCAGCTATGTAGAGCCCCTGGTGCAAGGCATAGTCATTTCACTGGCATTATCTGACCATGTATAATGCATGTTGTACTCCTAAGACATCCTGTTGTCACCTGTACTCTAGTTGCTCCTGATGATGGCTTTTTGTTTGTTCACTATGTAGGGTAATAGACGTCAAGTAGTACAATATAAGGGCATGCAATCCAAATGTATGATCTGTAAAAAATGATTAGATGATACATGCCAGCAGACTAAATTCATCAAGCTCATACTATTTGAAACTAAGGCCCCGAATTAATTATTGACAAGAAAGATACTCCATCACAACAGCGACAGAGTATCCTTACCACCACCGCTCGCCGAATTTAGATGCAGGAGGTCCTTTTGTTTAATCACAGCAGACTCAGAAGTCAAAAATGTATTCTCCCTTTTGAGATACTTCCAAACATACACGCATAAACAGATATCCACATCAACATCTCATGAGGTAACACACCAACTCAGGATGTCAAGGCACTTATAAAAATCCCACATTCATTTGATAATAACATACAATTGAGAAAATACCAAAATGCATTCAATATAACTTAAAAAACGTAATACATTACACTTTCCCAAAATGTCAAAATTTCAACAACCCCCTGGAAAGGAATGTAAAAAGACACTCATATTTGTCATTTAGTTGTTAATTTGCAATCATAACACACGAAACACAGGGGGTCTACCAGCTAAATTCTAAAGCTGAACTGTCACTGAGTCCACAGGATCTCGTAGTGTACAAATCACATAAAGACAGCGTATTTCAGAAAGAAGAGAGAAAAGGGTGAACACTAAATGCATCGAATAGACCGTCACATCAATGGGTTATTCGTACACGGCCGACCGGTCCAAAGCAATTTGAAAAAGGTTTTCCATCAAATTGACTCAATGATCAGTCATATCATTTGGCCAAACCCGGGTGCATAATGGGCTGTTCCCCTGATCATTGGGACATCAAACTCCGCACCTTATTGCTGTGTTTCGGATTTGGTCCACCAAATTAGGAGGCGTGTCTTGTCCGCAGAATAAAGGTGTCAGAAGGTGGACATTCCATCCTATTTTAATTCACTATTTTTTCTGTTGCACTTGTTATCTTTACCATCAAAAGATCAGTCGTCATGGACGGTTTGTACATTTGGTGGACCAAATCCGAAAAACAGCAATAAGGTGCGGAGTTTGATGTCCCAATGATCAGGGGACCAGCCCATTATGCACCCGGGTTTGGCCAAATGATATGACTGATCATTGAGTCAATTTGATGGAAAACCTTTTTCAAATTGCTTTGGACCGGTCGGCCGTGTACGAATAACCCATTGATGTGACGGTCTATTCGATGCATTTAGTGTTCACCCTTTTCTCTCTTCTTTCTGAAATACGCTGTCTTTATGTGATTTGTACACTACGAGATCCTGCGGACTCGGTGACAGTTCAGCTTTAGAATTTAGCTGATAGACCCCCTGTGTTTCGTGTGTTATAAATTAAGCAGTAGCTGGGGATTAAATCAGGTGCGGGTCTCTAAACCATATATCCCTTGGACCCTCTTTTTAACTGTTGTTTTGTTACTAATTTGCAATCATAGACAGCACACCGCAGAGGAATTAATTCTCTGTCTTTGTATATTTACTGTATTTGACAAATTTAACAGAAATTCCAGCGTCAACGCATTTTGATGGATTACATCAATCTGGCCACCTTCATCAGGACAAACATGTCATTCAATCTCCTCCTTTCTGCATTTAAAAAAAGAAAGATTTTTATTAAAAACCTATTATATAAAATACCCGCAAAGCAGCACAAACATAAAATGATAATAACTAAAAGTTATTATCATTTTATGTTTTCTCTTCTCGTACTGCTTGAAAGCAGTGGGACAACACTCCTCCACCATAGCGGAGGAGCCGCCACTGGATAGGGGGAGTTAGAGGTCAGTTTTCTTTGCCTACCACGCAGAGAATTCCTGGCAGTAAGGCACAGTGAAAACTGCTAAATGCTCCCGTTTGCATTTGAGAGGACTCCCACGGCGAGGGGAGCATTTTCTTTTTCACTTTCAAAAAGGAAATCCAGCTTCAAGATTTTCTTTATGAAATATTTTTGGAAAGTTTGGTTAGGCCGCCATCATGTTGATGGTAACTCTACACCAAACTCTAAACCACATAGACAGGAACCACTGTGACTGTGGTTCCTACAAATGCTTTAGAAATGATGGCCAGCTTGGCGGTCATTTCTAAATGAGGCGGCTGGTACCTTCATCAAGGAGATGGAGTAATTTATGAGCCGCCACAACAACTAAATTAGGCCCTAATTCTAATGCTGCATGTGAATCTCAGTTAAAAAGGCCGTAGAGTGAAGTAGGACGCAAAGAAAGACGAGATGGGATGCCAAAGGGGGATGTTGCAGTAAAAAGGAAGAAATCAACTTAAAAATTTAATGAAACAAGCATTTCACTGCAATCAGTCTCGCATTTGTGAATGTTAGAGATATTGGCGTTGCAAAGGTATTATTGTTTTCTTATGTTTTTTGTTTGTAGTGGAGTGGATGTATGTTGTTTGCTATTTGTAGAGGTACTGTATAGTCATTCATGGAGTACCGTGAGCACTGAAACCCTTTGATATGGGAACTGACTGAAGAGCTCACAAATGACATCATGAATTGAGAGCTCTATTACCCCTCCTTGTTAATACATAGTGATTTGATAGTGCGCATTCAGTTCTCATTCCGACATCTTTGTTGTCGGCAAAACATTTTCAGAGTACCTTTTGTTAGTTTCTTGTAAATATGTGGAAGGACGCCAACATAGTTTAAAAATCCATGTGAGCCTAGAAGAGCTTCTTAAATTAGACACGAGTGGGTCCAGATATACATATATATATATGTGAAAGTGCATGTGAATGTAGCAACAATTAAGGAGCGGATGAAAAGGTAGTGTAGCGGCCCGGGGTTAGCGTTCCCTCCGGTGCCACGTGGTGAGGCCTAGCGGGGAATATGTTGGTACAAATAATATGCACACACTACTTGGGATGTAAGGGCCAAGAACACGAGCGGTCATGCTCCTGTTTATTTATACCCTTTGGGCGAGCCCGCCCTCCGGGGTGCTGTACAGTGACAATGTATGGTGCGGGCTTGGTGCCTCCCACACTACATCCCTCCTTTTCTTTAGCTGCTTACTAAACACTCAGTCCTGTGATTCTTCTCAAAACATGCAGCACAAAAAGTCTTGCAGCCTTTGGGTTGGGGCTGGGTTTGGCCGAAGACCATACATCTGGCTCCATGCGTTGGCACTCGGCTCCACTCGAGTCAGGGTGTTGATAGGCAGCGATTTGCTCGGGACTGCCTGAGGTTATCCCACTGCGGCAACAGCTCTTTCAGTCCTTGTGTTTCTAGACATCTCCGTGAGTGGGTGATGACACCACAGCGTCTTCCTCCAACTCTTCATGTTTGGGGTCTTCCCCCCTCTCAGTCTAGGGCGTGCCCACTTTCTTGAACCACAACACATTCCCCTTTTTTCAGACATCACGGTCCCTTATATGTCTGCCACCTCCCATACCTCAGGCTCATAGGGTGTCCAGAACGTCCACCCCGGGTGTCGATCCATGATGACCACGTGGTCGCCCACCCGTAGGCAGGCTGGCTGACTGAGCTCTTCTCGTTGCACTGGCCCTTTGGTTGCTTGCTTTTCTCCTGGCCTGAGGGGCCTCACTGTCCAATTCTTTGGGATGCCATGCAGGACCAGCGGGTATGCTGTCCTATGGAGCTCGGTGGAACAGTACGTGGGATGGGCTCAACGGGTGGTGCTGTTGGGGGTTTGGCGATACGCATTCAGGAATTGTTGCAGGCACTCCTCCACATCTTCTCCCTTTCGCCCGCTGATCTTCAGCGCCCTGTTAAGGGTCCTCATACATCACTCCACTTCTCAGTTGGCTTGAGGCAATTGGGGAGTCATTTTGCGGCGTCGGACGGAGTGGGCTGCCAGGTATTCATGAAATACTCTCCCTTGCAATGGCGGGGCATTGTCGGACCATATCTCGCCGGGGAGACCCATCAATGCAAAGATCTTGTCGAGGACGGTCTTGACCTATGGGAATGCCATAGATGATACAACCTCCATGAAGGGAAACTTGTAACGAGAGCCTATCAGGACAAGGGTGTTGCGCCCATCAGGAAGCATCCAAAATCGATGCAGATGTGGGACCACGGCTCCCGGCAGGGGTCGTCTGTCAGAACTGGATCTGGCACGGGGTCCCAGCCAGTGATAGCACAAGAGTGGTATGTTCGGATCATGTTGTGAACCATGGCCTCCATGCCCGAGAAACAGACCTTACTGCAAAGGCGACCCTTCCTCTTAGCTAGTCTTTGGTGTCCTATGTGTGTTAGACTGACCACTTGGTGCTGCAGGCTTTGAGGTATGATGATGGCAGACCCTCTTAGCACTATCCCATGGGGTCTGGTGTTAAGTTCATTGCGATGATTCCATAGTTGTTGTCTGGCTGCCTTATCCTCTTCATTTAGCGCTTGGAACCTATCTAGGAAGTTTTGCCACCTCTGGTCTGGCTTCCTCCAGATTCTCGTTGAATGCTGTTGCAACACCTTTTTCCTCCAGGGACAGTGTCTTGGGGCAGGCTTCTTGCATGATCATGTGCACCAGTTCTTCAGTATCTTCTTCATCAGTGGTGACTCCTTGTTGTTCAGACCCCATAGGATGTCTTGATAGAAAGTTGGCAGTATTGTTGGCCCCTGGCCAAATTTCCACTTCAAAATGGTACACTTGGAGATGCACCACCCACCTCTTGATCCTTGGTGGGGCCAGGCGTGTTGTCCTTGCAAAGAGGGGGATTAACGGTTTGTGAGCTGTCATAACTCTGAAGTCTTGCCCATAGAGTTCCAGGTGAAAATGCTAGCATGCCAACTTGATGGCGAGGGCCTCTCTTTCTTTCTGCACGTACCTCATCTCCGTCTCTGACAGTGCCCTGTTGGCGTAGGTCACGGGAACCCACTCTCTGCCAGCGGTCCCTTGGAGGTTGACAGCGCCTAGTCCGATGGGACTGGCATCGACGACCACCTAGGTGCGTCGTCCTGGGTGGAAATACGCCATCACTATCTTGTCCATTAGGGCCACCTTGATGTCTTGAAATTCTTTGTGGGTCTCTTTGGTCCAGTTTCACGGCACACCAGTTTTTGTGAGGGCTCTTAGAGGTTCCAGCAGGGACACCAGATTCTGGATGAATTGGCAGCAGTAGGTGACCATTCACAGAAAACTGCGGACTTCGGTCGGGGAGGTGGGTACTGGCACAGCACAGATGGCAACCTCCTTCCTCGGGTCAACTTGCAGCCCCTCTCAGGTGAAGACATAACCGATGAAGTCAACTGATTCTTTGTTGAAGGAGCATTTGGACTTGGTGAGAATGAGGCTGCTGTCCTTGAGACATTGGAGTGTGTGTCTCAAGTGTGTGTGGTGTTCCTCAAGAGTCCCTGAGAAGACAAGCTCACTCCTCGTCCTTGCAGGCCAGAAAGAGTTTCCTGAATAGCATTCCAGAAGACCTTTGCCGCAGACGACACCTCAAAACTCAGTCATTTATACATTCTCAGCCCCACATGCGTGGAGAAAGTAGTTATGTACCTACTTTCTGGGGCAATTTCGAGCTGATGGTATCCAGCGTTTAAGTCGAGCTTGGAAAACCATTTAGCTTTGTTGAGGTTGGCCACGATGTCGTCCATTGTTGGTGTTAGGTGCCGTTCTCTCTTCACTGCTTGGTTGGGAAGGCGCATGTTGACACACAGCCTGATGGCCCCTGGCTGTTTGAGTTTGGGGCTATGACGAGCAGCAATACCCACGGGGTGAGGCCGGAAACTTTTTCGATGACCCTAAGTTGTTCCAGTTTCCTCAGCTCTTCTTCCAATTCGGGGGCACAAATGAAAAGGCACACTTCAATGCCTTAGGACTGTTAGTCGGACTGAGCAGTCAATGTGTAATTTGACTTGTTTTCCTTTGAGACGTCCTAGGCCTTCAAACAGCATGGAGAACTCCCGCAGGATGGCATCTGAGTGGGAGTTATGAATTTGGTTGGCGAAAAAGACCAATTCTATATCTTTAGCCGTGTGACAGCTAAGAAGAGTGCGTCTCTTGCATTCCGTGACATGGAATCTCGTGGGGGCGGAGTGTCCTTCACTGGCTACTTCCTCATCCATCACTCCTCTTAGGGGGAGTGGCTCAGTACCGGGATACATGTAGATCCTTGCCTTGCATGGCGACATGGGAGGCCTGTGTGAGAGTCGTTTGTATTGCACACTGTCCCTGACATTGACGGATGCCCCGGTGTCAATGAGAGCCTCTATGTTGGAACCGGCCATGAGAATTGAGCACATGGGAGGCGGCCTCTGGCTCTGGTCTGTGCGACTGACGAACGATACAAATAAGACCTGGCAGGGCGAGCCAGGCCGGGCAGGGTGGCATCATCTCATCCTGTGGGATCTTCCAGGGACAGCTGCCTGATGGCGGCCAAGGCTCCACGCTAGCTGTTGGTAGTTGTTTTTGACCGTCCACCTCGGCACACTGGTGACGTAGTTTAGCTTACCACACCTGGAGCATGTCTTGCCCCTCGCAAAGCACGTGCTTGTGGGAGGATGCTCGAAGCTGCAGTTTCCACAGTCTCCTCTTGCAGGCATCTTCAGCCTTGCGTGGGAGCCACTGGGTGTCTATTAATGGCATCTACCCTCTTCCCTTTGACGGAAGTTGTCCAAAGGGGTCCGGATGCAGTGATGTGCCTGTTCAGGGCTGCTTCCATTTCATCCGCCCGTTCGTTCGATAACTCATGTGACCTCACCAGTACCAGTATTTCATTTAACAATATTCCAGGTTCTCTGAGGATTAATCGACGCAGTAACACCGACCTGCATCCCTGTATGATCTGCGCCCTTATCTCCTCCTGTTGATCTTGGAATGTGCATAGAAGATGTTGATTGATTCGGTTTCTGCTTGCTTGGCCTGGCGCAGTTTGAACCGCTTGAAATCGGGGTTGATTTGAGGATCAAAATGTCGATTTAGCGCTGCCACTGCCGCATCATAGTCATTGGCAGCTCCTGTGTTTGGAAGCGTTTCGAACAGATCGTACAGTGTGCCTCCTCTGTAGCACATGAGTAGTGAGCTCTTAACTGTCCCATCTGTTTCACGCATCCCAGTGAAGTAATGGTCTAGGTTCCCGGTCAACGACGTCCAGCGTGGGGCTGCTGTCACGGGATTTGCGAGCTCACTGAACTGTGGAAGGGGCACCGCTGCTGCATGGGATTTGCGAGCTCACTGAACTGTGGAAGGGGCACCGCTGCTGCATGGCCCGGCCGTTGTTGTGGTGCTGGCTGTGCGGCGCCAGCCTGCAGGTCAGCAGCTCCTGCCTGGGCTGATAGACTCATGCCTGTTCGGTTGAGTGTATAAGCTCTCCGCCCTCTCTGCCTTTATGCAGTTCAAATGTTGCTACGTATCTGGTTCTGCCGGCCTCCTGCTCTCTCAGTGCTGGCCTCCTGCACACTATATGTGTGGATCTCCCCCTCCCCGAGGGCAGTGTTACTCTCTATGCCCTCACTCTTCCTTTCACTTTCCTCCTCTGTTTTTTTGGGAGGGGTGCTCAGGAGCGAGTGTCTGGAGAAGAGGGAGAGAGAGAGAGAGAGAGTGGCGCTCAGTGGCTGCCTCCAGGCGAGCGTGCTTCCTTGGGGCACTGACCTGTTGTGTTGGAGGCGCCGGTCCGGCCCAGCAGGATAAAAACAGCGGAGGCCTTGTTGTGCGCGTGCTGGCATTGCAGAGGCGCGTGAACCGCAGTGCTGCCGGGATCACACAGGGGACAGTTCTGTAATGGTCCAGTGGCAGCGGCAGCCTGCGCAGGGCCGTGACGGGGGCAGGATATGGCCACAGCAGCAGGACGACGGAGCGCTTTCAGACACAGCGGGCAGGTCAGTTTGAAGCAGAGGTGCATGCGCGGGTAAGATCCCACCTTCATCGCCAATATAGTGGCCCAGGGTTAACGTTCCCTCCGGTGCCGCATGGTGAGGCCTAGCAGGGAATGTGTTGGTACAAATAAAACACACATGCTACTTGGGAAGTAAGGGCCAAGACCATGAGCGGTCATGCGCCCATTTATTTATAACCTTTGGGGGAGCCCGCCCTCCGGGGTGCTGTACAGCGACAATGTATGGTGTGGGCCAGTGGCTCACACACTACAGGTGTCAATGGAATCAAGCTATCCTGGCTGAAGAGTGGTGAAACCCCGAAACCGGTCCTAGGATGCTTGTTTCCAGTTCAGGGAGGACCTGGCTTGGCATTTCGGGCTGGACTGTTCTCATGAGGCACAGGGTCAAGACTGATTTGCATATAGCTGGGTCCAAACTGGAATGGCATGGTGAGCAAAACAACAATGGATTTAGGCCCAGATCTCTGTACTGGGGTGAATGTATGACATTGTTCTGCATTCTGTCCATCAACTGTTGTTTTTACATTTGTCACCCCGAGTGACACGGGTATGCTCAGATGTGAGTCCCATGCTCTCCATGCCACTGGAATCAAGGTACCCTGGCTAAAGAGGGGTGAAACCCCGAAACCGGTCCTAGGATTCTTGTGTCCAGGCCAGGGAGGACCTGGCTTGGCGATTCGGCTGGACTGTTCCCATGAGGCACATGGTCAAGACTGATTTGCATATGGCGGGGTCCAAACTGGAATGGCATGGTGAGCAAAAAAACGATGGATTTAGACCCCGATCTCTGTACTGGGGTGAATGTATGACATTGTTCTGCATTCTGTCCATCAACTGTTGTTTTTGCATTTGTCACCCGAGTGGGACGGGTATGCTCAGATGTGAGTCCCGTGCTCTCCATGCCACTGGAATCAAGCTATCCTGGCTGAAGAGGGGTGAAACCCCGAAACCGGTCCTATGATGCTTGTTTCCAGTCCAGGGAGGACCTGGCTTGGCAGTTCGGGCTGGACTGTTCCCATTGGGCACAGAGCCAAGACTGATTTACATATGGCTGGGTCCAAACTGGAATGGCATGGTGAGCAAAAAAACGATGGATTCAGGCCCAGATCTCTGTACTGAGGTGAATGTATGACATTGTTCTGCATTCTGTCCATCAACTGTTGTTTTTGCACACACTACAGGTAGCAGCCACAGCCCCTCTGTAGTGAGAGCTACAGGGGAAGCAATCAACAACAGGGGAGCAGTTGCACAGTGCCATGCAAAAATAAAGACACGTGTGTGTTGAAACATGGCGCTCAGGTCTTGTAGTTAAATTTAAAGTGCAAGCGGCGCCTTTGATAAATAATTGAAGGTGCGCTTAAAGTCAAAGCAGCGCTGTTTATAAATACATGAAAACGCGCTTAAAGTCAAAGCAGCGCCATTCATAAATAAAGGCGCATGGCCATGCTATGTCGGGACGTCCGCTTTGAAGGAAAGTCAATGAACAACATTCCAAGCTAACTTTCATGGCGTTATTCAGGCCTCTGTCGTTCCGTGACAAGATATTTAGTCCCAGGTTACCTTTCATGTTTGTTGTTTGTAAGATCTCTCGTCTAGTGGTGTAGTCATGTATGTTCTCCTGTACCTATCGAACACTTGTGTTCTGTCCATAGTGTAATACATCAAATGAAGACATAACAAGTGTGGTTTGCCACAGCTTGCTTTCCTAACTAACAAACCTTCCCACACCCACTCTGCACCACTGAGCAAAGTCGTCCCACTTCACCATTATCAAAATAAGTGATTGCCCATATTAAAGTATAGGTTGTGCATAAAATGTGCGTGCCAGCAGCATGCATTTCCACAGACGTCAGAGCACAACTAAATTGATGTTCAAAGAGATGTATATAATACCGTCGAGCTCCATATCATCAGACAATCAAGCAAATCGTTTTTCAGCTTTGAAATGTCATTGTTTAAAATTCAGTGATTCAGCAGTCCAGTGGCTACCCAATCGACATAAGGCTACTTGAGGTATAAAATGCATATTGTAGATATTCACAGCGTAGTTTTACTCAATGTCAGTTAAAATGGGGCACTCTGCTTCCGCTGATTGGGTATTTTCTCCTAAGTTCCCTCATCACCTCTGCTTGATGCTGAATTGTTCGATCCCATACTTTAACATCGTCTTGTGATTCTATAGAACAATCTTTAGTTTTGCTGGATATGACATCACATGTTGGGCTTAGTTTCCCCTCCGCAGTAGTTTGACTGTCATGAATGTACATTTTGCGTGAAGTCAGGGAACAGTGATTGTTTCATGGCTCTGGGAGCAGGGCATGCACTTGACCAGGTCCTGTGCTCTCCAGAGAACAGTGCTCCTTGGGCAGTCTCATCCCATCCCATGTAACAGAACATATACCAAGAAGGCTGTACAAGAGCCGCAGTGACCAGAGGGTACACGAGCAGCCTGGCGGAGAGGTGAAAATGCCAGGTAAACACATCCTCTTCCCTGTCAGATGAGAACCATAGCAAGCATGGATTTAAGGGCAGGATTTAACTCAAAAGCACCCATTTCCACACTCAAGGAAAGTCTTAAGGAAGATCCATAAAAAGGTTTATCCTTGCCAGTTAAAGATCCAGGGAAGGCAGGGGTGGGATTCACAATTTGATCATGCATAAACTGCCCTCAAAGAAGCAGGGGGATAAACACTGACCCTAAGAGTGCCCCCGACCCATCTACACCCTAATTGGGGACATTTTAACCCCTCCCATGCTGGTGACGGAACCGCTCCGTCACCAGCCTCGGTCACGCTGTGCTGGTGACGGAGCGGTTCCGTCACGGCCCGCTCGGCGCTGATTTCGCACCTGCGCGGCGCTGATTTCGCACCTGCGCGGCGCGTTTCATTGAGCAGGCGGGGCCGTGACGGAACCGCTCCGTCACAAGCACAGCGCACCCGAGGCTCGCGATGGAGCGGTTTCGTCACGAGCATGGGAGTGCCGCGCGGCCCCCCTCCCCCTAGCGCTGCGGTGGAATTGTCGCCGCAGCCAAGGGGTTAAAGACACAAAAAGGCAGCACCTTCAGAGATTCATTGAACAGTGCTGGGAAATGGTGACCTGCTTGGTCAGAAGTAAACAGGGCGGAGATAGTCCCTCAAGAAATCTGGTAGGGGAAACACATCTGCAACTATAACCACAGACTGTCTCTAGTTGTGAAGATGAACATCCAGCTTGAAGCTGAATATGCAAATACATCAGTGAAAGCTCTCGGATGAGAAAGCAAAAACCTCGGCTAATTGTCTAGAAACAACACAGCTAACACTTAAAGGATGACACTATTCTCATCAGAAGGTATAAGTGGAACAAAGGACCACTTTGAAAGGGGGCAGCCCCTTAGAGAAAAAAGATCACCACAACAAAGACTTGCTGAAGTAGTTAAACGTGTTGGAAAGCAGCACAGGGTGTCGGCACACAGAGGAACAGGCTAAACAAAGCAAATGGAGTGAAGCGCTCCATGAAGAATTAATAACAGATGCTTCGGGAAGTTAAAAAAAAAGTAGTTATTTGGTTTAAGAGCATTTGAGGAAGGAAGTAAACAAGGCACTCCTACCACCATTAAGGAAGGGTAGTGTAAGAGCTGGGTAGCTAAATGAACACGAGGCGGCAATCGTGTTCTTGGTCTTTACCCGTTCTCAGAATGGCGGTGCTGGCCGGGTGACGTCACCCTCTGAATGTTAGCAATGTAGCAACAACAACAACTAAGGAGCAGATGGGAGGCACCAGCCACAGCCCCTCTGTAGTGAGAGCTACATGGGTAACATCCAACAACAGAGGGTGGAGTTGCACAGTGCCGTGCAGAAATAAAGCTGCTTGTGTTGAAGCGTGGTGCTCAGCCCTGCTCTTTAAATTTAAAGTGAAAATTGCACCGTTGATAAATAAATAAAGGTCCCTGGTCATGCTATGGATGTGGGAGGGGTCTGCTTTGGAGGAAAGCCAACATTCCACATTCCAAGCAAGCACAGTAGCCCAGGCAATGTAAGCAAGTGCTGTCTAGGCTCGACCTAATATGGAAAGTTTAGGCCTGGCAAAAGGTTTTTTTGCCAGGTCGAAATAACAATGTAGATTTTTCTAGTGGTTATGATGGAAAGTCTTCATTTTATTAAAGACACGGAGGCGAGTATTATGCTTACTAATCTTGCTTTATTACCACACAGCAGCCAAGATAAGTAAGAAAAAAACTACAGTTCCCAGAGGGTCAGGCGAAAAGCGGACCAATGGGAATGTAAAAGCTGATAACATCACTACCAATCACCATGCAGTATAGTAATAAGAGGCGTCACTGACTGCGCAGCATCCTCTTTTCGCTGACGAGCTGGTTAGAAAAGGTCGGAGAACAAAGGAACCATAACCATAACCAAAGAAAATGCCAAAGTACAGGAACAGTGTGCAAAACAGATACGTGACTTGGCTCACCTCTGCGTCGCACTGCTTAATGCAGGAATTTTTCCTCATAGTAAATCATTCTTTATAAGTGATCGCTTTTTTTCAAAGTAAACCATTAATGTTCCAATGCTTTTTTCCAAAATTAATCAATGCTTTTAATTCACTTGCAGAGTTCCACGTTGATGCTTTATTTAACATTTTCAAATGCCTCCTGCTGTCCAGCCAGACTTTTCACAGCGGCACGTGTATACAAAACATTCGAAAAGAAGTCGCTCATATTATTCCACCCAATGCATTTCGAGCCATGTGGGCTCTTCGTCAGGGGTTGCTGAAACAAATGGAAAAATAGCTAAACAGATTATACAGTGCAAATTTCACTTGATATTGTCAAAACTGAATCGTGTAACCCACATCAGCCACGCATCAGCCACACCTCCCTCTTTATCCCTAGTTTGCTCTTAAACCATTCATGAAAACAACACAAGATTAAAGTGACCAGCCCTCCCACCAATACAATAATGCGTCCTGATTCCAAAACCAAACAAAACAAATTCACAAATGTTACCACACTCATGCTGTAAACTCATGAGCGAACTGCCGTGCACCACCTACAACCTCTAGCGATGTCCCCGAGTACCTCGAAATAATGACCCATTTAGTTTTAAAAGTTAACATTCCCAAACAACATGCCATACAATCCTCAGCATTTTACCTTTGGAGCCACATTTTCAGACTTCTCACTTCATTTTTTATTTATTTTATTTTTTTATTTTTTATAAAGACGTTTATTTATTATTCAAGATGGCAGTACATATAGCTTAGCCTACAACCCTACGGGCCGGCTGCACCATTGCAATATGTCTAGGGAACAAGGGGGTACAGATAAAGATGCATCATGTCGTCCGTTGTACCCACAGTGAAGGGGGCTGTAATTACAGTTTACATATCACATGCGTTCACCTTGTAATTATGTATGCAAATGACGTCTCATTTTTTAATATTTTCTTATAAGTAAACTGCTTAAATCCGCAAACAAAACAGATCAGTTCTCATTGGTATGTCCCAATTTGTAGCTGCTCCAGCGCGTGGTTTGCCAGCATCCATGACACTAAAACCCACTAAAACTGAGCGTCGGTCCCTATTAGGGCGGCAGTGAAGTAGGGGTCATGCGCTCAATCTGCCTCCGTCAAAACGTGCGACAGCCTTTGATAACAGTGGGGCCCCTCGGGCTGGTAACAGAGCATGTGTAGCGCCTAACAGTTAAACAGCATAGCCACGCTGTGTTCTCGGGGGACGTCGCTCGCGTCCGGTCTCACGGTCGGACAGGAGTCCAGGTGTATCTGCTTGGTGTGGCGTGTAAGGAGGTCATGGCTACGTTTGGGGAACCAGAGTCCGATACAATGAACATGGGGATACGTGTAGGATGGGGAGTGGGGAGGGAGAGTGTACCTGCGGGAGCGGTGCCACAGGGAGGAACCGTGTGTGTGCTTCAATCCATTGTGGGTTAGCGTGATATCGAGTGGGCGGTCGCCCGTGTCTGGAGCCATCATGCCAGACGTATTGCGCAGCCGCCGCCTAGCGTGTCCGGTGGGGGGGGGCAGGCCGCCCGCGTGCCGCCGGCGTCTCATCTCCAGCACTCCCGGCTGGTGGGTGTCGTTTTAGCGTGGAAACAGCCTGTGGCCCTGTCGACGTCAGTGCTACCCCATCAGTGCTATCTCACTCACAGTGGTCTCTAAGTGTGTCCCCTGGCCGCGCCCTCCTCTTGGAGTGACCTCAGTATTTCGTCCCAGAGTTGGGCTATCGGGAACTGCCTTAAGCCCGCTATCTCCTCCCGGTGTAGTGCCGTGCTTTCCGCTCTAGCCCAGTTGGTGAAGGATACATACCAGTGTTTGGGGAATGGCGGTTCCCTTCTTTTCCAGTGCTTAGTGAGTAGTCTTTTTGCTGTAATGAGGCCCAGATCCCAGAACCGAGCCTGTGTCTTATTGAGTTTAGTTCTTTTCTATAGCCCAAGAATACAAGCCTCCCACATGTGTGGCAGCCCCGGGCCCGTGCTATGCGTCAGGAGAGATGTCACCTCTCCCCAGTATGTATCTAGAGTGGGACAATGCCAGAGCATGTGTAAGATATCTGCGCCCAGCAGGTCACACCTAGGACAGGCGGCAGTGGTGATCATGAAATATCTGTTGATCCTATCTGGGGACAAATATGCCTGGTGCAATATGTACAACTGAATGATCCGGAAGCGGGGGCTGCGCGGGATACCCACAGGGCTGGCCAGAACCAGGTTCCATTCCTTGTCCGTCCAATCCCTCCCGCGTTGGGCTGCCCATTTGTCCCTAATCGGTTGTGTGGATCTTTGTGTGTGTAGTAGGAGTGCCTGCGCCAACCAGTGGGTGACGTGTGAACCATTGCCCATAACATGCAAGTACTGAATTAGGTGGTGAGTCGGTGGCTCATCCTGGACATCCCCCCAGGACTCCGTGTATGCTCGCAGTATGGACGCGTGGAGCAGGAATTGCCCCGCCGGCAGGCCCGTGCCCTCCGACAGTTCCACAAATGCGAGCATAGCCCCGTCTGCATAGAGGTCGCCCATGGTCTCCACCCCAGCCGCAGTCCAGCTCTCTAGGATACGTGTTGTCACTGCTCCACCCCTCCGGGGGGTGCCTAGCAGGGGGAGTGCGGGGGCATACGGCCTAACGTCCCGAGTCAACTTTAGGCTACCGATGAAGCATTTCCGGGCCACGGCCACATGCAGTGGAAGGGGGCGGGGCCCCTTGGTCAGGGGGTGAAACAAAGCGCAAACCTGTGAGTGGGTCCATTGGTAGTCAGCCGTGGCCGTGTCGTCAAGATGCGAGCCGCTGACCCAGTGTGTCACCCACTGTAACTGTGCGGCCAGGTAATACAGCTCCATGTTAGGGACTGCCAGCCCTCCCTCAGCAGTCGGGGAGTACAGCTTCGCCAGTGCCACGCGAGGGCGTCCGGTGTTCCAGATCAGGCTGCGGAGCATTGATTCCAGGTCACGAAATATCTTAGTGGGGACATACAGTGGGATGTTTGCAAAGTGGTATAGTAGCCTGGGCAGGGCTATCATTTTAGATAGCGCTACTCTACTGGGCACATTCAGTGGCAGGGTCTTCCAGAAGGCCATCTGAGCCCGCAGCGACGAGACCGCGCGTACCAGGTTGCCCTCCAGTATGCTGTGTGTGTCCCTGTAAATATACATTCTGAGGTACTTAAACGTGGTGGGGTACCATGGGAGTCTAGTGCCACCAAGGCGCACCTCACACTCCCGCAGGTCCGGACTGAACGAGTATACTCCGGACTTGGTCCAGTTGACCCTGAGACCCGATGCTTCTTCAAAGGTCCGGAAAATGTCTGACAGCGCGCCCGGAACCGCAGTTAGATCCCGCACATATAGCAGTAGATCGTCCGCGTAAAGCGATACTGTGTGTACCCCGTCAGTCAGCGGGATCCCCCATTCTGCTCCCCTTTCCCGCAATAGTGCCGCCAGGGGCTCAATGGCCAGTGAGAGGAGAAGGGGCGACAGGGGACAACCCTGTCGGGTGCCCCTGCGCACCCGCACCGCCTCCGAGAGCAACCCACCCGTCCTCACGCGGACACTGGGCCGCTGATAGAGGAGCCCCACCATGTCTGCGAAAGCATCGCCCACGCCAAACCTGTCCAGTACTGCCCCCAGATAGGGCCACTCCACGGAGTCGAAAGCCTTCTCAAGGTCCAGGACTAGACACCCCGATCTCGGCCAGTGCAACGTGGCGGCTTCCTGAACCCTGAAGAGGCGGCGTATATTACGGGAAGTGCTCCTCGCAGGCATGAAACCATTCTGGTCATCATGCACTAGGTTTGAGATCTCTAGGGCTAGGCGTCGGGCCAGCAAGGAGGTGAAGATTTTATAGTCAGTGTTCAACATGGCCAGTGGCCTGTAGGACCCCATGCATGTCGCATCCCTGCCCGGCTTCAAGAGTGAGACCAGACTGGCTTCATTGAGCGTGTCCGGGAGTGCCGAGTCCTCGATCGCAGCGTTATACATCTTGAGCGTGTCCGAACATGCTTTAAAAAATTCGGCAGGCAAGCCATCTGGGCCAGGGGATTTGCCATTGGATAAGGCGAAAATGGCCTCGCGAATTTCCTCTTGGGTGAATGGTGTTCCCAGGTCCTCCTGTTGCGCATTTGTAAGGGAGGGCAGCTGCACTTCTGTGAGGTAATCAGAAATATACGTCGGGGAGACCCTCAGCTGGGAGCTATACAGTGTCTGGTAGTGTCCTACAAAGGCTTGGTGTATCTTATTCTGCGTGTACACTATCTCTCCCTCAGCCGTGCGGATGGCGGACACCGGCTCCGTGCGGTTCTCTTGCCAGGCCAGCAACCTCCCGGGTTTGTCGCTGTGTTGGTGTACGCGCGCCGAGTGAGCCGCATAATTGATGTGTCTCAGTCTTTCCAGTAATGCCGCATGTTCCGCTCGAGCCTCGTTCAAGCGGTCACCCCTCCCAGCCACCGCCTCCTGCTCCCAGCGCAACAGGTCCGCCTCCACCCTGTGTAGATCTGCGTCTAGTGTTTTCTGCATGCTCCCCTGTGTGCCCAGACAGTGTCCCCGTATCACCACCTTGAAGGCGTCCCATTCCACCTGCGCGGAGGATGCTGTGCCCGAATTGTCCGTGAAGTATTGTGCTACGCAGGCCTGTAGGGAGTCTCGGAAGGGGGCATCTAGCAGTAGGGCAGGTTGTAATCGCCATGTGGGAATGGGCGGATGTGGGCGTTCCCAGGCCATGTGCAATGTGTGCGGATTATGATCCGAGTGTGTCCGGCCGAGGTATTGAGAATCAGTGACGTGTGGTAATAGTTCCGGTGACACCATGTATCTGTCGAGGCGGACGTGTAGCTCGTGCGCCCCTGAGTAATAAGAGTATATCCTGGTGTTGGGGTTGTGAGTGCGCCATGCATCTTTCAAATCCCACTGTGCCGCCCACAGTGTGAGTGCTCTCGTGGCTCCCAGAGATGTTGCGTCCGGCCTGGGTGGGGCCGAGCGGTCCAATATGGGATCCAGTACTGTATTGTAATCCCCTCCCAGTATCCAGGGGACACCGTGCCAGGGCGCCAGTTCTCCGATAAGCGTGCCAGAAACCCCCCCTGATCCGTGTTCGGAGAGTAAATGGACGCCAGAACAACCGGCTGCCCATCCATGCGTCCCCTCAGCAACACATATCTCCCCTCCGGATCTGTGAGTACATCTGACAATGTGAAGGGAGTGCCCGGTCTTACCCACAGTAGCGCCCCACGGGCAAAGGAGGAGTGCTCTGTGGCATATAGTTGTCCCCTCCATCTACGGCGCAGCGCACCCACCTCCGCCCCGCACAAGTGCGTTTCCTGCAGGAGTGCAATATGCACCTGCTGTCTTTTCAGGTAGGAATATATTTGATAGCGGCGCGCTGGTGTGTGCATGCCTCTGATGTTCCAGGTGCAAATCTTTATCGCAGACATTCTAGCAGTTCGAACTCCCCCCCCACCATATCCACAAGTAGCAGCCCCACCAGGGTCCACCTCACTCCATTGTTCAACTCTCCCGCATCCACCCCCCTCAGTACACTCAGCAATGTTCAGGAAGACATTAGGGAAGGGAAAAACAAAGAACAACAAAAACCAGCTGTGGGCAAACCCCACTAAAATACCAAAAGGGCAGTGGCGAAACGGGCCACCGTCCATACTCTCGATCGAGAGGGACAACCTTTCAAGTCTAGGGGGAACGTGTGCTTAGCACAGTCTCGGCAGTTCAAGTGTTCAGGTGAGGAAGGGGATCAATGTCCTTCCCCGAGCCATATGAGATAGGCAACTGGCAGCCACCAACAGCATTCCGGAACGTGCCGCCGGTCGGCCCACAGGGGAGATCCCGCCCAAGCCGGCCCCGGCAGAGGCGGGGTATAAAGAGATGTGGTGGGCCTTCAGGGCCCCGGGCAGGGGTGGCTCCCCATTGACCGCAGCCCGCAGTCAGAGTCGGTATAGAATGAGTACGGGTCAAAAAGGCAACCCCACCACCACCACACCCCTTGTCCATCAGTGCCACTCGGGCAGTACTCACTGTTCCAGCTGATCACGTGTCCAGTCGGCAGGCAGGGGGGGGGAGAAGGCGCCTCCGGCAACGTCGTGCACCAGCTGCGCCCCAGCATCCAGTCAGGTCATGCCGCCTGCCCCCCCGCTATGGCAGCTACCTCTCAGATGCCACTTGCGAAGTCAATGAAATAGGTCAGCAGTTTGCGGTGTGACGTCCGGCAAGTCCACTGAAATCTGTGAGTTCGGAATCCCATACACAGCTTCATCGTCTTCGCTGAGGACTCTCCGATGGCCGTCGTCCGGGGCCGCCTCCTGGGATGGTGGGGCGCTCAACTGAGAGACTCTCCGGAGCGCATCTTGCTGTTCCTGGAGCATTTGGTCCATCGGGGGCGAGTGTCGCGGCCCCTCATCCGGGCGTTGTGACTGCTGCGTTCTGTGTCTGCGGCGGCGCCACGGCCCGCGTATTCTAGGCCTCATCTCACCGCCCCGCGCCTGCCTGGGTGCCGTGTCTGTGCCCTCCACCAGCCATGCACTGACCTCCTCAGGGGTGTTGAAGAAGTGAGTCTTGTCCCCCGCCACCACTCTCAGTTTTGCTGGGAAGAGCAGGGAATATTTAAGTCCTGCGGTGCGGAGTTTTCGTTTCACTTCCATGAAGTTGTGCCGTTGGCGCTGCACTTGGACAGTGTAGTCGGGAAAGAACATTATCACGGCATTGTCAATTCGGATTTCACCGAGGCGTCTGGTTTCCCACAGCACCGTGTCCCGGTCTCTATAGTTCAGTATTCTGAAGAGCAGCGGCCTCGGGTTAGCGCCTGTGGTGTGGGGTCTCGTCGGCACTCTGTGCGCTCGCTCCACAACAAAGTAGGGTGATAGCATGCCTTCGGGTAGCAGGGTCCTAAGCCAGTCTTCAACGTGTTGGGCAGGGTGGTTCCCTTCCCATTTTTCCGGGACCCCCACGAGCCTGATGTTGTTGCGTCTTGCCCTCCCTTCCGCATCCTCGGCCATATCTTCCAGAAACTCTACTCTGTTCAGGAGGTCTTGCACTTGCCTGTCCGTCTGGGCGACCTTGGGTTCAATCTCCTGCACCGCGCCCTCCAGGGTCTTGGTCCGATCGGACAATTTCCTGTGATCGTCTCTTAGGAGGGTCAGATCCACGGCGACGCCGTCTATTTTGGACTCTAAGGAGGTCCTGGTCTGGTGGAGCAACTGTTCCATGCGCTCCATGGCCGCCAGCACGCTGTCCAGCCTCGCAGTCAGTTGATCGGTGGCCATTTTGTTGAGCAGCTTGTCTGTTTTTCCCTTCTGCTGGGAGCCTCCAGTCCCGGTGCGGGTCCGCACCCCTCCGGACATGGGCAGGATCGCAGCTCCTCCGCCTGGGCTGCTCCAGCGGCTCCCCCAGGATCACGCCAATGCCAGGTGGGGGGTCCGTCGGTCAGCAGCCGCCTCGCTGGCCGGGGCCGTCGTCGTTATGTTCAGGGGGGGGCCCCTCAGGGAGGGGGGGTCCTCGCCCCCACCCGACGCGGTTTCACCGCGCCGCCTCAAATGTAGCGGGTGTCTGTCAGGGCCAGGCCCAGGCCGCGGTCCCCCGCGTGTCTCCCCGCCTCCCCGGCAGCCGCTATCCCCGTGGGGGTTCTTCAGGCGGGGCCGCCGTCACGAGTGGTCGGCCAGTCCGGTGCCAAGTCTGATGAGGCTACCGTGTGGGGGGGGCGGGCAGCCCCTCCGCGAGCAGCCGGCCCACAACACAGGTCCCAGGCGGCCACCCCGCGTGGGCTCCGCTATAGCTGTATGCGCGAGAGAGACTCACCAGGCGGCACCAGCCTCAGCCCAGCATCCCGGCAGGGAGCCCCCTGCAGCTGGGTCCGCCGCCTCGTTAGCGCCTCCGTGGTGTCCTTCTTGTCTAGCCCGTCCCGGGCGTTCCTCCAGACGAGCAAGCGAGTTCGCGCCACTCGCGGGTCATCTGGCGCGTGGCGGCCGCCAGGGGAGGACCAGACTTCCTCTCTTCTCCCAGCCTGGCCTCTCGTAAGTGTCCGGCAATGAGGTGTGTTGCTTTCGGGACCACCGGGGCTGCCACCAGCCCGGCAGCAGTCAACCAGGGGGCCGCAGGCAGCGTGGCGGGGTCTGCCGGCCGGGGCCTATACACTGGGCCCGAGCCGCGGCCTCTCGTGATCGGCACGCCGGCCGGGAGGCAGCTCGTCCCGCAGGAAGGACCCAGGATAGGCCGGGGTCAGCCTCGATGGAGCCTCAGGACGAAAGTTGGCTAGGGCGCCGAGAAGTGCAAAAGAGATACGTGACTTGGCGCCAAGTCACGTATCTGTTTTGGGACAGTTCACAAGTCCAGGAACAGACATCTTGAAGCCGAGGAATCCAGGAAGGATGCCGAACAGGAGGCCCAGGAGAAGGATCCAGACATACCGGCAGGGAGGGCCGTTGAGGCAAAGCACGGAGTAGGTGGAGAGAAGTCTTCCTACGACGATGCAGGCGGCTGAGCCGGATTCGCTGAAGGGAGGGAGAACACAAGTTAGAAGTGTAGCAGTGGGATAATACTCGCCTCCGAATCTTTAATAAAATTAAGACTTTCCATCATAACCACTAGGAAAATCTACATTTTATGGCAAGACCAGAGGCTCCTATTATGCTTGTTTAAAGCATATTAACAACTACAGAAGTCAACGTATTGATTGGTTTGCAATAGAACATGCGAAAAACATTATCATTGGAACAGACGGACTTGTAAGCTTTGGAAGTTCCAGGATCCCAGGCCTGGCTGATAAAGAGAGCATGAAGGAACAAAGAGGAGAGCAAGGGTTTTGTTCACCGAAGTGAACAGGGAGTACTCCTGTACCCCTGGGTGTATCTATAGAAACAAAAAAGGAGTACCACCGGCGAGAAATCACAGATTCCTACTGGGGTGGATGGTTGGACAAAAGGCAAAAGTTCTCCTTTTGTTAAAAACCCCTCACTCATCACCTAGTGATGACATGCTTCATCATCGGGGTCCACCCTAATGACCTAGCGTCATCAGGGTGTGCTACAACACCTGGTTACAGTGGAGCAGGTTGTGAGTGAAGGTGCATGAAAAAAGGAAAAAGTAAGTGTGTTAAAAATTGTCCTGGTTTGAACTTGAGGAAAAATAAAACTTTATTTGCAAGCAACTGGACAATGTTAAAATCGTGGCGAGATAAAGTGAGGGCAATAATGAACCCGTGTATCTCTGTATGTGTCTGGTCTACATGTTTCAACCATGAAGGTTAAGATTAACCAGGTTTTCTTCAGGACCACAAAACCAAAAGAGTGGATGGTCTACGTCCCCTAAAAGACGCACCCAATCCTACTCTCTGGAACCACTGATTGTCAAAAGTGTGCCCGTGGTATCAGCTAACACCTCAGTGGGTGAGCTTAAAAAATAAAAAATACCTGTAAAGGAAGATAAAGACAATTGTCAAATATTGAACATTGTACATGCCTGTTACGTAGTGCAGTGCTTCATTCTTGTGCCTGCATGCTATCACTCCCAATGAGACTGTGATTGTCTTGTATCACCAAACATTGTGGCGCGTCAGGAGTTATATTCAACTAAGACCATAGTCCGTGAAAGGATGTGGATGTGTATGGCCATGAGAGGGCGGTGGGTATTAACCGCAACTTACACACTTTATAATTAAAAGTGCTGTGTGTTCATAAATATCTACACAACTACCGCGCATCACAGCAAATTTGGTGGCGTGGTACTATCTCGCATACCATCTAGTGTGGGCAAGGTCATATCAATATGATGATGCATGCACTGCCATGCTATATTTGCTAAACATAAAACAAACACACTACCAACACATAAAACAAACAAAAAACCAAGGCTCACTCTCAATGGAGTGATGGTTGACATCATAGGGCCAGGGAGGTTATCCTCGTATTAAAACGTATTCTGAAAAAAGGGTTTTCAGATAAAAGCGTTAGTGCGAGGGAGACCGGCTTGAGTGCTCCGAGCCGTGTCCAGGAGAAACGCCATGGCGCTCAATGAGATAGTTGTGCCTGTGTGTTGTGGGCATGCCTGGCTGGGTTATTACTTACAGTTTAACTGCGAGGTCTCAGGCCGATAACCTACATCCGTCCTCTGCCCTGTTAGTATTGAACCGGGCGTCCGAGGGAAAAGTTATTGCCAACGCGCTTCCGTGATGGGCGGGGTTTAGTCCCGATCACATGCGCAGTTGCTAGGAGCCGGGGAAAGCCACAGTTATGGTGGCTGTACTAGCTCAAAATAGTATCCACCAGTATGAGTTCGATCCCCGGTCTTGGGCCAAGCAGGGGTGGAGGGGTGATTTAAGACTGGGAAACGGACAATAATTGTCAGTGTCTGACGTAAATTAAGAAATGGTAATAAGGGAAAGCTAAATAAATGAGAACAGATGTCAGTACATATATTAATGTCTTGTAGGCATCTAGCGGGCACAGTAGGAATATTCAAAATGTGACCGGAGGTGGTCAAATAAGGGAGGGAAGGCCAGAGTAGGAATGGGAGAGTACATACTCAAAACTATATGAATTAAAGGTGCCTATGTTGCGATGGCATGTATTTCTGAGTTCTCATAAAGATTGCCATTGGTAGACATTCTGATGGGCATTTGGAATGGCTGTTGATTATCCAAATAGGGATTAGTAATATTTAACACTCATGGTGGAAGTCACCATATAACTCTTGTTTATATTGGGCGTGTGATGGACTGCCCAGTGGGGAGGCCATATACTGGGGCGTTAGTACTGGAGGAGGAAATACTGGTTTCATTTTAGTACTGATGCCCACGGGATATTATCATTAAGGCCTGTTATATGGGTAGATAATCTGTAGACCCAGCGTTGTTCTTTTTCATACAAGAGTTGTTGCGAGTTAGGTCCTGTTGGAATCTGTTCAATGACGGTCCACCTCATGTCATTAGGAGTGTGGTTTACATCTAGAAAGTGATCCGTTAGTTTTGTTGCATTTTTCTTGCAGCGTATGGTGCTGCGGTGCTCACAGATACGCTGCTTGACTTTCCTGGTAGTCATGCCGATATAGGCCTTCCTGCATGTGCATGTAATCATATATACGACATTTGTACTGTTACAGTTCGTATGTTTACGCTGTTCCCATATTTTTCCTTCTTCTAAGTTCAAAGTCTTGGTGTTCTCCATCAAGTGGCACACACTACAATCCCCGCATTTAAAATGTCCTGGTGGGAGATTCCACAGTTCTGTGACGCTAGGGTTCAGATTGGTGGGTTTTGTTTTTGGTCTAGTGTTGACTAGGCTGTCTTTTAGGCTTGGTGCCTTTTTGTAGGAGAAGAGAGGTTTGTCCCATTTTAGCACGCCTGTGTTCAATATTGACCAATGTTTGTTGATACTTTTGCTCAGTGAAAAACACCCAAGCAATGAGACAGAGGAGACACCTAACGAAACAGGACTAAAAATCAAGTCCAAGTTCATACCACCACATCATACTATTCCTGTGGAAATCCACACATTTGAACAAGCAGTGTTCAATGATATCGAACAAATGAGAGAAACCAAGCAATTCCAAAACAGTAGCAGGAAAGAGCAGGATGCCATCATGAAACTCAAAAATGACAACTCTGTCATAATAAAACCAGCAGACAAAGGAGGAGGCCTGGTCGTTATGAACAAGACTGACTACAACACTGAATGTAAAAGATTACTAGGCGACACCAGAAATAACCAACTCCTACCAAGAGACCCCACAGAAGATCTAAGAGCGGAAATCCTACAACTTGTAGAGACGACAGAGGCCACTGGAGGGATCTCCAAACAGGAAGCAGACTACCTGAGTAAAACGGAAGGAAAAATCCCATATTGCTACACAGTGCCTAAAATGCACAAAGGGAAAATCCCCCCTCCGGGGAGACCCATCGTCTCAGGAATTTGGCTCATTGTTAGAACCACTGTCAAGGTTCTGCGACTTTTTTCTAAAACCCATCGTGCAATCTACACCCACATATCTAAAAGATACTAAAAACCTGCTGACACTCCTGAATGATATTAGAGTAGACGATAAAACCATCCTACTCAGCTTTGACATAGAGAGTCTGTATACTAGCATACCGCAAGATGCCACCCTGAATGTCCTTCAAACCATCTTGGAAAAAAACAATTGGGAGCACCAAACGCCAAAATCATTCATTTTACAATGTGCCACTCTAGCACTCAAAAGAAACTACTTTGAATATGAGGGTTCACTGTACCTCCAAATCGGTGGCACATCCATGGGCAGTGTTTTTGCTCCAAGTGTAGCGGGACTATACGTCCATGATTTTGAACAAAACTATATCCTGACAGAGGAGAACCCCTTCATTAAGCATATCAAGTTCTGGCGTCGGTACATTGACGATGTCCTTGCAATCTGGCAAGGACCCGAAGAAATACTTAAAGATTTCATCACATGGATCAATACCTGCGATCCACACCTCAGATTCACCCATAGTTATGACAGACAACACATGATCTTCCTTGATATAGAAATTTCTAGGGACGAGAGTGGATTGATAACCAAAACACATTTCAAACCGACAGCCAAGAACAATTTGCTCAGATACGAAAGTTTTCATCCTCGCCCACTCAGAGAAAACCTGCCCTACGGGCAATATCTAAGACTACGGCGAAATTGTAGCAAACTATCAGACTACAAAGCTCAAGCACAGGACCTCACTGGCAAACTAAAACAGCGAGGATACCCTAACAAGATAATTGACAAATGCCAAAAAAGAGCCAGGAATCAACCTAGAGACGCGCTCCTAGAAGACAATATGTCACACAATGACTCGGTTCCCCTCACTTGTGTCACGACATACAATACTATATCCAACAAAGTGAGCAAAAGTATCAACAAACATTGGTCAATATTGAACACAGGCGTGCTAAAATGGGACAAACCTCTCTTCTCCTACAAAAAAGGCACCAAGCCTAAAAGACAGCCTAGTCAACACTAGACCAAAAACAAAACCCACCAATCTGAACCCTAGCGTCACAGAACTGTGGAATCTCCCACCAGTCACAGGACATTTTAAATGCGGGGAATGTAGTGTGTGCCACTTGACGGAGAACACCAAGACTTTGAACTTAGAAGAAGGAAAAATATGGGAACAGCGTAAACATACGAACTGTAACAGTACAAATGTCGTATATATGATTACATGCACATGCAGGAAGGCCTATATCGGCATGACTACCAGGAAAGTCAAGCAGCGTATCTGTGAGCACCGCAGCACCATACGCTGCAAGAAAAATGCAACAAAACTGACGGATCACTTTCTAGATGTAAACCACACTCCTAATGACATGAGGTGGACCGTCATTGAACAGATTCCAACAGGACCTAACTCGCAACAACTCTTGTATGAAAAAGAACAACGCTGGGTCTACAGATTATCTACCCATATAACAGGCCTTAATGATAATATCCCGTGGGCATCAGTACTAAAATGAAACCAGTATTTCCTCCTCCAGTACTAACGCCCCAGTATATGGCCTCCCCACTGGGCAGTCCATCACACGCCCAATATAAACAAGAGTTATATGGTGACTTCCACCATGAGTGTTAAATATTACTAATCCCTATTTGGATTATCAACAGCCATTCCAAATGCCCATCAGAATGTCTACCAATGGCAATCTTTATGAGAACTCAGAAATACAGGCCATCGCAACATAGGCACCTTTAATTCATATAGTTTTGAGTATGTACTCTCCCATTCCTACTCTGGCCTTCCCTCCCTTGTTTGACCACCTCCGGTCACATTTTGAATATTCCTACTGTGCCCGCTAGATGCCTACAAGACATTAATATATATACTGACATCTGTTCTCATTTATTTAGCTTTCCCTTATTACCATTTCTTAATTTACGTCAGACACTGACAATTATTGTCCGTTTCCCAGTCTTAAATCACCCCTCCACCCCTGCTTGGCCCAAGACCGGGGATCGAACTCATACTGGTGGATACTATTTTGAGCTAGTACAGCCACCATAACTGTGGCTTTCCCCGGCTCCTAGCAACTGCGCACGTGATCGGGACTAAACCCCGCCCATCACGGAAGCGCGTTGGCAATAACTTTTCCCTCGGACGCCCGGTTCAATACTAACAGGGCAGAGGACGGATGTAGGTTATCGGCCTGAGACCTCGCAGTTAAACTGTAAGTAATAACCCAGCCAGGCATGCCCACAACACACGGGCACAACTATCTCATTGAGCGCCATGGCGTTTCTCCTGGTCACGGCTCGGAGCACTCAAGCCGGTCTCCCTCGCACTAACGCTTTTTCTGAAAACCCTTTTTTCAGAATACGTTTCAATACGAGGATAACCTCCCTGGCCCTATGATGTCAACCATCACTCCATTGAGAGTGAGCCTTGGTTTTTTGTTTGTTTTATGTGTTGGTAGTGTGTTTGTTTTATGTTTAGCAAATATAGCATGGCAGTGCATGCATCATCATATTGATATGACCTTGCCCACACTAGATGGTATGCAAGATAGTACCACGCCACCAAATTTGCTGTGATGCGCGGTAGTTGTGTAGATATTTATGAACACACAGCACTTTTAATTATAAAGTGTGTAAGTTGCGGTTAATACCCACCGCCCTCTCATGGCCATACACATCCACATCCTTTCACGGACTATGGTCTTAGTTGAATATAACTCCTGACGCGCCACAATGTTTGGTGATACAAGACAATCACAGTCTCATTGGGAGTGATAGCATGCAGGCACAAGAATGAAGCACTGCACTACGTAACAGACATGTACAATGTTCAATATTTGACAATTGTCTTTATCTTCCTTTACAGGTATTTTTTATTTTTTAAGCTCACCCACTGAGGTGTTAGCTGATACCACGGGCACACTTTTGCCAATCAGTGGTTCCAGAGAGTAGGATTGGGTGCGTCTTTTAGGGGACGTAGACCATCCACTCTTTTGGTTTTGTGGTCCTGAAGAAAACCTGGTTAATCTTAACCTTCATGGTTGAAACATGTAGACCAGACACATACAGAGATACACGGGTTCATTATTGCCCTCACTTTATCTCGCCACGATTTTAAAATTGCCCAGTTGCTTGCAAATAAAGTTTTATTTTTCCTCAAGTTCAAACCAGGACAATTTTTAACACACTTACTTTTTCCTTTTTTCACGCACCTTCACTCACAACCTGCTCCACTGTAACCAGGTGTTGTAGCACACCCTGATGACGCTAGGTCAATAGGGTGGACCCCGATGATGAAGCATGTCATCACTAGGTGATGAGTGAAGGGTTTTTAACAAAAGGAGAACTTTTGCCTTTTGTCCAACCATCCACCCCAGTAGGAATCTGTGATTTCTCGCCGGTGGTACTCCTTTTTTGTTTCTATTGATAAAGAGAGCAGCCTCTTGTGAAATGAGGATGTCAGGAGAGGAAGGCCGGAAACTTTCCAGGCCGACAGAGTCAGTGAATTGACCAAAATGAGGTTGTGACGGTCGCCTTGGGGATTCAGAAGCAGATCTTCGGAGGCTGGAAGAAGAACCGGAAAGTTCATTGCCATCTCCAGGAGAGAGGGGAACCAAATTTGGGACTGCCAAAAGGGAGCAACCAGAACCAGGGAGGTCGATTGCCGACGAATCTGAGAGAGCACTCTGCTGATCATAAGAAAAGGAGGGATCGCATAGTTGAGATGGCGTGACCAATCCTGGAGGAAAGCATCCGTTGCCAAAGCCAACGGATCCGGCCGACAACTGAAGAACCGGGGCAATTGAGAGTTGAGATGGGATGCAAAGAGATCTATAGAAAAGGGACCCCATTTTTGAGAGAGAGAAAGAAAAACGGACGGAAGCAGCTTCTAGTCGCTGGAGTCCCGGAGACACCTCGAATGCCAATCTGCTACCGAGTTGAGGTCTCCCGGCAGATACTCCGCCGTCAAAGAAAGGTGATTTGACAGGCAAAACTCCCAAAGACTTTTCACCAGCTCTGCCAGAGGTTTGGATCTGGTACCGCCGAGGTGGTTGATATAGCGGACCGCAGAAAAATTGTCCATACGCAGAAGGATGGAACAGCGGACTCAGACAGTTGATGTGCAATTTGGACTCCTCTTGAGACCATGTACCTCCAGTCGATATTGGACCACAACGGGCGCCTCAACTCGACAGGCTGGCATCGGATTTTAACACAAGATCTGGGGCCGAAGCGAAGATAGTGCGCCCGTTCCACGCATCTAAATGGTCTATCCACCATTGAAGTTCGTCGCGTGACTCTGGGTCCAGAGCGATAAGATCGGCGTAGGCAAGGCCTTCACGCAGGTGTCTGATCTTTAGACTTTGGAGAGCACGATAATGCAGTGAACCTGGGAAGATGGCTTGGATGGAAGAGGAGAGAAAACCTACGATCCTTGCCAATGACTGAAGAGATAGGAGAGACGTTTGGAGAACAGAAGAGATCTCCGCTTTGATCCTGGAAACTTTTGCCTGAGGAAGGCGGAGAGATGTCGCCACGGAATCTACCTGTAAAAACCCAAGAATTCCATGTTTTGGGACGGAGCCATAGAAGATTTCTCGAAGTTGAGGAGAAACCCTAGATCCAGAAGGAGGGACTGGGTAGTCTGCAGATCGGACAGCAGTCGGACAGCAGTCGCTGTTTGTCGGAATTCATGATCAGGATGTCATCTAGATAGATGAGGAGTCTGATTCCAAGAGAACAGAGAGAAGTGACAACAGGTTTCAGGAGTTTGGTAAAGCACCACAGAGCGGAAGAGAGACCGAAAGGAAGAAAAGTAAACCTGTAAGTCACGCCCGACCACTGGAATTGAAGGAATTTTGAGTGGGAGGGATGGATGGGAACATAAGGTAAGCGTCTAGTAAATCCAAGCGAACCATCCAATCGCCGGGGCGAAGCGTGTCTCTTAAATGGAGAATAGTCTCCATTTTGAAGTGGCGATACACCACAAATTGATTGAACCACTTCAAGTTGATTACTGGCCACAACTTTTTGTTCTTCTTTTGAACCAGAAAAATGGAGCTGAGAAAGCCTGAGGAGTCGAAGGGAGAAATCTGGATGGCCTGTTTTAGAAGAAGAGATTGGATCTCGCCTGAGATAAG